>NC_089593.1:9286255-9634125 GCF_019320115.1 Miscanthus floridulus | reverse complement strand
CGATTGAGGAGGTTGAGCGTCGTCATGGTAGTCTAGCTAGGACTGCCACGTTTGCAGGACAACGGGTTGCCATTGAGGAGGGTCCGTCAGCACAGCAGCAGCCCCCACCTACAGAGCCTCAGCCAGCCCAGGAGACTCTGGAGAGTCAGGAGACCGAGCCGGCACCTCAGCTACGCCGCTCGAGTTGTACTAGTGCTACAGTTCCACCGAGGCTAGTTACACAGTGCAGGGGTTCATGCCCTCCGCCTAGACCACAGGGTTCGTCTCTAGTGGTTCACCTTGACTTGAGGGCTGCTACAGCCAGGTAGGTTCAGCAGCTGCGGTTTGTTGAGTTTGAGGTTTGGTTTCCTCCGAGGAGGGATGAGAGAGCAGCTGAGGGGTTCTATACGCCACTGTAGGAGGATTTCTACAATGCATATCTTAACAGTGGGGCAGTGTTCAGATCTCAGAGGGTCTGTCAGATAGAGTCCATTGTGGCAGCAGCCGGAGAGAGCATTCGGCCATACTTATCATATTTGCCAGGACTCACAGATTTGATTGGACGAACGGGCATATATGTACCATCTTGGGTCCATTAGTTTTATGCTTCACTCTACATCGATCCACATCATAGATTCATTCACTTTGCTTTCAAAGGCAAAGACTACAGAGTGACGAGTGGCAGAGCCAGAGAGATACTGAGGCTACAGGAGCAGCCTGTTAAGATGCATGAGGTTTGCTATGGATAGCAGGAGCCTCCCAGGCGTCCTCATGGAGGGCAGGTGCCCCCTACAGATTTAGTGCGGCAATTGCTTCAAGGAGCCTTTTGGTGAGGGGTCAAGCAGGAACCCCAGTGACTTGACTCCTACAGCAAGGGTACTAGAGGCCATCATCAGGAGGACACTACTTCCCAGGTTGGGATACAGGGAGGGCCTGACTCGCTTACAGCTCTGGCTTCTCAATGCCATCATGCAGCAGACAGTATTTGATATCTGGGATCTACTGCTTTCAGAGATGGAGGACACAATAGCTGAGGGATTCAAGGGTCGCAGGCAGCTTCCCTATGCTCACTGGATCACGTTCCTCATCCGCAGAATAGTGCTTGATAAGCCCCCTGGTATGATGGATGAGTATACAGGTGCCACCATAGAGTTCCTAGCCTACAACCTGTCACAGAGGATCAGACACTCCACTCCTCAGGCACCCAGATAGCCTAGCCATCGTCCCAATGTGCCAGAGTCTGCAACTCAGCAGGATGAGATCATCAGAGGGATTGCAGCTACTGAGGAGGAGGAGCTAGAGACACAGCAGGAGGTGAGCGAGTACAGTGATAGCTCTGACGACGACTACCAGCCTATACCTCAGATGCCTCCACGCAGACACGATGCAGAGGCAGGTAGCTCTAGTTCTGCTCTACCTGCTCCACAGACAGACCCCGCTCTCATTGCTATTCTTGAGCGGATGCAGCAGGATCAGACACGATAGGCACAAGTGACAGCTGCCAACTTCGCACAGTTTCAGGCTCATCAGGACGAGTTTCAGCGGCAGCAGCAGCTCCTTCAGCACCAGCAGTTACTTATGCAGCAGCAGCTCATGGGATTCATGCAGCATGTAGTGGCAGCCATTGGGATCCCACTGCCACAGACTTCGCCCTAGCTTGCACAGCCTCCTACCACTTCGACGACTCCAGCAGTACAGCCCATCGGGCTTTAGAGTCAGGGACAGCCTCCAGCTTAGTTCACGTCACCTCTAGTATAGGTGTCCTAGTGGTTAGCCTCACCTGGTGTAGCCCCGCAGTTCACTCCTTATCATACGGGTTTCTCACCAGAGCAGACTTTCTCGCTATTCGTGCCTGAGACGTCAGTCTCCAGGAGTCTTGGAGCATCCTTCAGCGAGTTGACCGGCATGCCTACTCCGCCTCACATGCATACTGCCGGTCCGTCTACAGCAGCTCCAGCTATCATGACTACTCAGAGGCTCCCCTCGTCTGTCGCCTCGTCAGATCCTACGACAGACATACTTGCAGCTTCACAGGCAGCACTAGCCCCAGCTCAGACCCAGACCGCTTCAGCGACACTTCCTGCTTCAGAGGGTCAGTTAGTTCAGAGCTCAGGGTTAGATGATGATGGCGCCCAGTTCCATCTTGCTCCACGTACTTCAGCGCCCGACTTGTCCGCTGCAGCCCCGCCGACCGACCCTTAGGTTTTGGTGTTTGACGCCAAAGGGGGAGAGGGTTTGAGTATGTAGACTTAGGGGGAGCGAGTTTAAGGGGGAGCTAGTTATCTAGTATTAGCTTATTATATACATTTGAAGTTTTATTTGTGTGATACACTATTACTTATGCATTCGTGTGTTAACTTTCATGCATACTATTATATATATGTGATAGTGCTATCTACGTGGTTGTGATATTTGACATGTGTGACTTCTACTTTGCTTTATCTATATGTCATATCACTTGTGTAATGCTCATTTGCTTTTGCTTCCACGTTTATACTTCAAAGCAAATGAGCTTTGTTATTTGTACTCATGCTTATTCATATCCTTTGAGTACATTGTGTTGGCTTGGGTCATATAAGCTTGACTAACTCTTTTGTTCTTATTGACAAAAGCTTATATGAACCAAGCCTGTCAAAAACCTCACTCCATAACATACTCGAGGTGGTATTGTCATCAATCACCAAAAAGGGGGAGATTGAAAGCATCTAGGCCCCTAGTTGGATTTCGGTGATTAATGTCAATACAAGATTACTATGACTAACGTGTGTTTTGCAGAGGCAAATTAAGTTAGGTCATAGTAATGGAGATCGATTGGGCAATCGAGGTTGTCATGCCCCTACGATGGAAATCGTTTCGGTTTTCAAAGGATGGACGACAAGGTTAAGGATAACTAGTTCTAAGTGTCTATTGGAGTTGGAGAGACACTTAGAGTAGTTTAGGACTTTGTTTTTTCCTTTGGCCATACTATGAAGGGGGGTATGAATGGGTAGCTTGACCTAGTTGAGTCTAGTGAGTTAGGTGTGGTGCACACTTGTTTAAACTAGCTCTAGGTAGCTCCTATGAATGCCTAAGATCCTTTGGAGCAAACTTCATTCACATATGTTCGAAAGTTGGAAGTGAATGGAGTGTCAAACACTGACCGGACGCTGGCTCTGGTGCGACCGGACGCTGGCCGTAGGGTCCGGTCAGTTCATTTGACTGAGGTAATCAAGTCTGGTGTGACCGGACGCTGGAAGGTCGTGTGACCGGACGCTGAGGGCCAGCGTACGGTCGACTCCAGTAAGGGTCCAGACTTGGGAAAGAGTGATCGGACGCGTCCGGTCAGTGGTGACCGGACCCTGAGTATCCAGCGTCCGATCGTTTACAGTAAGCATCCAAGAGCGATCGGACACGTCCGGTCGGTACTGACCGGACTCTGACAGCGTCCGGTCATCACTTGAAAACTGTACACGGGTTGAACTGATTGGAGCATCCGGTCAAAACGATCGGAGCGTCCGGTCATCCCGCAGAAGCTCATAATGGTTCATTTTTCAGACTGCCTTATAAATAGAAGCTCCACTCGTGAGTGGAGCAACTTTTGCTCATTCCAACAGCTGAGAAACATGTTTGTGAGTGCCAAGAAGAGCAAGGTCCTAGTGAGGTGTTTGTGATTTGAGAATCCAAGAGAGTAGCCTCACTAGCAAATCAAGAGTAGCAAAGTGTGCATCCATCTTCTCATTAGGCTTCGCGTGGTCAAGTGAGAGTTCGTGCTTGTTACTCTTGGTGATCGCCATCACCTAGACGGCTTGGTGGTGATTGGGAGTTTGGTGTTCACCCGGCGGAGCTTGTGGGTGACCCAACTCAAGTTGTGAGCGGCTTTAGGTGATTCGCCGCGACGGAGTGTCGAAGAATCAACCCATAGAGAGCACTTGATCCTTGTGCGGATCAAGGGGGAGCTACACCCTTGCGCGGGTGCTCCAACGAGGACTAGTGGGGAGTGGCGACTCTCCGATACCTCGGCAAAACATCGCCGCGTTCCTTTCTCTCTCCATTTACTTTGAGCACTTACTTTGAGTATTCAATTTGAGCAATTCAATACTTGTTTTACATTCATAGAATTGCTTGCTAGAGTAAGTTTGGAACATAGGTTGCGAGGTTGTTGTGCATTTGTTTGATATAAACACTTTTCTAGGCACAAGGGGTTAATTGGGCTATCCGTAGGATTTGATTATTGCAAGAGAATTTAAAATTAGCCCAATTCACCCCCCCCCCCTCTTGAGCATCTTGATCCTTTCATCGTGGATCCGACTCTTTTCGGACCGACTGTCTTGGTGGTTTTTGGGTTAGGAGGTCCTTGCACCGCACTGAGTCCGGGACTCAGAGGCGTGGGCTTAGAGTCCCAGTTTGGACGAGGACCTAGACACCTAGGACAGGAGGGTGATGGGTTGGTCCTGCTTGTGCCTTGGGTACAAGCGGGGCGTGTATTTTTGGGGTACCTAGCTGGGGGCATTGATTCGTGAATTATCGGGAAATCCGGTATGGCTTGTCTACGGTTTAGCATCGTAGTAAGAACTGAAAGATGACAGATGGAAAAAGAAAATCTGATTGTTTACCACCTGCTTGAAAGTAGCACAGGTGCTTACATAGAATGGTTAGTTAATGAACCAATGCGGCTATTAATAAAAATCAAATATAAGGACACACACTTAGTAATGCTTCCTACAAATACAAATACAATAAACCCACAAGTCAGATAGCCTTGCATATCCTTGGAGTCTTTTCTTTTCTCCCATCGGGTAAGTCTTGCTGAGTATAATTGAGTACTCAGGGTTTTATTCCCTCTATTGTAGGTGACAAGTGGAGGCTAAAGCTGACCTTTGTGTGTGGATTCCTCCTGGTGGGCTCAGAGAGGATTTTCTTTACGCTATGATCATAGTTTTATTTATAACTCTTACTAAATGTTTTAATAAATGAAAGTTTTATAATATGTTGTCCTAGTCATTTATCAATGCTTTATCATGTCATGATTAGATAATTATTTCCGCTGTAATTCTGATCACATGGTTATATTCCGTTGTTCAATTAAATTGTTCATAAACTCTGATAAGATGATTACATTCTGCTGTTATACAATAAGTATTATACTCTGATGTTGTACTAAACATGATGTAAGAAATGGTTAATAATGATATAAGCTTTATTATCTCATTTGTGATCCTGATAGAAAAATGTGGATTTTCAGGTTCTCCCCTGGGGTGTGCTAGACGGAACCAAGTAATTTAGTGTTCTCTCTTGGGTGCTTAGTGTCTAATGGAAGATGAGCACTCCTGGGAGACATTAGATTAGGCGGTTCTACCACAGATCATCTCCAGGTGACTAAAGGGAACCCCTAAGAAGCTAAAGTGACTGAGGGTGAGGAGATCAGAAGGCATGTTATATACCTAGAACTGCAGGAGTGTACATGTAGGGAGTGGCAGGTCAGTGGCAAGCCCTGCCCACATGCCCTTGCTGTGATCACCACTGAAAGGCAGCCAGACATGGAAAAGTATGTCAATGGGTACTACTTAGTGAAGAAGTTACAGGCAGCTTATACAGGTGTGATACCTAGCATAACTGACAAGCACTAATGGCCTGCAGTTGCCAAGGGCTTCAAAGTGTTTCCACCAGTGGCCAATAAAAAGACAGGACCTGGGAGACAAAGGAAGAATAGGATTCTCAGCTGTTTAGAGAGGACAGGGAAAGCAACAAGGGATGTGACATGTAAGATTTGTGGTGAGCTTGGCCACAAAGCCACCAGCTGGAGGTGTCCACTAACAGGCACCAAAAAAGGTGTGTTTCTTTTGCAATTTTATCAGTTATTGTTACACTAATTTATCTAAGTTACTAACACATCATGTATAGGAAGAGGACCAAGAAGACAACCACTAAGTCTGGAAGGAAGAAGCAGAAACCTTGTGAGGATGAACCAGCAAAGGAGGGAGAGGAAACATCAGCTCCCACCACTAAAGGCAGCAACAACAAAGACTACAAGGAAGAAGAAGAAAACTACTGACAAAGAAACAACTAAGGAGGGAGAGGTAGCAACAAAGGAACCTACAAGGACACCAAGGAATAGAGCAGCAGCAAGGGAGGCAGCAGCTAAGCAAGCACATGAAGGAGCTGTAGGCCAAGCTGTGCAAGGATCAGCAGTGCAGGTGGATCAAGCACCAGGCAGCAAAAGGTTTGTTGCTTCCATTTACATCAACCAACCACTAATGTACTGTGAGATGCACAATCAACTAACTAGTTATTCACTTGCAGGAGGCTGGACTTGGATGAACCAGTGCCACTAGAGATAGTACCAGCAGATGAAGCTACAGCAGTGCAACTAGCCAAAAAAATGACCCCAAGGAAAAAATAGCTAGCTACTAAGGTGAAGAAGGCAACACCAACAAAGGCTGGCAACTAAGGCATAACCACTATTTGAATGGCGGTTCTTTTGTATGTATTTTGGAGACAGGAACTCCTATGACCAATTATGTATGGCTGTCATGGACATGTTATGTATGGGATGGACCAGTTATTTATGGCTATCATTGCCAGTATGGACCTGTTATGTATGGACCAGTTGTGTATGGCAACTGCTGAACCTAATAATGGATTAGCTTGGTATGTAAATTTCTGTCAATTTCATCATCTTGTTCATAGCTCGACGGAGGAGATAAGGGCCTCTTTCTTTGGTGGGCTTCACCTGGCTTCAAGTGTGTCCGAGTTAGCTAGCCTGGGGGGCAGAGCAAGTGTGCGTGTGTCCCAGTTAGCTAGCCTGCAAAGTAATTGTGGTTAGTCCCAGACTTCAAGATAGTGGTTACCTAGTGGAGTTGAGAAGTGTGTGAAGAACTTGACATCCCGGTTCCTGCTCAGACCCATTCATCCATAGAAACTTGCACCCATGCTACCAACTAGATGTGAGCTCAGTCCTGGAAAGTGAAACAGGAATTGCAGAAGGATTCCTTACTAAATAGTAAATACTAATAAGAAAACCAGATTATGAAGATAGAAGCCTACAAAGTATTCTCAGGTAAAAGAGAAGTCTAGCTCATTTGGTTTTCTCACTCAACTGAAGAAGTAATTGACAGCAGATGTGTATAAACAAAAACTCTTTCAAAGTGATTAGTGTCAAACTATGCTGCCTACTACCTTTATTGTCCCATTCCAACTCTGGTTTAAAGCCAGTGCGGCCTGCCAAGATGATGAGTGAAGATCAACATTTGCTTTTTCGAGAATTTTTTGGTTTATTAGACTAGTCATGACCACAAGTCTTGCTTCTAAAGACATAATTATCAAAAACTAATTATTTGTCAAACTCCTTTGCTTCAGAATGCATCCATCACTTTCTCATCGAAACAAAGTCCTTAAGCTCTCACTAGAACTTCTCATTCAATGCCTCATAAGCCTAATCTCCACCCATGCTCTGTCTAACTAGCAAATGTTATGGTAACTAACACTACGATGAAAAAACAGAATAAGGATCTATAAAGTGACATCACATTTCAGCATACATTTTTCCATTGCATTAACATATTCAGCATACATTTTCCTACTACTGAGAACAACCATTCACTTGAACACATATATTATGGCAACAATGCATACAACAAATAACACTAAAATCAACATCTTAAGCAAAGAAATCAGGGCATCCATCTTGGCGTCCATGTTGTTCTTCCCAGCATACTTTGACTATGCTTCTTCTTCACCAAATCCCCAAGCTTCTTTTACTTCTTTTGCACCCAGGCCAGCTTCAAGATCAATGACAACAAATTTCAACTCCACCAGCTTCTTCAAGTACGCTTTCTGGAATTCATAGAACCTACATCTACCAGCCATCTGCAAAATGCCCAACAGTTAGAGTTCTTCAACCAAACTCAAAACCAAAACCAAAACCAAGAAAAATTCAAAATGGGTCAAGGAAAACCCTTACCCCGGGCACATTTCTGAGACACTTGAAGAACACGCGCCCCTGGTTGTCGTTCTCCGTTGTCCTCACTATCAGCTCGGTTACCCTCTCTCTCTCTCTCTCTCTCTTGCATGTGGGACACACAATCAGCAGGAGCCCAATCTCCTTCCCGGTGTCTTCCTCCTCGATAGCCCATGACGCCATGCTCCTTGACGAAGAGGGCTCTGTCCTCTGAGCCATGGGGTGCATGGGGGACAAGGATCAACTAGGGAAATAGGGTTTAGGGGAGTGCGGGCAGTACCTAGTATGGGCATCCTGCGTCCAAGGAAGGGGAAGGAGACTCGATGTCGCCGCCGCCGCGTCCGCCATAGCCGTCGTCGCCGTCGCCAGGAGTTGGGAAGAAGGGGGAGTGGACTGGATTTGACTCGGGGCTAGGCCGACTAGAGACAGAAGAAGGAGGCGAGGGCAGCGTGGTCATTTCGCGTGCCAAGTTAGGGCTCTCAGGCTCCCTGCCACGCTGGCGTGCCACCTCAGTAAAAATGGCAAAAACGTAGGAGGGTTACTGTTTGCAATGGCAAATGTGTAGGGACACGCACAAATGTGGCAAACGAAGGAGTGCCATCCGTAAGGATGGCAAAAAGTTAAAAATCCCAAAGATCATAGGGCATTTTATATGGAAGGAAAGGGAGTGGAGTGGCCGGTGAAGGAGCTTCAGTAAATGTCATTAATAGTGGTTGTTACAACAAGGTGGTGAATGAGTAATGGAGGGTGTGTGAAGAGTGGAGTGAAGGTGAAGCATTATTGCGAGGTAGTGAATGAGCAAGAAGGCAGGGAGGGAAAGGGCCAAGATGGCTGTCACATCTGGCCCAATTTGAATTTGGCACATAGGCCCATGTGCATGTTAATGAGATATTATGGAGAGTTTAGTCTCACCTTAGTTATTAAAGATGGGGGTTAGACCAACATATATGGCTTCTAGAGTCCATCCCACCATCCCGGGTTAACCCGTTCAAACGGCTCAGATCCACTCTTCACGCTAAGTTAACCACACCTACCATAAGCCTACTTATGCTTTCTAGAGCATGGAAGATATACAAGTCTCATAATTTGCCCCTTCAACTTTGGGTATGTTCGATTCTATCATATATTCTACCATTCTTTTAATACGTATCCTATTTGATACACTATAATTTATTTATTTATATGCTTCAATTAATGCAGCAACTGCTAGATTTGCATATCGTTGATGTTAAGGCAGACATAGCTCGGATCATGGATCCACTAGATAAGGACGAGAAGACCTACAAAGACTTCATATGCATATGTGTGTGCGGCTGTGCACATGCCCGCGCACACCAGGAAAATAGGTTTCTAGAAGTGGCTAGGTATCCCAGCCATATCTGAAAATTCATTTGTAGAAGTGGCTCATATTCTCATTGGCTAATTTTTTTTGGATTCTAGAGACACGTAGAGGCGAACAAAGCAGCTGCAAACCATTTCTAGTAGACACCTCATAAAAGACAGTTTCAGTAGTGGCACCTCTGAAAAAACTGAGCATCGTCAAGTCTTGTATCACACGTTATAAAAAAAAAGTCTTGTATCACAGGAAAATTCCAAACTGCTGTGACTGGACCTGGACTTATGAGTTCTAGTCTAGAATGATCACATATTCTTGTGGCCTTTTGGAGGTCTGTTGTCATGATCGCCAAGAATTCCATGCAAAACTCCGGTCAGTAGTAAGACTTTCGGAGGTTGTTGTCATGATCGCCAAGAGTTCTAGAATGATCACATCGATGCATGCAGTTACGCGCACTTAGTCTTGCATGTATCAATCGAGTTATGATCGTAACCATGTTCGTTCTTACCGAACAAGTTGAAGGCAGCAAGGGCTCAATGTATACATGCACTTCACTTTAGAAAAAGTGGCCGGGAATCCGAGTTCACTGGAAATATATGCCAATGGTCCATGCATATAGGAGAGTGACATATAATGCCTGGTGCTCCTGGTGCAAAGTTTAGCTCTCAAATTAAACTCTATCGGTTTCTGCATCATGCAAACATTACATGCACAACACGGCAGGTAATTAGGCGAATTCAATGCAAGAAGAGACCCCCAACGTGCACGGTCGATAAATCACCATCAATTCAGTCACCGTTACCTTCTAGCTCAAGTATTGTCGAAGATCTTGTCCATCAGACTTGGTATTATTTGTGGGTGCACATATTAATTTTTTCGCTTCTCCTTTACTCCACGAATTATTTGTGGTACAACAATACTAAGAAATAGTGTTTTGGAGACTAAAACGTCACTTATTTTGTGTTTTGTATTTGTAAAAGGCCACTGTTGAGTTCCAAGATCTGAGGTACAAACAATAATGTTGTCACTGTTTTTCTAGATAACGAATATCATATCGTAGAAGTGCGAGATCATATGTGATGCTACAAAAAATATATTTAAAGATCAAGCCTATAATATTGATCTTGATTGATTATTTAATGCTTTCTAAAAAACAAGTGGATTTATTAGCATTATTTTTCATTCACCTTAACTATAAATAATACTTTATCACAGTTGAATCATTTGAAAGCCATTTATATTAATTATTATGTAAATTTATAGGACGAGGACGCAACATATATATATAAGATCCTACTATCTTATGGGATCATATATATGTAACTTTCATTTAGGATCGAGATACTATGAAATTTAAGATACATGATGGGATTGGTATCCTATCTAGGTTAATATAACAACCGTTTAAGGACACGCGCCATTGGCGCATGCAGTTAAGATTTACTTACTTGAGGCAGAGAAGGAAATTGATGAGTAGAAATATCGAAGTCATCGGATATGGTGGAGAGATGATTTGGAAATTAATATGAGAGACATCATGCATTGTTAGATATATTGTTCCCAGAGCGCATCATGGGTCTTGACTGACTCTTGGTGCCCCGTAGCTCGGTTTCATGAATCCTGAGCGCACTTATAAATAAGGCCAGACGCCCAGAGCACCATTCTACGCATGCAATCCCTCATATATATGCCATCTCTGCACTTCCCTAGCTACAAGAAACCCAAAGAAACTGGCAAACAACATGGCCAAACTATCACTTGTGTTCCGAGTGGTGATCACCATAACAATAATACTGCGCCTTGTATCGTCCCTACAAAGCTCATCTACCACCCCAATCCAACCTGCACCTCCACCAAGCAATCCCTGCATCCCGAGCGAGCGGGATGCTCTTCTTGACTTCAAGAAGGGCCTCACTGATCCTGACAACTACCTGTCATCCTGGCAAGGCGATGACTGCTGTGCATGGATGGGCATCTCGTGCAGCAAGCGAAATGACCACGTTGTGGAGCTTTGGCTCGACAATGCAGGACTTGGAGGTAAGATAAGCTCCTCCTTGCTTGCACTACGACATCTGAAGTCCTTGGGAGTTGGAGGGAATGATTTTGGTGGCGCACCAATCCCGGAGTTCATTGGTAGTTTCAAACACATGAAATATCTGTACCTCTTCGAGGCCAATTTCAGTGGGCAGATACCACCCCATCTTGGTAACCTCTCCGAGTTGCTTGATCTCCAATTAACCAGTTATCAGCAGAGAGGTCCAAACTTTTACTCAACTGATCTTGCATGGTTAGCACGCCTGTCAAAACTAAAATATCTTTATTTGGACGGGGTGAACCTCAGCACTGCCATCGACTGGACTCACTCCATCAACATGCTTCCATCCCTGGAGCTCCTAAGCCTTTGTTATTGTAGCCTAAGAAACGCTATTCCTCCCCCAGAACATATCAACCTCACATCACTAAAGACAGTATGCCTCAGTGGTAACCCGTTTAACTCACCTATTTCATTCAAACATTTCTTTTGGCCCTTCTGGGCTCTTCCCAGTCTTGAAAATGTATATCTAGGAAATTGTGGGCTACAAGGTTCCCTCCCTGAGGTTCTGGGAAACTCAACATCCCTCAAACTCTTGAATCTCAACAATAATGACCTCACAGGGGTCCCAATAACACTCAAGAGACTGCATACCCTGGAAACGCTGCATCTTGCCGAGAATAACTTCAATGGTGATATACAAGATTTATTAGAGAGATTTCCTGGGCATAGCTTGCACAATTTAGAATTGTATACAAACAATTTAACTGGGAGCTTGCCTTCTCAGAAAGGACATTTCATGTATCTTTATACTCTCTGTCTCAGCGATAACAGGATCTCTGGAAATGTACCACTTTGGATAGGAGAGCACACAAACCTAACGAAACTAGAGCTCGATTCCAACAACCTAGATGGCATAATCACACAATCCCATTTGACAAAACTAGCTCATCTGAAGGCTCTAGGGTTATCAGATAACTCCTTGACAATGGTATTTGACCAGCTCTGGGTTCCTCCTTTCAAGCTATTTATGGCTAGTTTACAGTCTTGTAGGCTAGGGCCTAATTTCCCAGATTGGCTCAAATCACAAAGTGGGATGATGATCCTAGATATTTCAAATACAAGCATAGCTGATTCCATACCTGATTGGTTCTGGTCCACATTTTCAAAAACCGATTATTTGATTCTATCAAGGAACCAGATTAGAGGCACGCTACCGGCAGTGAAGTTTGGAAAGATGGAATCAAGAGGAATGGATTTCAGTATGAATCTTTTAGAAGGTGGTCTTCCAAAGTTTTCAAAAAATTTAACGTATCTTGACCTATCAAGAAACAATATATCAGGGCCACTACCACTTGATTTTGGAGCTACGGCATTAGAATCACTTCTTCTCTTCAAAAATTCGTTGTCTGGTACAATTCCAAATTCCTTTTGCAAATTGAAGTACTTACAATTTGTAGATCTATCAGGAAATCTACTGCAAGGTCCATTTCCTAATTGCTGGGACAGTTCAGAAGAAGGGAACACATCTACCAGTAATGGGTCTTCAAGTTCCAACCCAAGCTTGCCGATGATTTCAGAAATCTTTATGCTCAACTTATATGACAACAGTCTTTCAGGACCATTCCCTCTTTTTCTCCAAAAATGCCAGCGCCTAATATTTCTTGATCTTGCATTTAATCAGTTTTCTGGGAGCTTACCGACATGGATAGGAGAGAAATTGTCGTCCTTAGCATTTCTGAGGTTACGTTCAAATATGTTCACTGGTGACATCCCTTTCGAGCTTAGCAAGATGAAAGATCTTCAGTTTTTAGACCTAGCTTCTAACAATTTCTCAGGGATGATCCCCACGTCACTTGTGAATTTGGAGGCCATGTCCCACATTCCTGCTGGCAATGGCTCACTTTCAGATGTCGTCTACTATGGATTGTCACTTTCAAATGTTGTCGTCTACTATGGATTGTCATTTTCTGGAGGGATGAGATTTGGGCCTAATGAGTTCATTCACATGAGCACGTTGTACAATGATAGTTTATCAGTTGTCACTAAAGGGCAGCAACTTGAATTTACAACTGGAATCAGGTTTATGGTAAATTTGGATCTGTCTTGCAACAGCTTAACAGGGCATATTCCTGAAGAAATTAGTGCACTTACTGCACTGAAAAGCTTAAACCTTTCTTGGAATGATCTAAGCGGGACAATCCCAATGAATATCGGTGCCTTACAGTCGCTGGAATCTTTGGATCTATCACGTAATGGGCTTTCTGGAGAAATCCCTAAGAGCATATCATCTCTAAGCGCACTCAGCCACTTGAATTTGTCTTACAACAATTTGTCAGGACAAATACCGTCTGGGGATCAGCTACAGGTGCTTGATAACCAGGCATCCATATACATTGGAAACCCCGGTCTTTGTGGTCCACCTCTCTCCAAGAATTGTTCAGATACAAAGCCACCACCACCAGGTGCCGAGGATGAGGATCAAGATGCATTGTTCATGTACCTTGGGCTGGGCATAGGATGGGCGACAGGCCTCTCGACTGTCTACCTCTTCTTGTTATTGAACCTGAAGTGGAGAATTGCATGCTTCTTGTTTTTTGATCGCTTGTATGACCAGGTTTATGTGCAGGTGGCCTTGACTTGGGCTTCCTTGACAAGAGCATTGGATTGAAGCCGACATCAGAAAATGCCGGCACTAGCTATATCATTGTAGAGCATGATGACTCCAGTCCATTATCATCAATGCCTATATATTTATGAATAAAGGCTGGGATTTATGTTAATCCTTTCATTTTAGAGTGTAATTGATTTTTCCCCTTTGGTGTTCCCTTAGTGCTAACTTCATTATATATCTCAAAAATACACAAAAGCGATAAAAGACGAGTGTCAGAATCATACTATTCCTGGTAAAATATCGATCACGGATGTAAAAGTTCTTCACATGTATATGTCCTGATGCCAATAGCGCGCTTTGAGAACAATCCAAATTGCCAGCTCTACAACAGTCAATGAACTGAAACAAATCTCATTCGGTTTTGCAAAGGCTCTCCTGTCAGCAAGTTTGGCACCAATCTCAACATGGGGGTTTCCAGACAACCAGAATGAGTATACTGTTCCTGTCACTGATCAGTACATAAGCAACGCATTCAGAGAGATTCGTTCCAAAGGGCAGCCCAAAGTTGCATGCTAAAATTCAGCAGCTAAATCGAAGGAATTATTCAGCACCACACTGCAAGAATTTCATCAACAATAGGTCACTGCCCAGGTTAAACACTGAGCCACAGTCCTGGCAATTCTCAACTCTCACCAGATCACAGAAGCCTCCCAACATGACTCCTTTGACAAATCAAATATTTGCACATTCATTATAATAATAAAGATCTTCCTTTTCTTTTCTTACAAAAAAATTACATATACAGCCATATTTCTTCCATGTTTTTAGCTCAATAGCATCAACATATTTCCTACCAGAAGCTTAAACAATTGCAGCAGGATACAGCTGCCAGCTAAACATAGCCGTACTGGCGGGACCGCAGGAGAAACGAAAAACGACAGCTTCAGCCACGCTGTTTCTTCGAGCTAGGTAAATCATCATCGTAGTGGCCGCCATCTTCCGCCCCATCATTCTCGCCCTTCTTCCTAGCCAGGATCTTGTTGATCTTGTGGAGGTCATTCGTGAGCTTCTGGTCCTTGTTCTGCTTCCTGGTCTTCCTGCCGTCCTGCATCTTCACCCCAAACTGAAAGGCAGCCTTCGGCATGGCTTCTTTCTGATCGTTGTACTTGGCCCACTCCTCTTCAGTCTCAAAGTCCCACCTGTGAAGGCGGCCCTTCGCCTGCTCAAGAATCGCATATCAGAACACACTATAGAGATGGTCCAAAAGCGCCGATGATAGAAGTTTCTGTATCATTCCACAACAGACGTGACCTTGGACTTGAGTAAACCATTTTAAACCAAAAAAACACAACTGCAACATAAGCGTTAGCAATATTCCCTATGCACCATTAATGCTATGCTTTACTGCTGTCTTTACTGCTCAACGGCAGCCTCTACTGCTGTCTTTACTGCTTGCCTGGGAACTATCCCAGTGTGTGCTGCCTTTAGTGTTGGGCGTCACCTGGGTTCCTCCCCTGGCTGCCACCCTAGTCTCTACTAGCTGTAGTTATCTTCTATAAGTGTACTCTGTAACGTTGTAACCTTGTCAAGAATCGATGAATACAAACAGATGTTCATCTTCTATCAATAAGCAATGGCTGCTATATCACAACTGAACAACAGAAGATGTACAGGCTAAACAACCAGAACAATATAATATCAGGACAACAGTCTTGGGGTTATGCTCAAATACCAGATTGAACAGTAACTAAAAAGATCTCAAAAAACAGCTAGAACACCTCACTATAAGTTTTCAGAATATTCAAATACTCCTACATAATGAAGAAAAATGATGCAGAAATGAGTTCTCAGTGCAAATCAATTCAAAAGCAAATGCAACATTATAAACATTAACTAAGTGATGCCTAGTCTATCCATTGCAACTTCACAGAAACCCATGTCACAAGCATAGGCTTGCACTTGCAAGGGAACTTTTGTGCATAAGATCTAAATCATTTCACTTACCCGTCCACCCATATCCATCTTCGATAAATCATCTTCATCATCGCTTCCTGCAATCTCATTATTATACTCCTGGTAACCAGGATAACACTCTGAGTAACTATCTGAAATAAAATTTGGATCTCTCTCCCGTGCATCTTTTTCCCTCAGCTGATTAAGCCTTTGATCGTCACGTTTGAAAACAGAACCTAAACCCCGATCCTTGTCTGCTTGAGTCATGAACCTCGGATCCTGGGATATACTAGGGTCAGCTAACACATCGTATTCCTGGGTGCTTAGCTGCACATACTGTTCCGGATAACCCAACTGCTGTTCTGCATACACAAAGCTTGACCAGTCACCTTGATATCCAGCAGCTGCCATCTGGGCTTGAACAGCATCATACCCGTTCTGGCACCAGAAAAGACACAAATATTACGACCAAGTTGAATAAAATGCAAATAAAACTAAAAACAGGTTATAGCACGCCATGAACATGGAGAGATAACAAATACACCGCCAGCCTCTAACATTCAAAGTGCACAGCTAAGTCACTTAACATTTATAGGCTTATACCTGCTGTTGCCAAGCTTGAGCAGGTTCAGATGGTGGTACTGGGCCATACATGGACATGGGTTCAGTGAAATTGGACTGCTTCTGATGGTTATGTGGTGATTCATCCATATCAGAAACAGGGCTCTGACTCATTTCCTTGTTAGGAACTGAATAGTCAACTCCATCTCCAACAAAAATGTCATCATCGTCTGCTCTTGCAACAGGGACTGGTTGTTTCTCCTTTCCATTAAAATTATTGTTCCGATGGGGTGGAGCTGGTGGTGGTGGCATATCCGATTGATGTTTCAGAGTAGAACCATTAATTTGGGAAGGTTTTACTGACTCATCATAGTCACCACTTGCCAAATTGCTCTTCCCTGCATTGAAGCAAACATAGTACATTAACAAGCAAGCACCTGAAGATAATTCTAAAAAGAATACTAGCAATACGATTGAAACAAAACTCATGCACCCTGACAAAACTAACTTTACTTTTAGTTCAGTTGTGCTGTCCCAACGTCATGTTATCATGACCGGATGTAGTAAGTAATATAAGTAAAAATGTGTTAGTTCTTCCAAACAAAACACTTTAGCATATTTCCTAATGTATTTACCATGAAAGTTCTCCTGTTCTCAGATTCTAACTCAACAAGATCCCTAGTATATTATTTATTCTCATGAACAAACCTTTTATATCTCTCTCCTTTTTCTTTTTCTTCAAGACCTTCCCTGATGATCCAAGCCGAAGGTATGTCATAATTTTAGCAATCCTGTCAAGTACAGAACCATCCACGCTGACAGTTACCATCTCCTGCAAAAGTAAGGTCATTAAGAAAAGTTACAAAACACTCCAACATGCGATATGTCATCATATTGTCAGAATACCTCTGGAACCAGGCAATCAGCTTTGCTCCTATGAAGAGTTGTTGGAATATCATTGGTTACTCCCTCCTCCTGATTGGATTATAAAAAGATAGTTACTATGATTTATAAAGAAAAAAGTTCAAACCCAAAATAAAAGGAGACGATGAAATGATACAACAAAAGTTGGAATACAAAAGAAAAAAAATCGACAATACTGGCAACTTCATGAGAATAAGCTGTTCTGGCCCACCCCTGCTCTATGTTCTAAGAAAATCTATGGAAACGATATGATTTCTTGTTTGTGATTCGTGGTTGCTATGATGCACCGCAATGACAAATCAAATTCACATGAACTGTAAATCATGCCATCAGAGATAAAGTAAATTAACACACTTGAATATAATGAAGCATAATAAAATCACAAGAGACAAGACTATTCAGTTCCCAAGTGAGAAATTCAGGAAATGATTGAAGTTCCGCACCCAGGTGATCAGCAGAGAAACAGACAATTTCTTATCATAGAATGAAATATAATCAAGCATTTCATATACTGCAAAAGGCAACAAAAAAATCATAGGATACACGAGTTAAATTCTCAGAATAAGAAGGTTAAAATATGAATATCTAAGTAAACCAATATATAAACATAATCTCAATTTCTCAGAATGGTTTGGATATTTATACATAATACCATGTCTGTAAGTATAAATGAACACTGATGGGTGATCAAAATAAAATAATGCATGCATCTGGTCATTTCTGTGGAGAAAAATAGGGAAATTTTAATACCTATAGTTTGTGATTTACAACACATGAATACTCTGAAATGTATTATAGTGAACTCCATTATGCAATGAAGCAAATATATTACTATAGGAATACTTGTAAGGGAATTACCATGTTGTAAATAAATGACATCCGACCAGGAAGAAACAATTCATTCTCTTTAATTATGCTTTGAGGCTTTATGATCCATTGGTAGACAGACTGCAACCAACAAAGAATGAAAATCAATAGCCATGTTGTATTAAACACTAACGTATGAAGGAAAAAAACTCACTGAAAAGTGATAAATAAAAAAGAAACATACCTTTGCAGTCGCAGTGCGGAAGGAGACTGACTGATCTTCTTTTGTTGCCCTGAACAACAAAAGTGAAAGATAAGTGTTATGTTCCCAAAGCACTAGGTGCATCCGGAGTAGAAACATGAGGCCGTTAACAAGTGTTGTTATATCTGAAACTGGGAGATGGATGGATATTATATTTTACATTGTAGCACATTATAGTTTACATTGTAGCACATGGTGGTGCTAATGATGGCAGGAAATGGTATTTGGCTGAGATAATATCTAGTTGCTTACACACATTCTAAATGGAACACAACATTATTGATTGTACAAAGAAAAAAGACCTTACACAAATATGAGTTAGCATGCCAGCAAACCAGTTGTGCACAATGGTTTCAGGAATGCTGGCAAAGTTATGTAGTACTACAAGTGATCCAAATGCAACAAAAAAAAAAAAAAAAAAAAGGAGGCACAACCCCTTTCTTAATTTACAGGAACAAGAAATTTATTCACATATAAGACTCTTCTAAAATTCAAGAGGAAAGAAATTGGATCTCTTAAATCAACTCAAACTCCAAAACTTGGAGCTAGCAGGAAAAAGTTTGGTCAATATAATTGAGTCATCATGGAAAAAAATTCTGTACTGACTTGCTTTCTGTACAAGTGAATAACTGAATATCATGCACATTACAGTTACTATTATCGGCATACTACAGCATTCAAAATACAAACTGCATACAGTGACTTTTTTCAACCCTAATCGATGTTATGATCATATATATAAGGTGAAAACTGTGATAACATGACATCAGGCTGGGAATTACCTTGACTTTGCATCCTTCCCATCCTCTGCCTCAGGTTTCTTTTCAATTTCACTCCGTACTTTGTGAAGTAGAGCATAGTCCAAGCCCTTGACCAGATGTGTATGCTCCAAATCACCTTAAAAGCATACAGTGGAAATGGAATGTCAATCAAAGAGCAGCTCATAAGATGGAAACATAAAGAGCGGCATATGAGACTCTGAGTCACCAGCCAATATCCAATATATAGTGTCACCTTCCCTACCTTTATTTTCTATTACAAGAATTCATGAATGACTGATTTCTTAGGTTAAAGGAACAATTTGGTGCTAACTCTTTATATTTCACTTGGAGAGAATGATGTTCTGAAACTGAGAACTGTAAGACATAACCAGCTGCACTCCCTCTCTCTCACGTGCGACAGCAGTGGTCAACCCTGCTGTCATTTCTAGTCACTGTAGCGACGTGGCAATAGGTCATGTCTGTTGTACTAGGATTAGATAGGAGTAGTTGGGGGTTGGAGTACTTGCCAACTGCCCTTGTACCTGGCAAGGTACAGCTAGAGTTGTATATATTCTATCCAAAGATAATGGAATACTTAGTTCAGCTAGCCACACTTGAAGCAGAGTTCGGCCAACGCTGGTGCTTGTGCTGTGTGTGTGCTCTGAGCTCACCCCCTTTCTTCAACCTCTAGCCTAGTGTGAGTGTGCTGGTGAGCTGATTGCTCACCTGTGCAGGGAGTCCTCAGGCCAACAAGTAGTTTCAGAGCCGAGGTGGGTGATCGCCGGCGATGGTGGAGGGCGACGGCAGTCAGGGCGGTGGCGAGAAGTCGCCAGGGCAGTCCCGGTCGCCGGTGTGGCGCGAGTTGGTCATCCAGAGGACCATGCGGGGTGTTGGCGGAGCCAACTGGCCAGTCCTTACTCACACCAACTATGGTGAGTGGGCGGTAACCATGAAGGTCAAGCTCAGAGCCCGACGGCTCTGTAAGGCGGTTGACCAGGGCACCGAGGATGAAGAGGAGGACTGCTCAGCGCTGGAGGCAATCCTGGCCGCCGTGCCTCCGGAGTACCGGGAGCCGTTGGGGTCAAAGGACTCCGCCAAGGAAGCTTGGGACGCCCTCAAGGGCATGCGCGTCGGTTCTGATTGCGCGAAGAAGGCGAAGGCGCAGTAGCTGCGGCGGGAGTACGACAACCTAGCATTCCGCGACGGGGAGGCGGTGGAAGACTTCGTCCTCCGGCTGCAGTCCATCATCAGCCAGCTAGCGGTGCATGGCGTCGTCATCGACGACGAAGAGGCAGTCTCCAAGTACCTGCGCGTCGTGCCGCCCAAAAAAGGGCAGACCCAGTGTCGGAGGCTCCCACGAGTGGGGTCTGGGGAAGGGATAAACCGAGACAAGCCTTCCCCCCGCAAAATCTGCAGAGAGACTGCTTCGAACCTACGACCTGGTGACTCAGTGAGACAGCTCTCACCACTGCATGACCTGGTGACCTGCGCGTCGTGCCGCCCAAATACACCCAAATCGCTCTCCATCGAGACGATACTGGACATGTCAACCCTCACGATTGAGGATTTGACAGGGCGTCTGCGGGCGGTGGATAACCGCATAGGGGCGACTGCGACATCGGCCGGCGGCAAGCTGCTGATGACCGAGGAGTGGGCGGCCCGGATGCGGGAGATGCGGTCCGGGGAGGGCTCCTCCAGCCACGGCGGCGACGGGAAGCGCCGCGGCAAGGCCCCGCAGCAGCAGAAGAAGAAGGACGGCGAGCCCCTAGGCAGGGACACTTGCCGCCGCTGCGGGAAGACTGGCCAGTGGGCCAAGGAATGCCCGAACCCGAATAGGAGAAGAAGGCTGAGGCTCACCTAGCTCAGGTGGACGACGACGAGCCAACTCCCCTGATGGCGGCTGCGGAGCACGGGAAGGCATCGCAGAGCATCGACCTCGATGAGCCGCGCGCACAAGTCCATCTCGGACGAGTGGGCGACGAGGTGGAGTAGAGGTGGTACCTGGACTCCGGCGCCAGCAACCACATAACCGGCTCCAAGGCGGCTTTCTCCGAGCTCGACGGCGGCGTGACGGGGTCGGTGAAGTTCGGGGACGGCTCGAAGGTGGAGATTCGAGGCCGTGGCACCGTCATCTTCCGGTGTCAGAATGGCGAGCACCGTGCGCTGACGGATGTCTACTACATCCCGTAGCTGCGCTCGAGCATCGTCAGCATCGGGCAGCTGGACGAGCGTGGGTGCGAGGTGCTGATCGAGAGCGGGATCTTGAGGATTTGTGATCGGGAGCGGCGTCTTCTCGCCAAGGTAAAACGCTCCCGTAATCGACTGTACCTGCTCGATTTGAAGGTGGAGCAGCCGGTGTGCCTGGCGGCGCGGCACACCGAGGAGCCGTGGCTGTGGCATGCCCGATTCGGCCATCTCAGCTTCGACGCGCTTGGTCGGCTAGAGAAGATGGTCCGAGGCTGCCCCACATCGAGTATGCAGGCGAGCTGTGTGACAGCTGCCTGGCCGAGAAGCAGAGGAGGCAGCCGTTCCCAAAGGCGGCCAAGTATCGCACGGCGGACGCCCTCGAGCTCGTCCACGGCGACCTCTGCGAGCCAATCACGTTGGCCACGCACGGCGGGTGGAGGTATTTCCTTCTGCTCATGGATGATTGCAGTCGCTACATGTGGCTGCAACTCCTGACGAGCAAGGACAAGGCGGCGGAGGCGATCAAAAGGTTCCAGGCGCGGGCGAAGGCAGAGTCTGAGAAGAAGTTGCGCGTGCTGAGGACAGATCGCGGCAGCGAATTCATTTCGGTGGAGTTCGCTGCGTACTGCGCGGATCAGGGTGTGATGCGACACCACACCGCGCCGTACTCGCCGCAGCAGAATGGCGTGGTGGAACGGCGGAACCAGACGCTGGTCGGCATGGCTCAATCCATGATGAAGGCCAAGAGCATGCCGGCAGATTTCTGGGGTGAGGCGGTGACCACGGCGGTGTTCATCCTCAACCGCGCGCCCATGCAGGCCCTAAAGGGCGTGACTCCGTTCGAAGCATGGTACGGGCGCAAGCTGGACGTGTCCTTCCTCAGGACGTTCTGCTGCATCGGCCATGTCAAGAAGACGAAGCCGTTCCTCACCAAGCTGGAAGATAGGAGCACGTCGATGGTACTCATGGGCTACGAGGAGGGCACCAAGACGTATCGGCTCTACGACCCGCACGGAGGCAAGGTGGTGGTCTTGCGCGACGTCGTGTTTGACGAGAAGGCGGCCTGGCACTGGGAGGGTCTGGGCACGGGGGAAGCTGGCGGCTTCAGCAGTACCTTCGTCGTCGAGCACTTAGTCATCCACGGTGGTGGAGACGCTGGAGAGGAGGTGCCGAGCACTCCAGCAGCGGTGCCGACCACTCCAGCAGTGGTGCCGAGCGCTCCAGCAGCAGAGCCGACCACTCCAGCAGTGTATCCGACCACTCCAGGAGTGGTGCCGCGTGCTCCAGCAGTGGAGCCGATCTCTCCAGGAGTGTTCCCAAGCGGTACAGCAGCGGTGCCGACCACTCCGGTAGAACAGGGAGGCTTGGGACCACCGATCGAGTTCACCTCTCCTCCAAGTGACATCAGCGAGTTTGTGGATGCCTTCCACGATGGCGAGAAGGTGCGGTTCCGCAGGTTGGATAACATCGTCGGCAATGCAGGGGCCTCAGGACTGGCGAGTCGGCTGCTCGATGATCCAGAGCCGCTTCTCGTCAGTGCAGCTCGCCCATGTTCGCGCTGGCCGAGCGCGACGCTAATTGGCGACGGGCAATGCTGGAGGAGATAAAGGCGATCGAGGAGAACGAGACTTGGGAGCTCGTCGATCCGCCTCCAGGATGCCGTCCGATCAAGATGAAGTGGGTATAAAAGGTGAAGCGGGACGAGCGCGGCGCCATCGTCAAGCACAAGGCGCGCCTCATCGCCCGCGGCTTCGTCCAGCGCGAAGGCATCGCCTTCGAGGAAGTCTTTGTGCCGGTGGCGCGCATGGAGTCCGTCCGACTGTTGCTGGCTCTGGCAGCGGCGAAGGACTGACGCGTTCATCACCTGGACGTCAAATCGGCCTTCCTCAACAACGAGCTGGCGGAGACAGTCTTCGTCAAGCAAGCTCCGGGCTTCGCCGTCAAGGGAGCAGAGCACAAGTTGCTCCGACTACGCAAGACGCTCTACGGGCTACGGCAGGCCCCGCGGGCGTGGAACACCAAGTTTGACGCCACGACGGGCGAGCTTGGGTTACCCGTTGCGCAACAGAGCACGCGCTCTACACGCAACGACGGGGAAGGAGGTCATCGTCCGCGTGTACGTGGACGACTTGATCGTCACCGGAACACGAGCAGAGGACATCGACGACTTCAAGCGCGAGATGGCAGATCGTTTTCAAATGAGCGATCTCGGCGCGCTCTCCTACTACCTCGGCATCGAGATAAAGCAGGGGAAGGACTCCATCTCCCTGTGCCAGCGCGCCTACGCGGAGAAGCTACTGGAGCGCGGTGGCATGGCGGATTGCAAGTCAAGCGCGACTCCCATGGAGGAGAGGATCAAGCTGTTGAAGCACAGCACCGCGGCGAAGGTGGACGCGACGCGCTACCCGAGCATCGGCGGCGGGCTGCGCTACCTGACGCATACTCGACCGGACATCGCGTTCGTGGTCAGGTATGTCAGTCGGTTCATGGAGGATCCTCGAGAGGACCACTAAACGGCGGTGAAGAGGCCACTGCGATACATCAAGGCATCGCTGGATCAAGCGATCATCTTCCCCAAGCACGGCGACGGGAGTGGGCTGCGGCTCACGGTCTTCAGCGAGGCACCCCCCAAGACCGACGAAGGTGAGCCAGAGCTCACGGTCTTCAGCGATGCAGACATGGCGAGCGACATCGACGGACGGCGAAGCACCTCCGGCATGCTAGTCTTCCTCGGGTCGGCTCCAATTGCTTAGCAGTCGCTGAAGCAGAAGATTGTGGCACTGTCAACATGTGAGGCGGAGTATGTTGCAGCGGCCACAGCGGCGTGCCAGGTGCTTTGGCTACGCCAGCTGCTGGGCGAGCTGACCGGCGTGGAAGCTCACCGACCAGCACTGATGGTGGACAACAAGCCCGCCATCACCCTCACCAAGAACCCGGTCCTCCACGACCGGAGCAAGCACATCGACATCAAGTTCCACTTCCTCAGGGACTGTGTCGATGGAGGGCAGATCGTCATCGAGTTCGTCGAAACTTGTCGGCAACTCACTGAGATCCTCATCAAGTCACTCGGGCGTCTTCGGTTCACGGAGCTGAGGAGGATGATTGGCATGGATGAGGTCTAGGCTTTGGGTTAGCAGCAAGATTAGGGGAAGAATTGTAAGATATAACCTGCTGCTCTCCCTCTCTCTCACGTGCGACAGCAATGGTCAGCCCTGCTGTCATTTCTAGTCACTGTAGTGACGTGGCAATAGGTCATGTATGTTGTACTAGGATTAGATAGGACTAGTTGAGGGTTGGAGTACTTGCCAACTGCCCTTGTACCTGGCAAGGTACAGCTAGAGTTGTATATATTCTATCCAAAGACAATGGAATACTTAGTTCAGCTAGCCACACTTGAAGCAGAGTTCGGCCAACGCTAGTGCTTGTGCTGTGTGTGTGCTCTGCGCTCACCCCCTTTCTTCAACCTCTAGCCTAGTGTGAGTGTGTAAGTGTGCTGGTGAGCTGATTGCTCACCTGTGCAGGAGTCCTCGGGCCAACAAGAACATCAAGCATTACCAATTTACCAAATTTATAAGACTATGTTAAACAGCTCTCATTTTTACAGAAGTCGTGATTCAGACAGCTCAAGCACAGGTATGCCCACTTGTTCATACACATAAAAAGCAGTACAACACAGAAGTAAGACATAGACATGCCAAAGGGAGTTTTGCCACAAAAAGGAAATTATCTCCTTATAGAAAGTATAGAATCATAACCAACCTCCGAGATATTTGCTTTTCTCAATTGAAATCTTATGAGCATCTGCCAACCTGTGACACAAATATTGCAGAGATTAGGATTCCAGAAAAAAATGAAATAAACTAAGCACAAATGGAAGTGTTGCATAAATGAACATGTGATCTATTACCTCAAATCAGTCCCAGGAGGTGCCACTGCATGAAATGAACCAAGTTCTGTAGGTTCATAATCTGGGTTTTGATCTTCACGACGCTCCTTAGCACGATCACGATACCTGGGTGTCTCTGGCTCTTCTTTTTTCTCCTCTCTGAATGGAAAACAAGAGATATTTAGGTTCGCCAAATCACTTATACAGTAAATAACATGAGTCCTAGTTTGCATCTAATTTTCCTTTATCAGTTACTACTTTAACATGATTACAGGTTCTGATACATATCCTAGAAGGCTAAAAACGTGAACGGATTATATCCAAGACCATAGTCCCTGAGTGTGGGATCCTGAATATTTTCATAGCTCCCTTGCTTTAGCACTTTAGCCATTTTAATGCAGTTCCTCTGCAGCAACAGCTTGTGACATGTATGCAAAATAGAATTCCACAGAGATGGATAGTGTATTAGAGAGACAAACAAAATGGCGGCTATTTGAGCTTTTACAAAGGAGTGCAAGTAACAGTGAATCACCACCAAAGGGTGAAGGTAAATCCAAGTAATGTAGCAGATGGACTAGGTGACTAGAATGTTAAGCTACAACAACAACCGTGGATGCATTAAGTTCCAGGCATTCATGTAATCGTGCTACAACAGTAAGAAATTAACGGTAGCATCAAGAGCTGTGGTTTCACCGACGAAATTTTCTGCATAATAAGTTTCAGACATATGAAACACAAATAAGTTGTCCCCTTTCCAGTCTCATTCAAAAAGCTGTTTGCATGAACAAAAAGACAGCTATCATTGGGGGGACAATTTGGCAAGAACTAACTGCAATAGGTTAGAGACAGCCCTAATTCTTCTTCTTTTTTTCGAAACGAACGAGCTCTAATTCTACTGTCCAATCCCGAAGCACATGGCACTAAGAAATGTGCAGAACAAATGAAGCAAATGTGCTGTGGAGCGCTTACTTCCGCCGCATCATCTTCTCCTTATAGTAGTTCTTCTTCGACGACATCTTCTCTCCCTCTTCTGTATCCCTAGAATCATTCGGTAGGGGAATTAGATAGAACCTCGGCGCAAAAAAATGTAGGCGCGGCTCACAGACTCGCCCGGAGACTCGGTCTTAGGGTACCTGCTCACAGTAGCTACGGCGGCGGAAGATGGGAAGGAGCGAGGCAACGGAGCTTGACAGACGGGAGGCAGACGGCGCCGCGGCGAGAAGCGGAGTGGCGGAGGCGAGCCGGGATGCGCCCGGTGGGAAACCCGAGCGGCGGTGGAAGACGAGACGGAGGCACCGTTCGGGGGCTGGAGAAGCGGCGGGAGACGGACGGTGCGGCGGTGCCGGAGTGACTTTTTCGATTTGGCCCTCGGATTCCGCTGGTGTTTGTCTGCGGCTGCACGGGACAGGACGGGACGAGATCAGGATCCTCTGTATCGACGAGATCCGACGGTCCAAATCAAGACAAGTGAGAAATGGAATATATACATCTGACAAATTTGTTGTTCATATATATAAAAACCATACGTGCAATATCTATATCTATACTATAGTATTAGTATTAGTATTTAGTATTTAGTATTTAGTATAGAGAGCGTGCAAGCCGACAACTTCCGTCGCTCTCACAGATCACTGTTACCGGCACAGTCAACGTGCGATGGTTTCTGTGGTGAACAGCAACGGATTTTCTGTGAATAGTACCGGGTTTCTATGAACAGTAACGGGTTACTTTAAACAGTACTTTACCCATTAATAAACAGTACGAACCTGTTTTTCTTTTTTTTTTCAAAGACGCAATATAAACCTTTTTCCCCCACTATTACCCGCGCAAAGCGCGGGGTTACCTGCTAGTTTTACTTTGTTTTCAAACCCGTATTAACAAGAAACGGGGAGGCGTGCTTTTTATTTTTTACTTTTTCGCTACAAGGACAGACACGACCACCTCCACAGCTCCACTGACCATCCAAGCGATTGCTTTTATTTTTAGATTGTATGGAGTTTGGTTTGCCGAGGGATCGGAGGACCGGCTGTTCCGTTGCCCGTTGGCAGCGACGGTGGCGCAGCGTGTTTGAGCAGACGCCTGTCGCATAATAGCCGCCGCCGCGGCAGTTGGAAGCACCCGTGTACACGCCGAGGAAGAAGCTTGTTTGTGGTTGAGGAGCGTCTACCTAGGCCGGTTCCTCGGGAAGACAGAAGGAAGCCAACCACAACTGCACGGAGTGCCACAGTTCGCTTGCTACCATTGGCTGATTCGTCGTGAGAGAAAGAGAAAAATATTATTTATTAACTAAAAAAATATAACTTATAAGCCAAACGAACAAGACGTACATCTTCGGCTGCAGGAACGGGAAGCATGCCCGTGTCAGAGGGAGCAGCAGGTCAGGAACCGGAAAAGCAACAGGATGATCCAGCGCAGCGATAAATAAACAATACCAATCCCTCTCTGCTCTGCCCGGAATCGGATCGGATCGACCAAGACACAGATTAGCAGCAGTAGCTTGCTCATCTGTTCCAACAAGAGTTGCGATCTGAACGAGCAGCTTTACCTTCCCTTCAATGTCAAACCAAAACTAAGTATTATCAAGAGAGAAGCACAGTGCCATTTACGCAAGCATGGGGCATTAAGCATGTAGATGGGCTCTGCCTAGCACTCTTTTGGGAAGCCATAAAACATGTACAACTGGTTCCATACTTCCATATCAAATTCCGCTGGCAAAAATAACCCAATGGGAGGCCTAAGCAACATAGAGTTCTGCCTACTTTTTCCATGTCAAAGATAAAACAGAGCAACACGGCGGTAACTTCTCTCATGCAAGTCAATTTCCTCAAGAAAGATGAACAATCTTCTTGGGCAGAAGGCCAGAAGCACACTGGCTGGAAAACCGAATCAGTCTTTTGCGTCCATGATTCCACCTGACGTAACCTGGAAAACGTGCTATTGGTCAAGGGAAACAAGCTACATGGCAGCTAGCACTTGGCAATTTGTATCATCTAAAACATTCGCTCATGGCAGCTAGCACTTGGCACGTAAGGTTCACTATCACTAGAGTTTGCTACGCAAGTTAAGCAAGGCAATAGCTAGATTTTAGCAAGCTATGAAAGTAAGGCGATCATTAGCGCAAGCAGTAAACATGGACCATCAAAGCAAAAGGAAAAGGATATAGCTTCTCCTTCAGGAAGGTTAGGGGCATCGAAGATCTTGCAGACACGCTGCTCGCCTTTGCCTTTCCTCAGCATTTATCTGATTGTGGCAGCATGTGCCATCACATGGCCGCCTGCTGGTTTCTTTGGATCGGTTATGAACATGCCGCCACCTGGATCAGCAATCACTGGAACACAGAAGGGGCACAGCATTGGGATCCATCCCAAATCTCTCAGCAATTGGCACAATGCGTTCAGGTCGGCTGAAAACTCATTAAGGAAACAATTTGGAGATGATAGAGATAAATACAAACTCTTGAGAGAAACAGCTTGACAAATTACTCATGAAATTCCAAAGATACAATGTTCCCTCAGTGTCAATGTAGGCAACCTTCCCATTCCCCCCATGCATGTGGATTGGAAGCTGCATTTTCATCAATCGGAAATAAGAAAGTAATTCTGTTGCTTCTTTGTTTCCTCAAATTCTATTGCTTCTATATTTACGTGCTATCTACAAAATTTGATATGGGGGATGAACCTGAGTGGAGACACATAGGGTATGAGCCAACTGGGTCTTCCCTGACCTGCAAGACAACCCCAGATGTCATGTATTTCAAACTAAAAAGCTAGAACTGAACTTACAAAAGCACATCATAAGTCAACATTCACTGTGACTAATTGGTTATTCTTAGTAAATACTTAAGAATTTCTTTCATGTAAGAGGTTTGTGCGCGATTGTGTGTTGTATACAATGGCAAATTATTCCCAGTCCCAGCAATAGTATACAAGAATTGTTTCATATACTGTTCAATTTAGAGAAAACAGAGATCCCACCTTAATTTCATTGTCATTAACGAATCACTTCACATCAAGAAAATGGCAAGAAATTGTATTCATGTGGTTAAGTTAGCAAAGCAAAAGCATGATGATTAGAAACTATAAGATGCACTGCTAGTGCTAGCAATACCTCTGGAAGATGAGACAACAGAAAAAGGCAGTACAAGAGGGTTGGAAAGGTTGTATCATCGACCTAAATACACTAATACATAACTGAGCTAGGCCTAAATACATTTATTACAAGTGTGACCCCATATCATAACATTCTATACACGTAATATGGCTCCTCAAGCAGAACTTCAGAGAAAAAGAAACAACAGGAACAAGAAAATCAACATACCGGAATTCCCCGAATGCCTCTGTGATGCAAAGTGTTTCAATCCCTCCTTCAAAATTTAAACATGTCCATCTATTAGACTAATATGATGGCATGACTGATCACACAACAGATTTCAGATATATTACCGCCAAGCAGCTCATCAAGTGCCTGGCTCCCAGTTGTAATCCGAACAACAGACTTCCGCTTCAAATAAGCCAAAATAAATCAAACAGCCTTAAAGGACAATGCATATGAGAAGTACTCCCTCCTTTCCAAATTATAAGTCATTCCAACTTTCTTGGAGGGTCAAAGCATCCTAAGTTTGACCAAATTTATATAATAAAATAATAACATTTATAATACCAAATAGGTATCATCTGATTTTTCATTAATTATATTTTTATAGTATACTTATTTGATGTCATGAATCTCTGTAATTTTCTCTATAATTTTGGTCCAACATGAGAATCTTTAACTCTCCAAAATAGTTGGAATAACTTATAATTTGGGACGGAGGGAGTAATTAAAAGTGCTCAACTAGATTCAATAACTGAACAACCTTTGTCAGTTAGTTTACATACTACAAGCAGTCAAGCATTAGTTATCACTCATCAGACACACCAAACTGGTAAACCATACACCGATTAGTAGCTTAAATGCAATTTTCTTACCTTAAGAAGGAGATCATTTCCTGTCATGACGCCCTGGTTCTGTGACAAACAAACAAGAAGAGAATTTGAAGATACTATATCATACAGAACTAGTTGCGTGGAAGTTTAGTAAGCAAAACCAACTTAAAGGATCAGACCAGAAGTTTTTCAGCTGCCTCGCAGATCTTATCAACTTTTGCTTCAAATAAACCTTTGATTCCTGTGAGGTTCTGCAAGATGATCCATAAATTAGAACAATATTTTTTTTGAAGAACCATAAATTAGAACAATAGCGATAAGTTCAGAATATTAGAATATTGAACAAATGAAAGCAAGCATGCAAGTGCCACAAACAAGATATCAATTTAAGCACTGTGCAACAAGAATTCAGACAGACAGAACAAAGATTTGGGTATCGGGATGCATAGTTCAGAACCTTCTTGGTATGCATCATTAGGCCATTGCAAGTGTAAATCCCTGCATCCTGCAGCTTCTTCACGTCTCCTGCATTTATCCCCTGAGAGATCACTGTGCCAAACAGAAGCATTCAACACAGATTAGCTTGAGCGCAGGAACTATATATGCTGAGAACTCAAATTAATAGCATTGGACACAAATAGAAAATACAAGGCAACGTGAATCCTGTTTCCCAACAAAACATGAACCCAAGCCTAAAACGCTGAGTGCCGAAGTGCAACGGTAGCAGTAGCACACACTGACTAAAACGAACTAACCGCAGAATTTCAATCAAACGTGGGGAAAACTAACCCATCAATTTAGCCACAACGCATCACTAGTTTATTCCCAAAACTCTAGAAATTTTTGGGGAATCGGAAGGGGCGCAAAACCCCATCACGCTCAAATCACACCAACTTCACTTCGAAGCCGCACCAATACAGACCGAAATTCCCGAACCCAAAAGCGAAACAGCAGATGGCAGAAGCGATCCACCATGCTCGGCGACTGGAGCATCGATCGATCAAGGTACGACACAAACGGAGATAATAATTGCTAGAAAAAAGTATTCACACAAAAGTCTCAGGATAGAACGAGCTAATTTCGAATTCCACTGCACTTCACTGATCATTTTGACAGAGTGAGGTCGTGAACTCAGACTGAGGCTAAATTCAGACCAATCTATGCAGAAGCAACGGTAGCACACACTGATTAAAACGAACTAACCGCAGGATTCCGAGCAAAGGTGGGGAATACTAGAACCCCACGAACTCATGCCATGATCAGCAAAACCTCAACTAATTTTGGAGGAATCAGAAGGAACGCAAAACTCCAACTAAGCGCACCGAACAAAAACAAACAAATGCCGACCCCAAGCACAAATCGCACCAAATTCACTTTCACCAACTCGGATCGAAATTTGCGAACCCAAAAGCGAAACGTCAGAAGGCGGAAACGATCCGCCCGCCGTGAAGGCGACTGCAGTGCAGCATCGGTCAGGGTGGTAGGATAGGAAGCCGCGCGCGCAGAAAAGTAATGCGGGAGGCGAGAAGGGAGGTGAGAGGGCGCGACGTACGCTTGTCGATGGACTCCAAGCACTCCTCAAACAGATTGACAGGTGCGGGTGTGCGTGATAGAAATCGGATGGTAAAATAATGCACATAGATAGTGATTTAGATAAGTTTGGGTCGTTTAATTGACGTAATACTCTATATCATGTGTCTTTGTTGTATTGTATTGAATATGAGGTGTATGTAGATATTGACTAGAGGACTCCTGCATCTCCTTATATACTTTGGAGAGGTTTGGTTATAAGCAAAATATTCTATTTGGTATTATACAATATCTTGCGGTGCACGTCGATCAGTGCTGTGTATGTCTTAATCTTGTGGGCTGGGGCATCTCTGATTGTGTGGCTCATGTCTTGTCTTATGGATACTGGGGATCATATCCCCATAGCTAGTCCCCGAGCGTCTTATATCCTTTGAGGAACGCTGTCTTGAAAGTCCGAGCACTTTGACGTGAAGCCGATCATTTTAACTGGTGATCCGAGCAGTGGAAGTCAAAACCGACCAGTTTAACTGGTGACCTGGACGGTGAAGGTCGAAACCGACCAGTTTAATTGGTGACCCGAACAGTGAATGTCATAGCCGACTAGTTTAACTAGTGACCTGGACGGTGAAAGTCAATGTCGACCAGTTTAACTGGTTAGGAGACCTCGGACTTAGCCAAATAAAGCTTGCTAGAAGGATGTAAGGGGCTCAAGATAAAATTTGAAAATTCCCACTTAGGAGAAGTGTAGCCACTAAGACTCCGTCAACAAGAAGGGTAAATCAAAAAATAAGCACTACATTCACCGCCAGGCGAAGTATAGCCACTTAGTCCCCGAGCTTGCTGGAAGATGAAGAATGAATCTTGTAGTAGGGTCAAAGAAAAGAAGTCTGAAAGCTTACCGACATTATCTGATATGCGCGTATCAAGACCCCAGACGTGCTGCAAAGATCAGCATCCTGATCCGAACAGCATGGAGCAGCTTGATAGTACACCGATGAGACGTAGCAAGATCCGACCACCAAGGGAGTTCTCAGCTAAGCTGGCGATGCTTGCACCAAGAATCCGAACACTGAGGAGTCCCCAGCATATCTGGCGATGTCCGAGTACCGAGGAGTTCCCGACGTAGCTGACGATGTCCGAGCACCGAGGAGTCCTCGGCGTAGCTGGTGATGTCTGAGCGCCGAGGAGTCCGGTTAATTGGTCGGCGACGAAGTGAGCATCGAGTAGAAGCAACCGGTGAACAGTCTGATCAACTGGTCGGCGACGAAGTTTATGAACCTAGCGGTCCGACCAGTTGATCGGTGGAGAAGTCAGAGCACCAGGTGGTCCGATCACCTAGACGATGATCCTGTAATGCAAATATGTAGAACGGATAGTACATGATGTAAAAATATATGAACTCCAGAGAAGAATCAGCAATGATGATGAAATAGCATATGCAGCTCGACGATCAGTTAGTGTGAACACTTAGTGTTATTCTAAAAATGTATTTATATTTAATACAAACCGTCCGACCAGTTAGTGTGTAGCTGAGTCTCCAGCCCTAACTAGCCCGTTAACCATAACGCGGAGCGCGGAGCCCATGTGCGTGTAGGAAGAACAACGCGTCGCTAAGGAACCGTTGCCGACCACCCATAACACAGAGGGCAGGCGCTCGTGCACGTGTAGGGATGAGCCGAAGACAGGGCCGTCTCTGGGGACATCCGAGCGTCAACATGACTGTTCAGGGGTTCGCCTTAGACTTAGCTGTATGTCATCTTTAAGATAGTATACATGAAAGAAAATCGTTTGGAGAGCAAACATAGAAAAAACAGCTCGGAGAAACATTATGGCGATATACGAAGATTGAGGAATATTTAGAAAAGTATTAAAGCGTGACTTAGCTTTAAACAGAACGTCTGGTCGGCGGCGTATGGCGTTATCTAGTCGGCGACGCGGGCAGCTCGCTTAGTGGCTGGAACGAAGTAGATCTCGTGTTGGAGTAGGACGGACGTAGTCGAAGCTTGGCGGTGTCAATCCGCGTACGAAGACGTGCGCCATGGTTGTCGAAAGATGTCGACGCGATCAGCCAAGTTGCCACGAAGGATGTTGATCTTGAGTTACGCCATCTAGTTCGCCAGGGATCTGTGCGCACGAGCCCCACGGTGGGCGCCAACTGTCGATAAAAGATGCTCGGCAGTCCTTCGAGGGATATCCCACGAAGGTAGATTGATCGGTGGAGGTGCGCATGATAGGAACCAGATGGTGACACAAGGCGTAGAGACAGTGATTTAGACAGGTTCGGGCCGTCTGATCGACGTAATGCCCTACGTCCGGTGTCTTTGTTGTATTGTATTGAATATGAGGTGTATGTAGATATCGACTAGGGGACCCCTGCCTCTCCTTATATACTCTAGAGAGGTATGGTTATAAGGAAAGTATCCTATTTGGTACTATACAATATCTTGCGGTGCACGTCAACCAGTGCCATACACGGCTTAATCTTGTGCGCTGGGCCACCTCTGATGGTGTGACCCATGTCTTGTCTTATGGATACCGGGGGTCATATCCCCCACATCGATCTTGTCGGCGTCTATGAGCTGGAGCTGCTCGCCCTCGTCCGCATGCCTGGACGGCGCCATGTGCCTACAATAGTAGCGCGATCGGGAGACGGAGGAGTTAAGCGCGAGCTCGGCGAGTGCGGGACACGCGAACGGCGGCAAGAGAGAAGGGGGAGGAGCGGCGGCGCGTACCTACAGCAGGAGTAGGAGGAGGAGGCGGTGCCCGCGAGGCACGAGAGAGCGAGTGTCGGTGCGGGACCCACGGCATACCCCACAAGGAAGGGAGAAGACCTAGTCTAATTAGGATTCTTCCCCTGTAATCTTAGTAGCAGTATTACTCTGTAATCCTACTAGGAACTCTCATTGTAAACTGACTAGGACTCTGGCCTCCTGACTATATAAAGGAGGGCAGGGCTCCTTGGATCGGGAGTTCAGAGAACAATTGTACAACACAATACACTTTACGATCAATCCAACGCAAAGGCTAATGCCGATTGGACGTAGGGCTATTACTCGATCATCGATCGAGGGTCCGAACCAGGATAAATCGACTGTCTCTTGCGTTAACCGTTGAGTTCTGCATACACTGAAGCCCGAACAATACTGCCCCGGGGACCCCCATGGCAAGCTATCGGTGGTCAAACATCGACAGCTGGCGCGCCAGATAGGGACTTTCGGTGACTTTGCATCCGAGAGCTCGATGGACCTCGACAACATGATCTTCCTAAAGGGATCAACATTCATCTTTGGTTCATGGATCTGTGAGGCAGGCGACAATGGCAAGCTCCAAGGCCGTCTCCTCAAAGATTCAGATCATCATCAAGACTTTTTCATTTCAGCGACAACGATAGATCAGCTTGCCGGAAGGTTCACGCACCTCGTAATATCCAATCCAACTCGGATTTTGCGACTTGACGCATCCAATTCAAACTCAAGTTCTACTTCCGAGATGAAGTCTTATCCAAGCTCTTTTGGAAAACCGAGTTCTTTTTCGACAAGGTTCCGAGGCACGATGTCAACTTATCAAGGAAACAACTCAGAGTATAATCAGAGTACTAAAAAGAAGTCGGGCCCTCTTCCGTTCGGACTCCACAACATGACAACATGGCCCGAAAGATCCACCTATCCCATGCTTAGAATGCCACTAAAAGGAGCCCAGGAAGGTCTCGTCTTAACTATAACCTCTCTAGACTACATCGTCCACTGGCCAGGTTCCGTTCCTGAGGATAGCGGCACTCAACTAGTCGACAACGCGACAACAACAGCTCTACCCTATCAAGAAGGAGACTCGATCTATGACCTTGAAGCCTTTATGGAAGTTATTAACAACTCTGGCAGTATGGAAACCAAAGACAATGACAGAACAACTCACGCTAGAGAAGTATTCATGATTCACCATTCTCGATCACCATTGATCCTCCCAGAAGCACCCGACATCAGATCTTCAGATGAATCCAAATCCAACATATCACCATTTATCCAGGGGCACGATGGTGAGACAGAGAGTCAGAGGCAAGCCAGAGAGAGAAAGAACAAATTGAAACAAGGACGTCAACGTCGTGCTAAGCAGCGAAAGGACACTTAGACCAAATATGAGTCAGACCTAGCCGAGTACAATAGAAGAAAATCAGAGCAAGAGGTCAAAGAAGGACGAGCAGCGAATACACCCTACGATAAGATCCGAGAAGCACTAGAAGAACTCAGAGCAACTTCACATCCCAATAAAAAACAAGAACAGCTTCGGGACTTTCTCCGATCAACAGTCCTAAGGATGCACGATGAAAGGGCCCGCTCAAGACTACCAGACAAGTCAACATCTCATGAACAGGAAGATCAAAATCAAAGGAAGTCTGCTTTCGAAAGACTTGGACCAAGTGGAAGTCACAACAGAGAAAGTAGGAGAAATCATAGTCAAAACGACCGGGTTAAACAAACAAGAAAGGCCAGAAGCAAAGCACCTACTCGGACAGCTATGCAAAACTACTCTCACCAAGATAACAGTTGGCAAGAAGGGGGCGCTGAATTAGAATATACAGAAGCCAGAACGCACGATAGATTCCCCTGTTTTGCAAACAGACTTGCTTCAATACGACTACCTCATAAGTTCAAGCCGTCCAACCACTCTAAGTATGATGGCAAGACCAAACCAAAGCAATGGCTCAGGATTTACTCGCAATCGATTGAATTGGCCGAAGGGGACGATGACATCAAGACCTTGTTCTTTCTCATGACCCTAAAAACTAAGCCACTTCAATGGTTTGACAAATTGAATCCAGGATCAATTAGAAATTAGGAGGACTTGCAAAGAGCTTTCTGTGAAAATTTCGAGGGTATTATTACACACCCAATCACCCACGTAGAGTTAAAAGGACTCAAGCAGAAAGGAGGTGAAAGTCTCAGAAATTACTATCGATGATTTGGTGAACTACGAGCTCAAGTACATGACATCACACAACGAGAAGTAATCGAAGCTTTCTCTCATGGAATCATGGCTAGGTGGCAATTTCAAGACTTCTGCAAAGAAAATCCAAGAAATAATAAAGAATTCAGACAGACAGTGGAAAAGATTATTACTGCAGAGGAGAAGACATGAGAAAGATTCCTGGATAGAAACAACAGAGACAACCCAGACAGGCAAAATCCTCGAAACAATAGACATCAGGAGAGAAAGTGTGGTCCAGACAACACAGTAGCAATGACTGACAAATCAAAGAAGTTTTCAAAACCTAGAAGATATGACGACATTGAGAACATATGTTGCCCCTTGCACCCCAATGGAAAGCACACCATCGGAAATTGCTACACCTTCAACGAAAGATACACAAGAAAAGATAGTAAGGGGAACAATAAAGAAGACAATCAGAAAAAAGAAGATGACAAACATGAAGACAAGGGATTCCAAAAATCTAGAGGGACAGTGGCAGTAATCTTCGCCGGGGTTCCAGATTCCAGAAGCAAACATCAAGAAAAGCTAGCGTTACGAACCATTATGGCAGCAGAACCTGCTACACCAAGATATCTCAATTGATCAGAATATCCAATCCAATTGTCAAGAGAAGACCAATGGACCAGCGTAGGAAACACAGGCCATTACCCACTGGTTCTAGATCCGACCATTGTCGGTATGACTGTTATGAAAGTACTAATCAACGGAGGAGCCAGACTCAACATCATCTTTTCAGAAACACTAAGGAAGATGGGACTATAACTCATCGGGATGATTACACCAACAAGTACACTTTTTTATGGCATAGTTCCTGGCAAGGCAGACATGCCACTTGGGCAAATCACTCTACTAGTTACTTTTGGGACTCCCTCGAACTATCGTACAGAGTTCATCAAGTTTGAAGTTGTAGACTTTAATTCATCATACCATGCAATCCTCGAGCGCCCAGCACTAGCAAAATTCATGGCAATACCACATTATCCATACCTATTGCTTAAGATGCCAGGACCTAATGGTGTCCTTTCTCTTCGAAGTGATTTGAAGCGCACCTTCGACTGCGACGTTCAGGCAATCCAAATTACAGCCAAAGCACAAGCCGACAATGGTAGAAAAGAAATAGCCATTATTGTCGTAGAAATAAGCACACCTCTGAAGAAATACGAAGACATGATGCTATACATTGTGGCAACTTCTACGGTGATCAGCACTGCAATTGTCGTAGAAAGAGAAGAAGGGCATGTATATAAAGTACAACGTCACGTATACTACATCAGCGAAGTACTACCAGAATAAAAAATCTGGTACCCGCATGTGCAAAAACTACTCTACGCCCTCCTAATCACTTCACACAAGCTTCACCACTATTTTGAAAGCCACAGGATTACCGTGGTGACAGATTTCCCACTCGGAGACATCCTACACAACAGAGATGCAATGGGGCACATATCTAAGTGGGCAGTTGAACTTAGTGCTCTTAATATCGATTTTACCCCATGGAAGGCAATTAAATCTCAAGCCCTGGCTGATTTTGTGGCCGAATGGACATAAATTCAACAACCTATGTCAAATACCATCCTTGATCACTAGAAGATGTACTTCGACGGATCACTCAAGCTAGGCGGAGCCGGTGCAGGCGTCCTCCAAATTTCTCCAGATGGAAAGCAACTCAAGTACGTCCTTCAGATATTATGGCAAGCTATAAACAATGAAGCAGAATACGAAGCCCTCATCCACGGGTTACGAGTGGCAATTACCCTCGGAATCAAGCGTTTACTCGTTTACGGCGATTCAACAGTGGTAATCAATCAAGTCAATAAAGATTGAGACTGCACCAAAGAAAACATGGGCGCTTACTGTGCTGAAATACGAAAGCACGAAAAATATTTTCAAGGATTAGAAATTCTACATGTCCTACGTGATTCTAATGTTGCGGCAGATATCCTCACAAAACTTGGATCAAACAGGGCGAAGGTCCCACCCGGTGTATTCATAGAGGAGTTATCAGCTCCCTCTATCAAACAACCCGGTGAGATAACCCCTGAAATCTCAGCTAAAGACACCCAGATTTTGGTAATCACCACTTCATGGACCCATATTTTTATTGATTACATCAAAGAGAATAAGTTGCCAGCGGAAAAAGAGGAAGCTACCCGAGTTGTTCGCAGAAGCAAGAATTACATCTTAGTAGGAGACAAGCTCTATAGAAGAGCCGCATCATCAGGAGTACTCCTAAAATGCATCTCATTTGAAGAAGGCAAAGAGATCCTAGATGAAATACACTCAGGTTGCTGTGGAAATCACGCCGCTTCAAGAACACTACTCGGTAAAGCATTCCGCACCGGTTACTACTGGCCAACCACTTTGAAAGACGCAGAAGAACTCGTCAGAAGATGCAAAAGTTATCAAATATTCGCAAGACAAGCTCATGTGCTAGCTCACAACCTCATCTGCATCCCACCCGCTTGGCCTTTCTTCTGCTAGGGGCTGGATCAAGTAGGACCCCTCAAGAAAGCAAAAGGTGGCTTCGAGTACATCTTTGTAGCAATTGACAAGTTCACCAAGTGGATTGAATTCAAACCACTCGCAAAATACAGCGCAACCAAAGCAGTCGAGTTCATCCAAGACATTACGCACTGCTTCGACATGCCCAATAGAATCATCACGGATTTGGGTTCTCCCTTTACAGCCATAGAATTTCAAAGTTGGGCACAGGACTGCAGCTTCAGAATAGATTACGCATCAGTCGCACATCTAGAGACCAACGGACAGGTAGAAAGGGCAAATGGACTCATACTAGCTGGATTAAAACCAAGACTGTATGAAGAACTAGTAGACTATGGATCAAAATAGATTGAAGAATTACCCAAGGTTGTATGGGGGCTACGGACTCAAATAAGCAGAGCAACCGGATACTCACATTTCTTCCTAGTTTATGGATCAGAAGCCGTGCTACCCGCAGACTTGATCTGGATGTCACCAAGGATAGAACAATACGACGAAGGAGAAGCAGAACACACCCGAAGATTAGAACTCAACAGTACAGAAGAAGTCAGAGTAAACGCTACCCTCCAATCAGCAAGATACCTCCAAGGACTAAGATGCCACTACAACAAGAATACCTAGTCTCAATCATTACAAGTCGGAGACCTAGTACTAAGAAGAATATAAAAAACTAACAGACGCCATAAACTACTCAGTCCATGGGAGGGTCATTTTATCGTCACAAAAGTCACCGGACTAGACACATACAAGTTGATAACTAAAGACGGAAAAGAAGTCAACAATACATGGCACATCAGTCAGCTACAAAGATTCTATGCATGAAAACAACTCAAGGGAAAATATGTATACAAGACACAAGAGATCAACGATCATGATCAACAAAGATATCGCTCATCAATAACATATGTATTGTTATGGCTTATCAACGATTCACGATCAATAAAGATGGTCTTTCCACAAAACATATGTCTTGTTATGACTTTCTCTGAAGTTGTCTTCAATAAGCAAAATGGCTGAAAAGACGCCTAAGCATACCGGCCGAGAGCAAAATAGCTGAAAAGACACTTGAGCCCGCCGATGAGGATAGCTAATAAGCTAACACCCGAACTAAAAAGCAAAATGGCTGAAAACACGCCTGAGCATACCGGCCGAGAGCAAAATAGCTGAAAAGACGCTTGAGCCCGCCGATGAGGGTAGCTAATAAGCTAACACCTGAACTAAAAAGCAAAATGGCTGAAAAGACACCTGAGCATACCGGCCGAGAGCAAAATAGCTGAAAAGATGCTTGAGCCTGCCGATGAGGATAGCTAATAAGCTAACACCCGAACTAAAAAGCAAAATGGCTGAAAAGACGCCTGAGCATACCGACCGAGAGCAAAAGAGCTGAAAACATGCTTGAGCCCGTCGATGAGGGCAGCTAATAAGCTAACACCCGAATTAAAAAGCAAAATGGCTGAAAAGACGCCTGAGCATACCGGCCGAGAGCAAAAGAGCTGAAAACATGCTTGAGCCCGCCGATGAGGGTAGCTAATAAGCTAACACCCGAACTAAAAAGCAAAATGGCTGAAAAAACGCCTGAGCATACCGACCGAGAGCAAAAGAGCTGAAAACATGCTTGAGCTCGCCGATGAGGGTAGCTAATAAGCTAACACCCGAACCAAAAAAGCAAAACGACTGAAAATAAGCCTGAACATAAATCAGAGCAATTTCAAGACAAGACCCTCCAGCTCCTTGTTCCAAATAGCAAGAGGCTCAGGGGCTACACTCAGAAGGTCCCAAGAAGCACCACACAGTTTTGCTCAAGAAAGCACTCGGATGACGCTTGTTCCCGCTAGACAAGACTTGAAGGAACAAGACGAGGCTTCCAAAACTCTACCATGAAGTGCTCGGGGGCTACACCAGAATGCTGATCACATCTCGAGTTAAGCAAAAAAGCTAAGATCACTGGTCCTAAGTCTTTTCAATACTAACAAGAACATAAAGTTTATCAAGACAACGATCTACACCGAGTTGTTTCACATGGCACAGATGAAAGCTAGACAAGTACTCGGCAAAACAAGAAAATTTGTCAAATACAACGATCTACATACACCGAGTGGTTTATACAACGCAGATGAAAGTCAGAACGGATAACTACTTGGACAAAATTCTGATCACTTGGACAACACATTTAAAGAGTAAGCAAGGGTTAGACATCCAGACAAAGAAGACGTCAACAAAGATAAAGGATCTTCATTCAAGAAAGCATATAAGTATTCTGTTACAAAAGTCGGAGTACAAAGGTCGATTACATTCAAGCATTGTCATCAGGAGTAGAGACATCAATGTTAAGATTATCTACAATCTTCCTAGCTAAGTCATCAACCTCAGGCTCCAACCTCTCAACAGCATCCAAGTACTCTTGGCTCTCGGCTTCATCGATGACCTTGGACAAAGGAAAATCCAGGGAAAGAACCCAGACCTAGGCAAGAACGTTTCTGGTGCAAAGATGGGCACTACGCTTCACGAACTCCTAGAAACGGGTTGGCACTTGGGGAATGAATTGAGCCCAAGAATGACCATCGTCTGCTGAAGTCTGAAGAAGGTTGGCTACTAAATGAAAAGACTTCCACAAAGCTTTCCAGTTTTCAGTAGCCGTTACCAACTTACCAGTCAAGTCCTCGACGGTCTTTTGGGCCTACACAAGATCTCTGTCAGCTCCACGCCTAATCAATTTAGCAAGCACGATTTCTTCAGCTTGAGTAATTACCTTCTCAGCCTTATTATGGCTAGTTCGAACGAGTGTCTTCATCTCCTTGATACCCTCTGAGAGCTTCTGTTTTTCAACTCGAAGAGCTAGACCAAACAAGAAAATACAAGTTAGCAGAGAAGCAAATTTGAATACAAAGGGAAGCGAAAAAGAACTCACGATACCATGGCACTCTTTCTTCATGGACTCCATATTTTTTATGGCCTCCTAGGCAGCCGCATCCCGCTGTTTTTCCACCTCAACTACCCAGGCACGAATGGCTTTCTCCTCATTCTGATGCGTCTGACGCTCAGACTCCAACTTGGCCCGATAGAGGTCAAGCTCAGTCTTTAGAGTACTCACCTCAGAAGACAACTTCTTCTCGTTCTCAGACAAGAAAAAGAAGCCGGTATGATCATGAGAAAAAGACTGAGCAAAAAGAAAGAAAGAAAAACAAGAAATGAGGATAGGAGAAAAACGAACACCCAAAGAATGAATTGTAGAAAAACTTACCTAGAGCCTTTCCCCAAAAGAAGTCGCAAGGGTCGACAAGCTTCCCTAGGCAGTGGTTAGCTCCGACAATCGATGAGTGGCATCAAACTCTACACCACATCATCAGCCGAAGGCGGACCACCAGAAGCAAGAAGAGGAGAGGAAGAAGACGGCTGAGGCGAAGAAGCCACGACCAGGGCAATCTCCTGGGAAGCAACAGCCAGTACCTCTGATGAACCCACAGCCACGGCCATGGTCACCTCAGGAGCCAGAACGGCCAACCCCTCAGATGAACCCGCTGCCATGGCCACGGTCACCTCAGGAGCCAGCAATTCAGCAACAGTAGACTCTATCCCCCTCACAGCCACCTCGGCGACCATACGTTCCGAGTCCTGAGACTCAGTACGCAAGGGCGCACCAGAGGTTTGATAAGAAGTCGACTGGAGGCTCGGGGAAGACGAAGGCCTGAAAGTTGATAAGGAAACTCATAAAAAAGAATAAGAAAAAAGGAGAATAGAAGCAAAGAAATAAAACTAGAATTCACTTACCCAGCTATCTTCTTCTTCATAAAGCCAAAAGAAGACCTCGCAGGGGGGACCACAGCGGCAAAAACATCACTGCCACCCTACGACAAGAGTGGTGTAGCCGGTACTAGAGCCCCAGAAGAGCTCGATAATGGAGCTATAGAAGAACTCGACGCCGGACCTCCAGAAGAACTGGTACCCGACAACCGATTACTACAAAGAAATCAAGACCAAAGTTAGAACAAAGGAGGGTTTCAACAACAGGAAAATGAAAAAAGAACTGACCGACGCGCAATAAGAGGCACATCATCAACCTCGTCCTCCTCACTCTCAATCAAGGCCACCATGGCTCTAGCTGAAAAAGGACAAAAGTACTCGGTCAAAGGTATAAGCAAACAACAAAAGGATAGAGCGTATTAATATGCTCACCTAAGAGCATGCTAGCTACGACTGGAGTACCTGGACGAGTACTTGTCTGACGGGACTTCTTAGCAGCAGATGGAGCAGAAGAAGAACTATCCACTCGCCCCCTCTTGTCGACACTATGAGGGCCTCGAGGAACTAGATGAGGAACATACTCTTCATATATGTCAGAAAATACGGAAGAAACACCAGGAAGCATTACGGTGGTTTGCGACTTACTAGTTAAAGAAACCCTAGCAAGACTACCCCCAGCCCCCACGATGGCAGGGAGGTCATGAAGGGGAATCGGGTCGACGAAGTTACGCCCCAATTCCTATGAAAAGAATAAGAAAACAAGACAAGAAAGATTAAGCGAAAATAGATATAGCAAAAGGAAATACAAAAAGTACCCACACCAAGAGAAAACAACTTACAGCTAGAGGCGGGTTCTTCGCACAGAACTCGGAGATGGTAAGCGGGACAACGCTTGCTCCTTTCAGCATCTTCTGAAGACGCTCGAGTACCTCCTCGTCGGTCAACTCAAGGGCAGGGACCATGCGTGAAAGATCCTCAGCCCCAGAGTACTCGAAGCCAAAGTTCTCTCGCTCTTTCAGAGGCTAAACACGACGATGAAGAAAACTCGAGATGATTTCAAAGCCAGTCAAGCCCCGCTGCTTTAGAGTGCTTATCCGCTCAAGGAAAGGTTGGATAGCCTGGAGCTTGTCCGACATCAAGGAGTTCTTTTCCCACTGGTCGTTAACTGAGGGACCAGATCTAGAATGTACAGCGAGAGAAGGAATCAAATTGGCGGCATAGAACCAGTTAGCACGCCAATCCCTCACAGAATCAACCAGGTCATAGTCAAAGAACTTGCTTTTAAGATCCTAGCAAAACTGAATCCCGCAGCCACCAAGAACATTGGTGTCTTCACAGCGGGGTTGAGGCTTCAGACGAAAGAAGTGATGGAAGAGAGAAAGAGAAGGAGGAATTCCAAGGAAAGCTTCACAGAGATATACAAAAACAGAAAGATGGAGGACGACATTGGAAGTTAGATGGTTCAGACTAACCCCAAAATAACTAAGAAATTGATGAAGGAAGGCGAAAGCAGGAAGGCAAAGTCCAGCATGGATAAAGGAGACAAAAAGAATAATCTCACCAGGACCTAGAGCAGGGACCCGATGCTTGCCTGGAACTCTCCATTCCGCAATGCCCTTGCTCTAGATCAGACCATCACCGGCAAGCTCGCGAAGCTGGTCTTCAGTCGTTGTCGGAGCCGGCCAAGCCTTCTGGGCAGCCCTCATGGCCACGAACTCTTGGTTCTCGATCACGAAAAGAGACGACTCCTCGTCCATGAAGGTTGCATGGGACTTGCTCGTGGCTTTCTTCCTACCCATGAACTAACAGAGGCAAAAAGGCACTAGGGAAAGAGAAAGCTTGGACGACAACGCTCAGATGGCGGCAGCAATAATGACGGTGGAGGTGCAAAGGCTAGGGTTTTCAAGGCAAAGGCATGGTACCAAAGAAAAGGAGGAGAAAGGCCTTTAAATAGATTTTACACCGGTAAAAACGCGGCCCACCAGGCCCGTTTTAACACGACATGAGGACGCAACAGTTCATTTACCGACGCAGCTAAAATGACGGACGACTCAAATCCACACAATGGTACAGTTCAACAGGCAGATTTCAGACTTATCCATCCAACACCACGGCAGAGTTATCATATCACCACAAAAAGAACTCATCAACAATGAAGCAAAGAAGGGTTATCTCACAAGGAGCGCAACAACCCGGTCCTTACAGAAAGAACTCAGAAATCTCATCAACAACCAGGACAACAGGAAAATAAGGAATTGCAACTCAGAAGACAAGATTCTTTCCATTATAACTAGTTTCAAAAATAGAAGATTACACATCTTACAAGACCTAGCGAACTCGGTACCACGAAAAGCAAAGTAGCAAAGAGGAACCCGGACACGGCTAGGCTCTGGAATGACTACGCATTCCAAATTGCTACTCAGAAGGACAAACCGCCCTCGGCTACACTGATTTCTTCAAAGGACGGACGCAGTGCATCCAAGGCGAAAATCAGCAGCACGGTGGGACAACATGGAGTAGAGAAGGCCGGCAGGCATCTGTCTACCCAAGACTGATGTGATATTGGATATGGTGTTGATCTGCACCGGACAGTTTTAGGATAGACGACGAGGATCAACCAAGAACTGCCAGATGAAGAAATGAAGCCCACATCACAAGACTTCCTCCAACTACCGCCACGTACATCCTGGTACATTGCTACTGCGGGATTAGCCTACCTCTAATCCCTATCACAAGACTCCCTCCAGCTACGGCAAGACATACAAGAATTGCAAAATACGCCCGGGGGCTGCTCTACTTCACAAACTATCATATTCATGACTACAGAGACTTCAGAACAAGCAACAAAATGCTCAATGAATCAAAACAGCACTCTAGGAGGGTATTTATAGACCGAAGAAGCGGTGCACGTGGACCAGGAGCACAAACGAAACAAGCCTAACAAAGGACACAGTGAAAAGACAGAATTCAATGAAAAAGGACTCAGGCGTGAAGGAACAGTACTCAAGGACAAGCATATTTGAAAGGATATACCAACACTGTACAACTCGTGAACAAACAGCATTCACACTCAACCACCACCATACGACTACATCTGACAACAGCAGACTACCAGAGAATATGCCAAGACCCTGCATCCAAGTTCTTCCTGAATAAAACAACCCGGATAAACGCTCGGGGGCTGCAACAGGAGAAGTTCTCAGTTCTTTTCAAACAATATAAGATTCAAGACCCTCCAACTTTTTCTTTCAAATAGCAAGAGGCTCGGGGGCTACACTCAATGAGTGCACTTTTTCCTTTAAAAAGCACACGTCACCAAGACAACTACCTCAAGACAATAGTTTTTCAAACAATATAAGATTCAAGATTCTCTAACTTTTTGTTCCAAATAGCAAGAGGCTCGGGGGCTACACTCAGTGAGTGCACTTTTTTCCTTTAAAAAGCGCACATCACCCAGAAGACTTCTTCAAGATAGACGACTTCAAGACCACACGACAAAAAGAACCCGGACATAACTATATCCGAGCTATTTTCAACCAGGAACCCGGGTATATGCTCGGGAGCTTTTTGACGAAGAATCAGGACGATTTCAAGAAAAGACCCTCAAGCTCATTGTGCCAAACAACAAGAGGCTCGGGGGCTACATCCAAATGGGAGTACTTTTTTCTTCAAAAAGGTACACACCACGCAAAGATCTCACGAAGCGCTACACGGTTTCGCTCAAGAAAGTACTCGGACGACGCTTATTCCTGCTCGACGAGACTTGAAGGAACAAGACGAGGCTTCCAGAACTCAACCATGAAGTGCTCGGGGGCTTGTCGGTGCGGAACCCACGGGATACCCCGCAAGGAAGAGAGAAGACCTAGTCTAATTAGGATTCTTCCTCTGTAATCTTAGTAGCAGTATTACTCTGTAATCCTACTAGGAACTCTCATTGTAAACCGACTAGGACTCTAGCCTCCTGACTATATAAAGGAGGGCAGGGCTCCTTGGATCGGGAGTTCATAGAACAATTGTACAACACAACACACTTTACGATCAATCCAACGCAAAGGCTAACGCCGACTGGACGTAGGGCTATTACTCGATCATCGATCGAGGGTCCGAACCAGGATAAATCGACTGTCTCTTGCGTTAACCGTCGAGTTCTGCATACGCTGAAGCCCGAACAATACTGCCCCGAGGACTCCGTGGCAGGCTATCGGTGGTCAAACATCGACAACGAGCTCGTAGGGTGAGGCTTGGAGGAGGAGCAAGCGGAGGTGAGAGACTGTTCTCGTGTCTCGTGGGATGTTGTGCGGGGGTACTTAAGGCTGGCTACCCGGACCTTCTCGTTCTCGGACGGGTCGGGCTTGGCTTATCGTTGGGCTGGGCTAGGAATGGGTTGATGGGTCTCACCAACCAAGTTCAGCCTAGATTAGTCGCCGTCGCCGACTGCCATGGGATGGGCCGACACGATGAAGTGGACCTGGACTTTGAGGCCCATAGGAAGCTTCCATGCTCGCAGTCAATTTTGCTTAGCAGTTGTTTCTGCTTTCTACCGTCCGTACACGATCAGTCAGATCAGGCATGATATGCCATACCATTACCATATACCGACAGAAAGACATGTTTCTGTATTCGTCAGCTTCCAGCTCGTTCCGATCAATCAACTTGCTTCACCACACCATGATGTTGAACTGTGTCGACATAGTAAAAAGAAAATACCGAACTTGCTATACAACCGCCCGACAGTCTTACAGTTCGCAACGACTGTTTACTGTTTACATTTGCAGATTTTTTTCCCTATGATGTACGTATCTTCCATTGAGGCTAACGTGGCACGTTGGACAAGGGAAAAAACTCATGTACTCGGCAAGTCGGCATTCAGTTCTACAAATTCATAACGAGGACTGCCTCCGTCTGTCCTCATTCTTCCTGATCATTGCAGGAACCATTATTTGCTGCGCCAGTAAAAGATTAAGTTATTATTCTATGCATGATATATCAGTATAAGCCTGTATGTATCACTTCTCTTTCTGACCATTACACGTACGATCACAACTTCGACCTGGGTGCCTCCGCCTCCCGCAACTCTGCATACATATCTGAAATTTCCTTTGCAAAGTATGTCTTAGCTTGCGGTCTTTTGACCTGCAGAAGTATTGGGGATGGGAGTGTAAGCCATAGCCACTCAGCATTTCAGGCTGTAAATTTCATCTAGAGTCACCAGTGGGGCCTACCTTGAATGTTGGGGTGAGGAGACCATTCTCCACTGTGAATGGCTCAGCAACAAGCCGAACAGCTTTAGCAAACTCAAAACCTCTTAGCTGGTACAATGGGGCACAGAAAATCAATAAACGATCAACAGTTTCACTTGCATTGAACATTAGAATTTGCTAGGTCAAAACAGAATAGAGAAACCTGCGCTTCCTTCCCAACAGAATCCATATCAGCCAGGACAGCAGCTCTTGCTCTAGGGTCAGCACAAAGCTGTCTCAAGTCTTCGCACTACATGTTAGAAAGGACAGTTTAGAGCACAAAACCTGTGCAAATGTTAAAGGATTGCTTGAAGGTCTATCTGTGCTGAGTTTTACTGTGAGGAACAGTGGACAACATATCCAATAGAGAAACAGGTTGCAGGCATGAAACACTCAAGGAATGTGCAAGCGGCAATAACACGGTACAGTTGGATAATATTTTATCTAGTGTGATCTATTGGGCGGCAAAATAGTTGAAAAGTAAACTGGCTCTTTAGGATGGCAACTAATAAAATTCCACCTGATCTACACGTCCTTTGGACCACAGGCCGCAGCTGAAAACAGAGGATTTAGTGTTCACAACAGCCATTCTAAGAGGGAGTGGAAGAGACTGCCACAGTTCTATTCGATATATGATTCAACCAAAGCATAAGATGGAAAATGAACGCCAGTTTTCATAATTATAAGTTGGATCAGTGTCAGACTACTTACAGACATTTTTTTGAAGGATGAAATAAATAGGTGGCAAACGTTACAGTTTAAAACTTTTACCTGGATTCCTTCAGATGCAGCCCAAGCCTTCAAAACCTCTGGTTCAACTGCAACAATAGCAACTAAGGAAGAGTTTAAACTATCACCTGCATCCAAAAGAAGAGATTTAGAACATGCATGGCCATAATTGATGATCATAAAGCCAACATAGAATCATAAATATTACCATATATAAAACATTGGGCAATGAACTTGCATTTGGCATAAACATTTTCAATCTTCTCTGGAGCTATGTATTCTCCTTGAGCTAATTTGAAAATGTTCTTTTTCCTAGAATCCAGGAGAAAATGTAAGGCATTAGTAACATAGGAAGAAAAATAGTCAGATCAAACAGCGCCTAGGGAAAATGTATATCAACAATATAACCAAGGAAAAGTGTTCTGCAAGAACACAAGTTCTGAATGGATAATGAGGTTTTGATTGATCATTCGGTTGTACAGAAAAGCTCGCAAGAGCAAAATGAAGGATCTTCAATAATTCAGTTAGTTTTTGGATGGGCTGCATCATTCATATTTAGTTATGTAGCTTTGCAAGGCTATATATATGTTTACCTTTGTCTGGATCTATTCAAATTATGCTACTAATATTATTGCTATTAATATGCTATCAAGTACATTATAATAGAAAATGTATGGACATGAAAGCAAAAAAAAAAAGGATAGTTTCCAGCAAGCTTCGGTTTGTTGAATCGAACTTTAATAAAATTTTCTCCTTATGAAGAACTAGTTCAAACTTGGAATGTCACACCAGATAGTAGTTCTATTCTAGCCCGAGATTGGAAAGCTCGAGATTATTTTATGATGATTTTAATGGATGTTGTGTCGAGAGTCCAAGAGAACTAAAAATAAAAATTGCAAATTATCGTGGCTTAATGAGAGCAAAACATTGTAATATTATTATGTTAATTCCATAAGAGAAGCTAAAATATAAAACAGTGCATCTTTTTACCTATCAATAATCTTTAAACGCCCTCCAGGTAGCCACAGACCTATGTCTCCAGTGTGCAACCAACCATCTTCGTCAATGACTTCTTTTCTGTAGTTTTTTAAATGTATTTATTGATCTACTGCAGTTGAAGCTCATTCAGTACAAAAGTAAATTTAAGTGGAGGATAGAAATTTACGTTTGGACTTCATCTTTATAGTAACTATGGAATATTATAGGTCCTCTAACACAAATTTCTCCACGAGGATAAGGCTGATCATCGGACGTATAATTCATTTCTGGGACATCCACAAGTTTCACCTCTGAAAATGAAAAGAGAAAGATCTACATTATGAAACTGTGAGAACAATGCACAAGCACAAAGGCATAACCAATTATTTTGGATATGGATGTCATTTGACTAGTGTCATTGGTAAATAATATTGACATCTTCCTCAAGAAAAAGGCTAGTTTTATTCCAGAAACATGATCCATTCAACAAGGTGACTACAGGACCTTGCTGCACGTTAGACTCAAAACTTAAAAATAACCATGAAAATATTGGATGTAAGGCATAGAAACAATAATTTAGGATAAGTTTGTTCAATGCACTAATTTCAGTGGACATCTATTGGATTTTCAAAGTACCACCATCATGGCATCATCAATATAAGTAACATCCAAAAAAAATTAAAAACAAATAAAGGCCTCCTAACTTTAGCATGGCTTCTCTACGTATATTAATATATTATAAGTTGAATTCATGGACAATATTTTCAACACAAAGTGCAAGTGCTACCCAAGCAAATTTATTATATCCTTGAATTTGAAACACAAGAGCTTACCACAAGATGCAATTGGGGATCCAACATGACCAATTGATTTGTCACCAACATCCATTGCAGATATGATACAGGATGTCTCTGTCATTCCATAGCCTTCAAGAATTTCACCACCAAAGCATCTATAGAAATTTAAACAGTAATTGTCACTAAGCCAAGTTCCAAAAATCATCCAAGAGAGCTCAGAAGAAGACAACTTACATCCTAAGGAATTCCATAACATCTGCTGACAGTGGAGAAGCACCTGAACTCATAAGTCTCACTCGTCCACCAAGCCTAGCTTTTATTTTGTTAAATACCAACTTATCCCACACTGGGGATGGATTTTTCCCTAATAGCACAAAGTATAGAAGTGACATTTCATTGCGCATACATGCGATGAAAACTGGATTAAGATGGCATCAAAATGTAAAATTAGATTGATTCAGTTTTTTCTTGAACATGCAGAAGAGCTGCGTATCTTATATTAAAGAGAGAAGAAAATGGTCACTTCATGGACCCCTACAAACAACCACTCTAACTCCACTAGAAGGTACTGGAACATCGACCATTTTCTTCCGTTCAGATCGGGTCAATGCTCTTGCTGGCCCTTTCAGGGGGGAAAAAATACATGTCAAGTTTCTGTGCAACAAAAAAGGAAAAGAAACCCCCAGGAAATGTAAAAATAAAGAGGGGGGGGGGGGGGGGGGGGGTGAGACCCTTCACCTATTCCTTTCTACCCAGGAGATCTCCTTACCATTTTACCATTTAATTTACTACGTTAGTAAGTTGTGCAAGTATCCAATTATCCATGTATGGCTGATTGGCTATATCGATCCTATGCTTCATCATGGATGCAGAAGAAATTCTCATAACTGTTATACAAAAAACAAAAGTAAGGGCATCTAACTTCAATGAACTGCATATTATTCTTACCTTTAAGGATTGCTTGCCTCTTGGCATTGTATGCAGTATGAAACAATTTTTCTTTCAGCCCACCAGACTCCTTCACAGCATTTGTAATTCTACACATCGAATAAGCAACTAGTAGTTAGCAGTATGAACTGAACGTATCATTTTTTAATAATTTACACTGAACATAGAAGCTAGTGGTATAGTTTTATTACGCGGTATAAATTCTGTTATATAACCGGGGAACACTTGCGAATACTGTTGGTCTCAAAGCAGCCAGATCATCCATGAGCTTCAAATTATCCTGGAATTTAACGTAGTACGTAAAGATGACAAAGAGTCACAATTGTAGATTTGTAGGTAAAATTATGGGATGCAAGTACGGATGCGTAACTTAGAAATGCCACATAAAATGTTTGCTTCATACAGACCAGCAAACAAATGGGAGATAACCATGCATGGGTATAGTTAACTGGTGTGGTGTGGACACAGGAAGTCTACAGAAGGAAAAGTATTTGGGTGGTGGGGGGAGGGTTACAGTGACCAGCAAGGGGACATAACAACTACTACGAGTGAATTTAAATTGATAAAATATTGTATTGACGATGAAAGATCGTCCAAAGTTTTAAAAAAACGTCATCCAAACTGAGAGCAACTCAAGTGCACAATGCATATTTGCAATAGATGATCATATTCCTACAACTACAGGCACCAACTTATAGATGAACCTTTAGTAGTTTAGTGTTAAATAATTCTCAGAATGCACATAAAAATTGCTCTGTAGTTACGTAGTTATAGCTACCATTCCAAATAAAGTTGAATCTTCATACCCCTTGGTAGAATCCAATGGCAACACCACAATGCAGTGCTGCAATTTGGTTAACCCTCTCGTAGATGTGAGCCAAAGGTAGATATGAGATATACCTGAGGAGTGATCCACAAAGTTATTGTCACAAATGTTAAGAGCTAATGTGAATTGGATAAGTTGCTAAAAAAAAAGGGCAGACCCAGTGCCGGAGGCTCCCACATGAGTGGGGTCTGGGGAAGGGATAAACCGAGACAAGCCTTTCCCCCGCAAAATCTGCGGAGAGGCTGCTTCGAACCCACGACCTGGTGACTCAGTGAGACAGCTCTCACCACTACACCAGGCCTGCCCTTCTATAAGTTGCTCAAGCACAAACAAATTTATTTGAGTGTATATGTAAAATACTCACACATCGGAGGGGTAAAACTTAATGTTCAGGCTTGATCCTGCTACATTTGCAATTAAGTTCTCATGAGATAGAACAACTCCCTGGGGAAAAAACGATATCCAACATCACAGATCTGAAATGTACAACTGTACAAGTAAAAGAACTTTGCTGATGAAGCTAAGAATAATCAGAAGGATGGCTGATTTACCTTTGGCGTGCCAGTAGTGCCACTAGTGTAACAAATAGTGGCAATATCTTCAGGTTTCGGAGGACGAAAATGTTGAGGACTAGCCTTTCCCTGAGTTGAAGAATTGAAGGATTACAGAAAACAGGGCGCACAGTACATAGGAGCAAGTGGAAAACACAAGGTGATGTGCCCTTCTTTATTCTAAATTAAAACACTAATTACAATGTATTAACAACTTAAACATTCAAATTTCATAAATAAACTAATTAATATTGAAACACATACACATGTATATATATGCAAAGTAAAGGTAATTCCCAGCATTAGCATGCTATGTATGCCTATAACCATTAAATGCATGTAGATACAGCTATGAAGCTTGAAAAACTGTGAGTTGACCAAAGAGAACATTTGATCTGTGATCTCATGTGTACTTTGCATACAACAAGTAAAATAAAAATTCCCCTAAAAAACAAATAAAATAAAAACAACTGACCTCTGCATACAGCCATACAGGCATGCAGATACAAACATCGTCCCATGTCAGGTTAATCTGAACTGGAAGATTCAGTTTTGCATTCTAGATAGATCTAACTTCCACCCAACAAAGGATGGAAAAGAAATCATGGCATCCCATGTATAAAATCTAGGAAGACAATATATAGCATAAGTACATATGTGCGGCTTAGGTGTTAAATCACATCAATTTGAAAGGGCCAAACTCTTGAAGCACATAGGCAAGGAAAAAGAACAAGAAAACAGGGAAACAAAAGGACATGGGATACTTATATTTGAGTGCATCTACAAATTTGGCTTAGGCCATTCCAGATTAATGACAATGAAAATGGCTGCCGTGCGGTTGTATCAAAATTTCTTTAAGTTCAAGTACATTGAGAAATAAGGGTATCCACTTCAGTAAAATCATGCAGTTTATGGAATTTATACCATTGTATCCTTTATGTAGTGTTTGAAATAGTTAAAACAAAAAAATCATCATGAGCAAAACTCAAGGATGAGCAAAAAAAAAAAAAAATCATGAGCACCTGGATGAGCAGCCTGGAGTAAGTTATGATTTCCACTCCAGTAGTAACTGGCGTTGATGGCATATTTGCATCGTCTCCACCAACTACCTAGACAAAAGAAACTAGGAAAATTAAGGAGGAAAGGTCCTTGAATAATCATGACTGTTACATTGTGTCTGTCAACAGTAAGCAGTCCGGACTTACCACTATAAGCCGAACACATGGCATTTGAGCTATAAAGCTTAGCAGCTGCAATCAATAGATAGCCATGAGTAAAATAATAGTCGTAAGTTCAGTCTATGTCTTTTAAATGTAGAATGACATAATACTACAATAATGTGAAGTTGAAAGCTAAATGACATCAATAAACCAATGTAGCTTTCAAAATAAGAACAAAAATGTTATTCTTTAAATACCAGGCCCCAGTATCCACAAGATTAACCATATCTTTCATGTATATGGGCCTGCAAAAAGGTTGTCATGGCTGCCACTTGTACCATACTATACGATGTTTTTTATGCTAGAGAAACCAGTACAAATAAAGAATGGTCCGAATCCCTGGAGCAGTTCCAGACTCAATAGTTAGGACTAAGATGACTTCTGACATGCAGCCTCATCATAGGCTTCATTTGCAAATTTTATTTTAGGAACTAGTAATTGAAAGAGAGAAGTGATTAAAGCTCACAATGCTTAGAGTTTGAGGCACACAGAATATAGCTTCCACCGCTGCATGGTTCACAATGAATTGAACAGCATCTGGGCCTGAAAGTACAAATGTACAATGAACAAAAACTGTCACTAGACAAACCATGAACGACCAAGAGAACTATAGTATAGTCATTCTGTTGTGAACATACCAAGAGTGTCATAAAGTGGCACAGATACATATGAATATGCAGAACAAGCATGGTCAACTATAATCCACTCGGGTCTGTTTATAAAATACAGACCAATGCATGCACCCTGATTCCAAACAGAAATATGTTCGACGTAAGCTCAAACATAATCGCAACATATCTGTTTTGTTAAGAACAAAAGGACAAGAGCTTGTTCAGATCATGATGACTCACTTCACGAACTCCATGATAGATAAGACCAGAACCTATTGCAGTCCTGCTCGTGCTAGCTTCTCCGTATGTCATCCATTTGTAGCTACAACATTATTTGTCACTTGCACGAAACAGTCTGGATAAAAAGGACGCTGCAGGCAATAATAAGGAGCGTATTAGATAGCTAATCCTTACTCTCCAATTGTTCCATCTGTTCTGATTCTTGTTCCCAGGTATTTACAGTCTGTAAATGTCTCGACTGCATACCTGCAAAATAAATGGGTTTATTTCTAGTGTGCCTTCGGTAATAATCTCAACGACTACAGCAGCACCATTTTACACAGATGGGTTTGCAAATAAATGGTAACAGATCACGATGTTGGTAACAACAGAACTTCTGACAGAAGTTAGATGGAAAATAAAGATATAAAAAGTCAGATTGAAGAGAGAAGGTCCCAGTTTCTTACGTGAAATTATCATGCAGTGTTCCAATGTCTGGGTTGTCGGGATATCTACTTATCAGCCTTAGAGGTGAATGCGCGGACCTGCAAGGTGGCAACAGGAATCACGAGCCGGCACAGGAGCCGCAGAACAACGCTGTAGCTTATGACAACACGAAGCACATACCGGTACACGTTCCACTTGCCCGTTTGCAATTTCTCAGGGAGAACAACACTGTAGCCCTGCGCTGAAAAGATTATGTAGAGTGGTCAGTAACGGTAATCTGTTTCTGAGGACACTATGTTTTTGAAACTGGAACTGTACGTTGTTATCTGGGATGGGAGGACAATGCTAACAGCATCTTCAACCCAAACAAGCGCAAGTTGAAATGGAGCAGAGATAGGGTGGTATTGGGCACTGGGAACGAACCAACGAACTGTGTATGGAACAGGTAGTAGCAGTATCATATACATGCATGTATCCTTAATTAGCACTTTAACTCTGTTGTGGCCTTGTGGGCATGAAGGTTAGAGAGATATGATTGTGTAGACTAGTGGCCTTGCTTTCCAAAAGCATGTGCACTTTTTTTCTATTCTACTGGTTTATAAACAGTTCAATTTACATACCAAACATATTCTCTTTCTCACTAGGATAAATGTGTAGAGGTGTTCACTCATGGTAGTTCGCTGCACCATTACTGTGAGTCAACAGGGGATGGATGGGTAGGATGCGCAGCAGTAGTGCAGTGCGGAACAGTACAGAGCACGCGCACAACTGATGAAACTAAACTTCCCCAACATGCCTTAATAAGAGTTGACTGGATCCTGACGCTGACAGACATAGAAAAAAAAAAGGCGAAAACTTCATCATGTTGGAATCAGCCCCCAATTCATCTACCTATCTAGTATCCCCGAGCTAGCAGCCCCCAATTCATTCCACTCAGCGCGAAAGCACCGGGGGTTGTATTGTACTCTCCGTTGTCAATCGTTGAGAGCAAGTTGGGAACGGCTCGCGGACAACAAAACCGCAGGCGGCGGGGCGGAACGGAAGCTGACGGCAGGCACACGGGAGAAGGGAAGGGAAGGGAGGCAGAGCGACGCACCGTGGACGTACTCGGCGGCGGTGGGGTTGACGGCGAGGCCACAGCCCCCGGCGGGCGGCGGCGGCGAGCGCTGGAGCTGGAGGTGGGCGGCGGCGTCCTCCATTGCGCGCGGTTGGTGGGGATTTGGCGGATGGCTCTCGGTGGGGGCGGGCGCTGGAGTGGAGCAAATTGATTTGGCTGTGACTAGCCTTGCTATTGCGTGGTTGGGTTGGGACGTTGGGTTGCGTTGCGTGGAGGGCAACGATGCAAGCAAGGAATGGGCGGAGGACGGTGTGGGGAGCCCAGCGGCCGCAAGCGAGGCGAAGCCCAAGCAGAAATGTATCTACTCTCGGATCTTTCTCAGTCTCTCGCTGAGGCTCAGCTGAAGAAGAAGAGAGTCATCGATCTCTCTTGGTGGGGGAGGATGCCTGGATGTGTGGGTCTTCTACTCTGATCACTGATCCTTTTACGTAGTCGTAGAGTGGAGCAACGTATACTAATTGACCATCATATGGGCGACGGACCTTTGCGTCCTATTTGCTCGCCACGACGAAGCTCTCACTCGTGCCCCTTTAGTAGGCAGCGTGACCAAAGACGGTAGTGGTAGCGATAGGTGACGAGCAATGCAAGCTAATTGAACCGATGGTCTCATCATTTTCTTCATGACGTCCACACCTTGCTCTTGTTCTGCCACTACCTGTCGTGTTCATCCTTCTCTCCCCCTCCTCTTTTTTACGTGTGGATTATCTTCTCTCACCTCATATGCTTCTGGCTTCTACAAGTATTTTTTTTAAAAAAAACTTAACTAGTTAATCACGATTACGACAATGGCACGTCAAGCTACGTGACTGTCGTTAAAATGTTAGCTTTTATTATGTTTTTCTATTCTGTGAAATCTGTCGTTGTCGGTGCCCCGAGCGTCATCCGCATATATCCTTCTCGCTTTCGTGGCTCAATCTTTCTTCTACAGAAGAGGTTAACAAGGAAGCCGCTTGCTTGACTTCGCCTAGTATAGCAGAAGAAGAAAAGAGAAGGCTGTGCGACTTACACGCGGCCCCCATAAAAATAATGGCCCCACTTTCACTGAACACGTGTCACGGACACACAATCTCTCCTCCAAATCCCCAATCCCATCCCAGCTCCACCACCGGAGGGCGGAGGCGGAGGCTGAGGCTGCATCATCCGCCGCTGCCAAATCGTCCCTCGCCGTTGACCAATCGCCCGTCCTTTGACGCTCATTGCGTCGACCCACCCGCCGCTGCGCCGTCCGGCCTCCACGAATGCCTCTCCTCTCGCAGTCTCGCGCCCAGCGCCACCGCCGACCGCATCGACTGGTGCAGGTGCAGCAAGCCAGCGGTTCAGGACCCAGGACTGCGTGCGGAGGGAGGAGGAGTTCTACTCCTCCCTGTTTGATTCCGCCAAAGGTAACGCACATTTAACTCTTGGATGGATGGGGATGTCGGTGTCGATTTTGTTCTTCTGAGCAGCTAACAACCGGTAGCGGAACTCTGGTACTGTATTATAAACTCTTTCTTCTAATACAATTATACGCAGACTCGTGCGTATTCGAGAGAAAAAAGACAATATCATATCATGGTGTCAAAATCTGCGTAGATGTGCTGCGGATTTGAATGTGGGTACCGGCCAAAAAAAGGCGTGATTGTGGATCACCCTCACCATAACCTGAAGGATGCCTGCATAACCGGTTTTAATGGCAATGGAGGCCAAGTTGCGCTGGTAAAATATATCCTTCGCAATGCAGTACAACTGAAGCGTATGGCTGTAGATCCGAGAAGAAAAATACTGGGGCAACTGGTAGAAGAATTTGAAGGCCGGGTGGTAGCCGAGTCAGAACTGGTGCCACATGACAGGGACGGCGTGCTGACAATTTTGGGGTGACACCTACCTATAATTTATGGCTATTCGACAAAAGCCTTTGATTTTTATAAGGAGTCTACTAGCATGTATGATTAAGGACAAGGTAATGCTTAGTTACTGCTGCTGTTATGTAGATAGAGATAGTTAGCATCTCGATCAGATTAGTAGCATGTACGAACATGGACAAGATAATTTGCATCAACAATTCGACGACATGACCTTCCCGGGCACGGGGCACCCATGGTCCGCCCATGCTTCACAGATTATTCACACGTTGCCTATCACCTCAAATTGTTCCAATTTTGACATACTGCCTCTATTTTAAATTATTTTCGTGATACATAGCTTTTGCTATACACTTAGATATTCAATATGTCTAGATACATAGTAAAAGTAATGTAAATAAAAAAGTCAAACGTCTTATAATTTAGCATGACTCTCGTGTTTGTACTATGCTAACACGGTCCAAAATATTTCGTGTTGTACCGTGCTCTAGACCGTACCAAAACAACTTACCACGATCTACCCACATATAGCGCGACCCAAGTTCCAGACCTACCCTCAAATTGCGTGATCCAAGTTCAAGCGCGGTGAGAGGGTAGCTGCTGCTTTGGAACAGAGTCGCACCATGTGTCTTTTTGTGTCGGGATTCTAACGATCCTACAACCCCTATCACGGTACTAGTACTACGGCGAATCGGCGATTCAACCCAAAAACGAATAAACGATTCATGCAGCTCCGTTGCATTGCGGTGTTAAATAATCTGGCGCTGCCAAGATTGCAAGACATTAATTAACATGGCTACATACTAGCTTACATGGCAAGAGCATTCCATCACAGAGGTACCATTCTCAAGAAGAAAACAACAAATAAATTAGTATTCCATTGTAGGGTCTCGTTTTCTTTCTTTTGGTTGCAAATTGATTGCTTTTATTTCACAACATTTAGATCTTCCTCGTTTCACAACATTTAGATCTTCCTCGTTTCACAACATTTAGACGACCATAGATCACATCGTCGTCTCTTGCTCTTGCGCTAAGCAGGTTTGGTGGAGCATTCATAAACCAAGCGCTGCGAAACCGAGACAGCACCAGCGAATGGTGGGAGGATTGGAGAGCGCAGTGGGACAATCTTCGCCCTAGTCGCATGAGGAAAGGAACGCGATATGCTTCCGAGTAGTCCTAGCTACCACATCCGATATAGGGTTCACTTCCGTAGAGGCTCAGAGCGGCGTGCGATACCCTCATCTGAAAAAAGCTGCAGGCTGTCATCCAAGCCTTGAATTGTGTGAACGATACAGAGGCCCACCAGGGCCCTTATCCGTGATATATTTGGTGGTTGTTCAAGTAATATAATATCTATGGATATTCTTTCTTATTTTCCTTTGTTACATGTTTTTATTTTATTTTATTTTATTTCCCCATATGTCTTGTAGTGATGTCTATATATTCTTGTTTTTTTTCTCCGTTACCTATCTTTTTCATATGCTATGAGATGTCCCACGGCATATTTTTGGTTTAGGAATTATTCTTGTCAGGTGTAATATTTTCTATCATATATAAATGATTTGATAATTTAATAATAAAAATATTTGAGTTGAATGCATGGGCAGCCCCTGAACTTACCAAGAGGTGTTAATTAGGTCCATAAACTTAAAAAATAGATTTGTAGGTCACTAAACTTGACACACGCACACAGCAGCAATTTGGAGTTGACAAAGAACTTTGTGGCGACGAACGCCTTTGGCAACAAACGGTATTCGCACACAGCAGCAATTTGGAGTTGACACAAGAACTTTGTGGCGACGAACGCCTTTGGCAACAAACGGTATTCGACTGTACCGAAAACACTACTACTACTAGCCACATGGCTTTAAAGCCCAGCGACGTACTGCCGAGCAACAACCTGATGGCCGGAACTCATGCGTGCGCGTGCACATCGACACGCATGCACATCCGGTCCTTCGAGTTGACAGCCACGTTAGCAACAACCTGATGGCCGGAACTCATGCGTGCGCGTGCACATCGACACGCCTGCACATCCGGTCCTTCGAGTTGACAGCCACGTTTTCCCCTAGTGACTCGACGCACTGACACTGACATGCAAATGACTGGGCATGCAAGTGCGCCATCGCCGGGAGCTACAACCCGCCTGGAACGACGACCAGTAAATGTGGCCGGTGTACGACCTGTGCACGGTGCTTATCATCGGTGTGTTCGACGACGAACGACCCACCGGCTACCGCCGTTGATTCGTCAGACGACAGCGGCAAGGACCCGCTTATCGTGATGCTGCCCACCTGCGGAAATTGGATGGGCGGGCCATCCGGTTCTCCACCCTCAGGTCTATGCTGGACATGCTGCATCCTGCAGACGTGCGACCGACCAGCGCTTCCCGCGATGCACCACCAGCGGCCCATCCCAGCAGTGAACCGCGAGGGGAAGGGACCTCCAGGGCCGTCGGCGTCGGCTGCTGCGGCGGTGCGGCCAGGGTCGCCAGCTCACGTGGGGGCAGGCTGGAGCGAGGAGCTGTGTGCATGTTGTTGAGACTTGCGGTCTCAGACAGTGTAGAGGAGGTAGGGGCCTCCGCCCGCTAAGCGCTGCCCTCAGGTGGAGGCTCGGGAAACAGGCACGACAAGTGGACGTGTAGGGAAATGGCACGTAAAACTAGGGTTTCATTAATTCATCTTCCAACAACCCCCGGTACGGTTACAAGTGTTCCCTATTTATAGGGCTCAACTACAACTTTTACAGAGTTTACAATAGTACCCTTCAACTGCTACAGTACATTCTCAGAATATTCCACTACTCGCCTTTCGTCTCGGGGGTAATCTTGTCATGCCGCCCTCAGGTACTGGGCCTGCGCGATCAGCCGGCCCATCAGGCCTCAGGATTCAGCGATGGACCTTTGGACCTCCGCCGTCGGTCTCCGCCCCATCAGGCCTCAGGATTCGGCGACGGGCCTTTGGACCTCCGCCGCCGGTCTCCGCCCCTGGGACGCCGAGGCCACAGACCCCCGACGCCAAGTATTGCCGTCCTCCTGCTTGGGTCTCTGCCCCTACGAGCGGAGGCCGAACCGGCGCGCCCGCGCCGTCCACGAGCGCCTTCCTCTGGTTACCTGCACACACACGTAGGTAACGTTGGCACTTGATTAGCCTTGCAGCGGGGCGGCCTCCGCCCTCTCCGCCCGGAGACGCCTACGAGCTAACCGGGCGGAGGCTGCGCTAGGTCACCGGCAGCGTCCTGCAAGCAGTCTGAGAAACCGTCATCTTTCTGGGTCTGGAGGCGTGGTAGCTGGGCCTTTGCTTAGGTAGTTGGTCGGAGACGTCTTTGCGAACTGCTGGCCGCGTAGGTCTCCGCCACTCTCGGAGGCCGTGTTACAACAGTTCCCCCTTTTGAGACCACGGTCCGCCCGAGCGTGTCGTGAGCTCAAAACGCCCTAAGCAAGGACATCCGCGGGGGCTGAGACTGCGCGTAGTCATGTCTCCGACCGATCCCGTAGGTTCCCCCCTGGCCTGCTCTAGCGTGGCCGCTGGTCTTGTCATAGTAGCCGTTAGGCTTCTGAACTAGCCGTTGTCCTGCGCTGTGGCCGTTTACGCTGTATTGCTTTCCGTTGTTTACCTTGCAACTTCTTCGGAGATGACCGTTGGGCGGCAGGCGAATTCTCCGGAGATGACCGTTGTACGGCGGGAGCCGAACCGGCCACCCACGGCCTATATAAGGGCGGGGTTGTTGGCGGGGTCCCCCCCCCCCCGCACGGCTCATTCGCTTTCCTTGCCTTTGAGAAATTGCTCTCTGCTCTCTTCGCTTTCGCTTGAGCTGCCTTCGCGCGTTTTGTCTTTCCGCTTGCGTCTTCTGCCTAGGCTGCCGCCACGATGGCTTTCTTTCCGGCCTCCGCCCATACTCGTCGGCCCGCCTTCTTCGGACCCTATCGCCACCTTCTCGGCGTTAGGGCCGCCGGCTGGAGTGCACGCTTTGAGGAGTGCATGCTTGCCTCCGCCTCCACGTTGGAAATTGAAAAGCTAGTGGAGGAGGATTTGGGGAGTGTCTCCGCGTCCGTCGGAGACCTGATCGTTGCGGATTCCAGAGACATGGCGATAAAGTCATGGGATTTCGGCCCCTCCTCCATTACTGAAGAGGCGGTCGCGGAGATGTTGAAGGAATCGTATTTTCCTTCTTCGAGGGTAAAAATCCCTCCGCCTGGCCAGACTGTTCCGGAACCGGAGGAGGGATATGCGGTGGTGTTTCGGGACTTCTTCACTTGCGGCCTCCGCCTTCCTTACATCCCCTTCCTCCGCCGGGTGTTGGAGACCTTCAATGTCTATCTCCATCATCTGACTCCAACTGCCTTCCTCACGCTCAGCAAATTCTGCTGGGCATGTGTTTCTTATGGCGCCGAGCCAGATGTGGACACCTTTTGCACCTACTACGAGCTGCAGAAGCAGCCAAAGAAGAAGAAGGAGATGCGGGAGGGCAAGGAGGTGGAGGTGATCTACCAGTATGGTAGTTGCACCTTTATGTCGAAGAGGAACCAAGGCGTAGACCGCCTAGAGATTTCTTTTTGCCAGAAGGGCAAGTGGGACCGCGGCTGGCTTGAGCAGTGGTTCTATGTGAAGACCTACGAGGTCCGCGGCACTACCAAGGATGGTGCGGAGGTCGTGGAGTATCCATTGACTTCACGAATGGAGGAGATGGCGCTGCATACGCGCGTGGATCCGCCGGAGGAGATGTCTCCGGTGAGGAAGGCTTGCGACCGGGCTTTTGCGGCAGCGTGCCGCTGCTCCGGGGGCCGCGACCTGGTGGAGGAGATTATGGCCTCCAACTACTGGCCCCTGGGCAGAGACAACCCAGCCTTTCGGCTAGAAAATGTGAAGGTTCCTGTTTTTGGGCCGGAGGCTGGGATTTCGTTCCCCCGGTTCGGGCAGTCTTTGGGGGAGGGGGTGACGGAGGACAATTTCGTCTCCGAGGTTGAGGAAGCCACTGTCGGGTTGGTTGGCAAAATTTCTGAGCATGAGTACACGTCTCGGAGAGCTGTGGCAGGCACCATGCCGCGGCTCAATTGAGTTTTTGAGGAGGTCGGGATCGTCTACCGGGAGCGCGAGGTTCCCGCCGAGGTCCTGGCTTCGATTGAGAAGAAGAAGAAGGCCTTCGCGAAGAATGTTACGGCGGAGGCCGAGTCCAAGAAGAGGAAGGATGTCGCTGTTGCTCAGGTGCCTGCGAAAAAGAAGAAGACCGGTGCTCTGGTGATCGCGGCGGCCGCGTCTTCGGCCGGTAGTGCTGGCATTGCCTCCGTCGGTAGTGAAGACGTTCAGAGCTCCTCCGTCCTGTCAGTGGACGTGCGGGTCACGAGCGGCGGGGATCGTGGCTCTCCTGGAGCTCCAGTGCGCCCTGTGCGCGGCGCTGTGAGCGGTGCGGAGCGTCCGGAGGCCAGCGCTGCTCCGGCGCACTCCTTCCATGGTGCTGCGAGTGCCGCCGAACAGCCGGAGGCTAGCGCCGCCGATCCTATGCCCAACATTTTTGGCAGGCTGTATTCAAGTTCTGAAGAGGGCACGGAGGAGCACGCTCCTTCGTCTCCCGCCATTGTTGCGTCTTCCCCCGCGCCAACGGCCGACATCGGGCAGCCGGAGGCCGTGCTTACTAAGCAGGCCCTGGTGGCTCAGTCTTCTTCGAGCCCTCCACCCGCCAGGCCGCTGGCTGAGGAGAGCCGGCCCTTTGGGCCTTCGCCGCATGATATGGCGGAGACTTCTGCCCAGGGGGCTCGGCAGGCGGCCTAGCCTAGGCTTTTTATGAGTAAGTTTGTTTGGCGCACGTTTTTGTGTTTACTGTCTTTGCCCGGTTTATTTGTTTATGTATTCTATCAAGTGCTAATATCGTGTACTTGTTGCTTTGTAGGTGATGTAATGGCTGGACTCCTCACCCCAGAGGAGCGAGCGGCCGCTGCCAGCATTAGATTTGGTCCGGGGCAGCCGGGGCCGATGGCGCCGGGTCTGAGTGAGTATAGAGTGTTTTTATCTTACTCGTCTTTTGGCTTGTTGTTATTGCCTATTTCTGATCGGCCCTCTGACCTGAGTTGTTGTTGTTGTTGTTGTTGTTTTTACGCAGTCTCCTCCGACACTTCTATCTCAGGTTGGGAAGAGTGCTATCTTGGGGTTCTTGGAGACGTTAGAGGTGGTCTTTAGCAGTTGGTGTATGTATTGTGAGATTTGCTTTTCTCACCTTATGGTTTTGTGTTTGTTTGTTCTTCTTTGAATAGATCGCTTCAAACAGCGTCTGAGGGACATGGATTTCTTCCAACTTCTCCGTGTTCATCTAGAACACCAGAGCTTGGTGCGTCTTCGGCGGTTTGCCTTTTTTGTTGTATGTTCGCCTTTAGATTTGTTTTTGTTTCTATTGCTGATCGCCTTGGTCTTCTTCTTTCTGATCGCAGGGGTATCACACGGCCGTTGTTATGGAAGAGCGATGCACTCATGAGGTCTCTGACCGAGATACTGCGATTGAAGCGCTCAAGGCGGAGAACGAGTGCCTGGAAGGTGAAAAAGGGGGTTTGGCCAACTCCCTTGCAGGTCTTCGCCTTTCTCTGGTGGAGAAGGAACAAGAAAAGGAGGCTTTGAGGGCCGATATCGCCAAGGCCCGGGATGCAAAAGCTTTGTCCACCGAGTAGGCCCGCAGGGCGAACAAGTTGGTCGAGGGTCTCCAGCGAGAGCTGGTCTCTGAGAAGGAATCCGCAGCTGCAGTGGGGGAGCAGCTGTCTTTGACGACGAGGCATTTGGACTCGGTCAAGGGGGTCCTTGCTGCAACCGTTGGCCATTACCGGGCCATCATCGTCGAGTTCAGAGGCGAAACCTCCGCTCCTCCGGAGGAAGACAACGTCTCCGCCCTCGCCTCCTGGCTAAAGCGTCACCTTGCAAAGCTCCCCGGTCTGATCAATGGCTGCACAGACTACGGGGCACTGGCGGGAGTAGCGAATTACGCCAAGCTTTTGGTGCGCGGCAGGTGTATGCATACCGAAAGTATTCCAGAGGGAGCGCTGCCGGGTCCGGAGGAGCTTGGTGAGACTTCTCTTGGTTTGCGAAAAACCTTGAGAAATTTCATTGGGTACTTTTGGGCTCCATTTGGGAGACCTGCTGCCCAAAATCTGGCGGAGGAAAAGAGGGCGAAGGTATTTCTAGTCTTTGTAGCCGCTATTTTTCTCTCGTTGCTTTTTGCGAAGCTGCGAAGGCTTTCGTTGCTTGTGCCCTTGATATTTTAGGCTGTGCTACAGGATGCGTAGAAGAGTCATGCGGGCAGGCCTCCGCCAGTTCCGCACTTGGCGACCGCGGGCGACGCCTCCGCCACCGCTAGCGTTCCGGTGGGTGCTACGATCGGCGGTGGTGATGGTCGGAGGCCGCAGGCGCCGTCCCCACCCACAGTTGATGCGGGCTCCGTTCCAGGGACTTCTGCTGCGGCCGGGATGCCGGAGGTCTAGGCTCTTTGTAGGACTTAGCTGTTTTGACTTGTATATTGTAGTCCAGTTGGGCTCTTGTAAATAAAGTTTCTTTTGTTCTGAATGTTTTTGTGGGAAATTTTAATCTTGCGCAGGTTCCGAATCATGAGCCTGCGCAAGATGTTGTGCCTTTGACTCTCTACAACGACGGTATTTATGTGAGCGGAGAGCTTTGGGAGTATTGGCGTTCGGCCTTTCCCCGCAATGTTGCGCGCGATGTGTTTGAGTCAGTTAAGTTTGACATAGACGACGAGCGCGCTGGGTTTACTCGCGCGCTTGCTTGGCGCGGACCTCTACCACAATAGTTTGGATTTTATTGTGAGTTGTGTCCTGTAAGAATGCTACTTGATGTTTTATGGAATGCACAATAGATTCTCTTTCTTGATTGTTTGTGCGGAGGCTTATGTTTGTTGTGCTAGTTTACATATCTTGTCTAGTCCTGGGCTTGCCGCCACGACACTTGTTTTTCCTCTGTCGCGATGTGGCTGCCGACTCTGCCTTCACCTCCTCCTCTGCCTTAGCGACTCGCGACTGCATCTATCCGGTGCTGTCGTGTGTCGCGTCTCCGGCCTTGCGCATCGTAGGCCTTTGCTTGGGCAAACGTGCGTGATACAGAGGTGGTGGCCAGGACCTCAGCCCCTTCTTCTTCCCTTCTCTGTGCTTGCTTGATGGCTGGGATAGAAGTGTTGGTAGTTTTTTTACCGGTGGAGGCATACTTGAAGTCCGCCTGGCGAGGCTTGCTGAATCGGCGTGTGATCCGATAGGAGGTTTGGCGCGACTTGTGCAGACGGCGAGGACTTTTGGTATTTCTTTAGCTGGGTGTTTTAGCTGTCTGGTGGTATGGGCCTTCGACGCTGCACACCCATGGGACATGTTTCATTTGTGGAGATGGCAGGTTAGGTCTCCGACGTTAGGGGGATGTTACGAGATTTCGTGAGATATCCCCCTTCTTCCGTAGGCCTGCGCTGTTCATCATCGTGCCGTAGTTCCTGTCTCTTTTCCCACTGTCTCCGACCGTCTACCGGTGCCTCTGATTTTATGAGTTTTTGTACAATATCTACGGCCGACTTAGATATCTAAGGAGACCCCTGCCTCCATGGCCGTTGCTGTGGCTTGTGCTTGTGCTCTGCCTTCTTCCCCCCTTGCGTCTTATGCTAACTGAGGTTTTAAGGGCATGGGGGGAACCCGTTTTATAGCGGGGTGGTGGCTTTTGGTTGTTAAATTTTTGGTACGTTGTTTATTGGAACGTATCTTGGCTTTAATGGCCTATATCTTGCTTGAATTATTCGTGCCTTTTGAGATCTTTTGAAGTAAATAGGCCTAGTGCCTAAGTGACAGGGTTTTGTCAGACCTTTTCCTCGTTTTGTTGTTTTCGATGGCGGAGACCTTCTTCCTGGTTCTAGCACCATAATGGTGTTGCCCCTGATGCTTGGGGTGGTTTTTTGTTAATGTTGGAGGCCTGTTTGGCCGAGGTTGTTTTTGCTTTGATGCCTGAATTTGTTCAGGTCTTCGTCAAGGTCGGAGGCCTGTTTGGCCAAGGTTGTTTTTGCCTTGATGCCTGAATCTGGTCAGGTCTTCGTTAAGGTCGGAGGCCTGTTTGGCCAAGGTGGTTTCTGCCTTGATGCCTGAATTTGGACAGGTCTTTGTCAAGGTCGAAGGCCTGTTTGGCCAAGGTGGTTTCTGCCTTGATGCCTAAATTTGGACAGGTCTTTGTCAAGGCGAAGGCCTGTTTGGCCAAGGTGGTTTCTGCCTTGATGCCTGACTCTGGACAGGTCTTTGTTAAGGTCGAAGGCCTGTTTGGCCATAGAGGTCGTTTCAAATTGCCAATGCCTGTGGCCGACGCTTTGAAAAGACCTGTGCTTATTTTTGTTCATCGAATATTGCGGCGCCAGAGCTGGCCGCTTTCGGTTTTGGACTTTTCAAGCGTTCTTTTGGAGAATTACCTCTTTATACTTCTAGAGGATTTTTACATTGAGCCTGCCTCGTTAAAAACCTCACCTTCGCTTGGAGTTCCCCTGTGAGGAAAAGAGTACAAGCACTTTGCTTTACTGAGTGCTAGGATCAAGCCTTCATATTCTGCTATATTGTTTGTTGATCTAAACTGTAGCCTTGCTGTGTATTTCAGTCTGACGCCGGAGGGTGCCGTTAGGACGGTGGAGGCTCCTGCTCCGGCTTGGCCCCAGGCTCCATCCGTGAATGCTATCTAGCCTTGAGTGGTTGGTTGTACCTTGGGCTCTGTCGGAGGTGTCCAATCTGCTATAAAATCGGCTAGTGCTTGTGATTTGATTGCTGTTCTGGGGACATACGAGATACCAAACAGTGATAGCTCTGTAGCCCATTTGCCTATTCTACCAGAGGCTTCTTTGTTTCTGAGCAAGTCTTGCTGTGGCAGCGATGTTGGAACTGAGATTTCGTGGGCTTGGAAATAATGCTTTAGTTTTCTTGATGCCATCAGCACTGCGTAGGCAACTTTTTCTACCTCAGTGTAGTTTAGCTTGGCTTCGGACAGTGCTTCTGAGGTAAAATAAACTGGCTTTTGAGTTTTGCCTGATTCTTTTTCCAGCTCGTGAACTAAGACTGCGCTGACTGCATGGTCGGAGGCCACCATATATAGCAATAGGTGGCTGTCCGATTCTAGGACGGAGACCACCAGTGAGTTTGCCAGATACTCTTTCAAGTTATGAAATGCCTCCGACTGCTTGGACCCACACTCAAAGTTGTCTCCGCCCCTCAGGGCTTGGAAGAAGGGTAGGCTGTGTTCTGCTGATTTTGAGATGAATCTGTTGAGCGCTGCTATTCTTCCCGTTAGCTTTTGCGCTTCTTTCTTGTTTTTGGGTTCTGCCATTGTCATTATTGCTCTAGTTTTGTCTAGGTTCGCTTTGATGCCTTTACTGCTTATGATGTATTCGAGCATCTTCCCTTTTGTGACTCCAAATATATATTTTTCTGGGTTGAGGCGGACACCAGCTATCCTTAAGTTTGTGAAGGTCTCCTGTAAGTTGGAGACATGATCATCCTTGTTCTTGCTCGTGACCACTATGTCGTCGACGTAGGCTATGATGTTTCTATTTAGTTGTGAGCCCAAAACTTCCTTTTTCATTCTGGCAAAGGTTGCTCCGGCATTTTTTAGGCCCTTTGGCATTCTGGTGTAGCAATATGTCCCAAATGGAGTGGTGAAACTTGTCTTGTCTTCGTCTTCTTTTTTCATCTAGATTTGGTGATACCCAGAGAAACAGTCGAGGAGAGAAAACCTCTAGCATCTGGCTGCCTTGTCGACGGAGGCTTCTGTTCTTGGCAATGGGAAAGGGTCTTTTTTGCAAGCTTTGTTCAGATCTATGAAATCTATGCACATTCTCATTTTGCCATTCTTCTTTAGTACCAGTACTATGTTTGCAAGCCATTCTGAATACTTGACTTCCCTGATGACTTTTGCATCTAGCAATCTTTGCACCTCCGCCTTTGCTACCAGGATTCTGTCCTCCAACATTTTTCTCTGTTTCTGCTTTCTTGGCCTCATGTTTTCATTGATGTCTAGTTCATGCTGTATGATGTCCCTGCTGACTCCCTGTAGGTCAGAGGCTGACCAGGTGAAGATGTCTTTGTTTTTTACTAGAGTTTCCATGAGCACTTCCTCCTCTACTTTGCTCAATTCTGAGTTGATTGTTACTTTTCTGTCTGGTAACTCCTTTTCTAGAGGGGTCACCTTTGTCTCTTCTTGACCTGCCATATCTGTTTTTCCTCTAGGCATATCCGGAGGCTCTAGTTCTTTGCCTGTCGACTCGACTACATTGATTTTTCTTTGGGCTCTGTAGATTGCTTTTTCTATGTTTCTTGCTTCTTTCTGGCTGCCTCGGACTGTGATAATACCATGGAGTGCTGGTATTTTCATGCACAGGTAGGCCATATGCAGGGCCGCGTTGAATTTGGTTGTGAATCCTCTGCCCAAGATGGCATTGTATGGGTAATACAGATCGACGATGTCAAAGGTTATGTACTTGGTTCTAGCATTTGCTTGGGTTCCGAACGACACTGGGAGTGAGATTTTTCCTAATGCTTGTATTTGCTTGCCTCCGAATCCTATCAAAGGGGATTCAGAGTGCTGTAGTTGATTTCTGCTAAGCTTCATTTGGTCGAAGGTATTTGCGAAGATGATATCTGCTGAACTGCCAGTGTCAATCAGTACTCTGCTTATCTCCCATGCTGCTATGTTGGTCTTGGTTACCATTGCGTCTGTGTGAGGGTAGCTTTCTAGCTGGAGATCTTCTATGAAGGTGATTGGGACTCTGGACCAATCTGTGTATTTTGCTGGGCCTTGGACTGCTACGTTGTTTACCAGGCGGAGGTGATCCTTTTTCTGCTTTTTCGTTTGAAACTCCATTGATGATCCTCCGGTGATTGGTAGTATCATGCTTATGGTTGGTAGCGGTCCATGGGGGTTGACTTGGTTTTCTTAGTTTGGCTCATTTTTTGGTGTTTGGGGTTGGTTGTGAGGTGGTTGCGGAGGCAATTGCTGCATATGTTGCTGTTGCGGTGGAGGCTCGAACCTGCTTTGGTTTTGTGACGATGGGTTTGTTTCGAGGTAGGTTATGTGAGGAGGTTTTGGGTTTATGTAGGTCAAGCTTGCCTCCGACCTGTAGTTACCCGCCGGAGGCTGCTGCGAAGGCACTGGCCATCATGCTGGTAGGAAGTTTGGGTAATAGGCATAGGCCAGTGTGGAGGGATGTATTTGGTTTGCGTTTAGCGCTGGGTACATTGGGCAGTACTGCTGGTGGCTAGTTGTGTAGGTGGTGTTGACCTCTCTTGCGCTCTACTGTGTCATAGGTTGGGCAGTCTGCTTGTTCTTCATCCTTTCCTATGTCTCTTTTGTCTCTGGACAATCTTTGGTGCTGTGTCCTGCGCTTTCTCCGTGAAAAACGCAATATGGCCTATGTTGTTTCTGCTTGTGGTTTTTGTTCTAGTTTTTGCCTTGGTAACCTTACCGACCTTGGTTGCTGGTCTGGGTCTCCAGCCCTGCTAGCGCTGCCAGTTGCCCTTGTTCGGGGTAAGGTTGACCCTCGATGCTGAGCACCTGCCCCTGGTCTAGTTTCTGATTTGATGCATTCTAGATCGTATAGCTCTTCTGGGAGTTTTTGCTGCTATTTTGCTGTCTGTTTTGACCCTGCTCCTCCAGCCTTTTCTGGAGGTCATTGTCTGATCTGCAGTATTTCTCAAACTCATCATACAACTGTTGTATGGAAGTTGGTTTCTTTCTTGCTAGGTGTGCTGTGAATGGCCTGATTCGGAGGCCTTTGATTGCTGCTTCAATGGCAATCTCATCTGGGATGTCTGGTGCCTTCGCCTTTAGTTGCACGAATTTCCGGAAGTAGTCATGTAGTGTCTCTTCCTGCATTTGCTTGCACTAGAATAGATCTGTGGAAGTCAGCGACTGTGCTATTAGCCCCTTAAAATTTGCCAATGTCTTGTCCCGGAGGTTTTCCCAAGAATAGACTGTGCTTGGTTTGAGCATAGAATACCAAGCCAATGCGTCGCCTTCGGCAGCAATGACAAATGACTTTGCCAAGACGGCGTCGTCTCCATCGGCGGAGGCTACTGCTGCCTCATAACTCATAATGAACTGATGGGGGTCTGTCTTTCCGTTGAACTTTGGTAGTGTGATTGGCTTGTATGCCGTTGGCCATGGCGACTGTTATATGCCTTCAGAGAGTGAGGACTTGAGATCGATAGGCCTCCGCATCACTTGAGATGGCATCATGGTCGGGCTGATCACTGGCGGAGGCCCTTGTGGTATGGTTGCAGTTGGTGTTGCTGCGGAGGCTAGGATTGCGGAGGTTGACGCTGGTACTGCATGCTGCATACTTAGCATCTCAGCATGTAGGACTGCCAACTGCTGCCTTATTTATGCTGCTTGTGCTGACACTTGAATAGCTTGCTGATTAGCTGTGAATGCTGCTGCCATTCTGTCCCTCTCTTGTTGCGCTCTTTGCAACTGTGTTTGCAGCTGTTGCAGTTCTTGCTCGAGTGTTGTGGCTGAGTTTGGTTGGGCCTCCGGATCTTGAATCTCTAGATCTTGGGGTTCTGGTGGTTGACCCTGGGCATCTGCTCTGGTGTTATCCTCTGCTGGCGAGGTTGCGTAGGTGCTACGAGTGGTGCGCCTAGGCCTTCCTCTCTGACCCATGGTCGTTGCTGCTCTGGTGGTGGTTTTCTTTTCCCTGCCATCGTTGGTTTGCCTTGGCCAAACCACGGTGGGCGCCAATCTTGAGACTTGCGGTCTCAGACAGTGTGGAGGAGGTAGGGGCCTCCGCCTGCTAAGCGCTGCCCTCAGGCGGAGGCTCGAGAAACAGGCACGACAAGTGGGCGTGTAGGGAAATGGCACGTAAACTAGGGTTTCATTAATTCATCTTCCAACCACCCCCGGTACTGTTACAAATGTTCCTTATTTATAGGGCTCAACTACCACTTTTACAGAGTTTACAATAGTACCCTTCAACTGCTACAGTACATTCTTGGAATATTTCACTACTCGCCTTTTGTCTCGGGGGTAATCTTGTCATGCCGCCCTCAGGTACTGGGCCTGCGCGATCAGCCGGCCCATCAGGCCTCAGGATTCGGCGATGGACCTTTGGACCTCCACCGTCGGTCTCCGCCCCATCAGGCCTCAGGATTCGGCGATGGGCCTTTGGACCTCCGCCACCGGTCTCCGCCCCTGGGACACCGAGGTCACAGACCCCCGACGCCCAGTATTGCCGTCCTCCTGCTTGGGTCTCTGCCCCTACGAGCGGAGGCTGAACCGGCGCGCCCGCGCCATCCACGAGCGCCTTCCTCTAGTTACCTACACACACACGTAGATAACGTTGGCACTTGATTAGCCTTGCAGCGGGGCGGCCTCCGCCCTCTCTGCCCGGAGATGCCTACGAGCTAACCGGGCGGAGGCTGCGCCAGGGTCACCGGCATCGTCCTGCAAGCAGTCTAAGAAACCGTCATCTTTCTAGGTCTGGAGGCATGGTAGCTGGGCCTTTGCTTAGGTAGTTGGTCGGAGACGTCTTTGCGAACTGCTGGCCACGTAGGTCTCCGCCACTCTCGGAGGCCGTGTTACAACACATGTGCCCTCACGCAGCCTCTACTCCCATGGTGGGTGACTGGGTGAGGGATACGAATTGTCTAGCAAAGCGAAAAGGATTGACACTAATTAGTAAACAGACAAAATTACATGGGCTTAATTATTTTATTTTCGTCACCCATCAGTGTTTATTTATACTTACATAGATTTTGTATTATATGTAGAAAATATCCAAAACATTCTGAGGAACTAAAATTATGTTGGTATATTGGTTTAATAAGATATTGATACTTTGTATTTTAACCTGAGAATTTAACATGCATATGCTCTAATTATTTGTTGCCTTTTGCAGTTTATGAAATTCATGATTATGTTTCATTCTATGACGAGAAATTGTCTGTTTCTCTGCTCATCACCTGAGTGCTGAACTTTAATCAATTTTCTAAAGTTCTCACTTATGCTCCATTATATTCAAGTATAGTTGGGTTTGTGTGGTTCTTTTGTATGGGATCTTACCCTATGTTTTGTTCTCTTCTTAATATAATGATACTCACCTCTCCTGCGTGTTCGAGAAAAAAATATATTCTAATTTACTTTATATCTTTGATGGCATGATTTAGACTTCATGCAAATTTGATTGTCATTGCAGTGCATCATGGCCTCATAGTTGCAACATACAGTACTTTCTCTAAGTTCATGTTCTATTAGGGCAACCACAAATCACAAACCAGAAATCATAAGTGGCTTACAGTTGGGATGTTTGATGTTTTGGTTTGCTATATTGAACCAAGGGTGCCGTCGAAACTGTGTACGCTACTGTTGAGTGTTCTGATAAACCGAAGGTTCAGAGCTGCTCCTCCTTGTCTCTTTTTCTGCTTGCTTCAGTTGCCTACACTCAGAGCCACCTACTGCTCCATTCTAACCAACATGCAGCATAGAATGTGAAGATCTGTAGAATCAAACCCAGACTGATATGAAAATCTTACTCCCTTCATTCTAAATTATAAGTCGTTTTGGTTTTTCTAGGTTCATAGCTTTTGTTATGCACCTAGATGTACATTATGTTTAAATACGTAGCAAAAGCTATGTACCTAGAAAAGCCAAAGCGACTTATAATTTGGAATGGAGGGGGTACTACTTTTAGATGATAGAATTGCTGCAGTTCTCAATATCTTAAACGCTTGCACTCTTGTTGTAAAACGACATAGTGATATCGACTATAAGAAGTTGTGTTGTGAAGTGTGTCAGTTAGAATCGAAATGTGTATACCTCTCTGTGTAACCCATAGATCCGTAGTTAGGCTCCTCGACCTTGCGGAGCTTCACCGCAGCGATAGCGTGGACGCCGATGTTGCCCTGGATGTAGCCTCGCGGATGCCAGTGCTCGGCGTGGTGGTGAGGAGGCGAGGTGGCGATACAGTGGGGCGTCGAAGAACCTGCATAGGCGACGGCAGTGGTGGTGGCAGGCTCATCCCGTCGCTGGCAGCATGCTTTAGGATCGGATTAGGGTTTTCTCTTTAGGTGGGTGGCGGCTCCGTTCAACCTTGTTCCCGAGCCCTCACCCCCACCTTCCTTTTATGTGTGCTGTGTGACAGGGGCCCACCAACCGGATTAGGGTTGGGCTCCCCCGATCAGGGAGCAGAGATAAGGGCCCAATAGGCCGTTGGGCCTATTGGTGGAGATCAACTAACATTCTCCCCCTTGATCTCATTCCATCTTTCACTTTCATATCATTTGCTTTTGTTCATTCCATTACAGATTAGCTCATAGAGCATGTCTCATCATCACAGTCCATTGTCGATAGACTTAATAGCTACAACTCACTACTCTGTTCTGAAATAGATACTTATCTTTGGGCCTTCTTTTGTCCAGGAATATTTTAGGCTTTCCCTTAAACCCAAGCTAGCTATATGTTCTCTGAACACCATGTCCTCTAAACATATTGGGTGGTAAGCCTTTTGTAAGTGGATCCACGAGCATCCTTTCTGTTCTTATATGCTCAAGACTTATGACTTGATCCCGGACTTTATCTTTCACAACATAATACTCTATGTCAATGTATTTGGTAGCACCACTTGACTTATGTTGTGAGCATCCTGTACTGCCAGATTATAATCGCAGTATTACTTTAGTGGTCTATAGATGTCGTCAACCACCTTCAAACCGGGTATGAACTTTGTTAGTTAGTTCACCTGCCCATTGTCTCATAACACGCTACAAACTGTCATACATTGTGGACGATGTAGTGACAATTTGCTTTGAGCTTTTCCATGAAATAGCTCCCTTTTGCGAGATGATAGAAAATCCACGTCTGGATATGCATTCACTCTCACATAATCAGAATCTGAATATCCCACCATATGGAGTGAATTGGATCTTCTATATGTCATCATGAGGCCTTTCGTTTCTTGCAAAAAATGCAAGACTTTCTTTACTAATTTCAGTGTTCTATTCCAGAATTGCTCTGGAATCTGCTAAGTAAAACTCGGTAACAAATGCCAAGTCAGGGCGCGTACATACTTGAGCATGTTGCAAGCTTCCGACAGCTGAAGCATATGGAACCACTTTCACTTTATCGATTGAGCTCATATTGATTCCTGGGGCATTTAAAATCCCCATATTTGTCGCCCTTGACTATAGGAGCAGGTGAGGGACTATATTTGTGCATACTGAATTTCTTTAAGATCTTTTCCATGTATGCCTTTTGTGATAGTCCTTATACCCTTTTTCTTCTATCTTGGTGAATCTCGATCCCTAGAACGAACGAGGCTTCGTCAAGATCTTTCATATCAAGTTTTGAGGACAAAACTTCTTTGTCTCCCATAGTAGACTGACATCACTAATAGCAAGTAAGATATCATCCATATACAGGACAAGAAAGATAAACTTCCTATTCTTAAACTTTGCGTAGACACAATTGTCCTCTACATTCTCTTTTAAAACCCAAAATTCTTTATTGTCTGATCAAACTTCAAGTACCACTGTCTTGAAGCTTGTTTTAATCCATAAATAGATTTTTTAGGCGGCATCCCATTCATTCTTTTCCTTCCATGACAAAACCTTTCGGTTATGCCATGTGAACATTTTCCTCTAAGTCTCCGTTGAGAAATGCCGTCTTTACATCCATCTGATGTAATTCTCAATCGTAATGTGCCACTAATACCATTATGATTCTGAAGAAAACTATACATGAGACTGGAGAAAATGTCTCATTGTAATCAATTCTTTCTCTTTGCATAAAGCCTTTTGCCACAAGTCACACTTTTTACGTCTCTATATTCCCTTGAGAGTCATGTTTAGTCTTATAGACCCATTTATAGCCTACTGTATTGACTCATTTAGGAATTATTTCCAAATCCCAAACTTTATTGACATTTATCGATTTCATTTCATCTTCCATGGCCTCAAGCCACTTTGATGAATGATCACTTCTCATGGCTTCTTCAAATGAGGTGGAATCATCCTCCATTTGAAATTTCTTAGTGTTATACACTTCATAATCAGCAGAAATAGCTGATTTTCTAACTCTTTGAGACTTTCTAGGGGCCTCCACATTTGGCACATCTACTATTTGAGGCTGTTGTTGCTCCCCCTCATATGTGGCAATAGGTTCTATAGAATCCTGAAGAACAGGTTCCTCATCGTCATTCATTGTTGCCACAGGTGGGATAACAACAGGTGCTAGCACCACAGTATCTGGCACTGTCGGTGCAGCTATAGCAGGTAGTGAGAAAAATGGCTCATGAATCATTGGAGTGAGCGCATACACCCGCTTCACTTCAAGGTCAATTTCTCGAGCTACCATGCTCCCCCTCATCTTTTCATCCTCTAGGAAAACAGCGTGTCTCGTTTTCACAAACTTTGTATGTCACTCTGGATAGTAGAAACGAAGACCTTTTGACTTTTCTTTGTAGCCAATAAAATGGCAACTTACTATTTTGGGATCTAGTTTCCCAATATTTGGGTTAAATACTTTAGCCTCAGCAGGGCTCCCCCACACACTCAAGTGTTTAGTGAGGGTACTCTTTCTGTCCACAACTCATACGGTGTTTTGGGCACCGACTTACTTAGTACTCTTTTGAGAATATGAATGGGGTTTTTAACGCCTCCATCCACAGGCTCAACTGTAAGGTGGAGTAATTTATCATACTGCCCACCATATCCATCAGGGTACGACTGATTCTTTCAGCTACTCTATTTTGCTAAGGTTCGCCCAGTGTAGAATAGTGGGCTACTATGCCATTCTTTTAGGGTATGTCGACCGTAGTACTTTCCCACGGTCAGACCTGACTATCTTAATCTTTAATATCTTAAATTTATCCAATACATCTTTTCTTTCTTTGATTGGATAAATATAGCCATAATGGGAGTAATCATCTGTGAATATTATGAACGAATCATAACCATCCACACTCTTTATAGGAAAGCCAACCACAGATGTTAGTGTGGATAATCTGTAAAATTCATGTGCTTCGTTTGTCATCTTTTCTTAATTCTTTTTACGTACTTTCCTTTTATGCATTCTCTGCATTATTCTGAAACTGAGAGCTCTAATGGAGGAAGAATATCATTCTTAACTTGTCTTTCTATTCTCCTCCTCGAAATATGGCCTAAACGATAGGGCCATAATTTTGACAACGCATCGTGAGCTCTCTTATGCCACCATTTCCAGAGTAACACTCTGTCACCAGCTGCTTTATCAGCTGGGTAGCATATGTCTTTGAAGTGCCAGTGAACTGACTCTTTATTCTATCGAGGTACTTATCATAGCCAAACTTTTTCTTGTTGGTAGTGATTCATTTCCTATGCCCAAGGAGTCATAGGATATCTTTTGGGATTCAAAATCCCTTTCTTTAGTTGCCCAAGTGGCATTATTCTCTTTTGCCTCCCTCACCGGTGCCACAATCTCAGTAGAACACGGTGAGGTGACTACCCAGTCCACCTTAGACATGATGAAAACCAGGTCAAAACTTTTCTTAACATAAAAATAACACCATTTGCATGCCTTGATTCCAACGTTGGTCAAAACCAAAACATACAACTATTCTTATACACTAATTCTACATCACCGTTGAGCAGAAAAAGAATTAATGCATAAATCTTTAACTTTCACAACTATTCTTACACACTAATTCTACATCACGGTTGGGCAGAAGTAGAATTAATGCATAAATCATTAAAATTAACATCTGTTCTTATACACTAATTCTACATCACCGTTGGGCAGAAGTAGAATTAATGCATAAATCATTAACATTACGATACTGTTATTAACAACGTTGGTCAAAAAACAACAACATCATAATCATATCTAAACTCTTTTTCTCCAATTAAATACCACATTGATTCAAAATAACTGGAGAATCAACATTTTCTTTAGCAGCGGAAAAACTTTCTTTTTCTCCAATTAAATACCGCATTGGTTCAAAATAACTGGAGAATAAATAACTTTTCTTTAGCTGTGGAAAAATTCTCTTTTCCTTGAATTTTATCCACAGGAAAAATTGTATTTTCTATTTTCTTTAATCCATTAATCAATTTCCAGGAAATAAAGATTTACTGGAAAACTTTTCTTTTCTCCGGTTAAATATCATGTCGGTTTCAAAATCATTGGAGAATATACTTTTTCTTTAGCAGCGGAAAACGTATACTCAATTTCTTGAATTTTACCCACAGGTAAAATACATTTTTCTATTTTTTTCTTTTGAGCCAATTTGCAATTTTCAAATTTCCAGGAAATAAAAATTTACTGGAAAAAAATGAAAACTGATTCATTTCTTTACTATTCCTTCGGCCCAGCCGGCAAAACGGTTCGGCCCATCTTCCTTGCGCGACGCCCCGGCCGCACCCAGGCCACAACTTGGGCCTGGGCCGGCAAAGCCGTTCGGCCGCGCGCGCCCGCCTGGGCCGCATCGCTGGCCCGGTCACTCGCAGCCGTTCGATCAAGATCGACGGTTCAACTACCTTTTCGCGCGAACAAAAACCCCCAGCTGCAGCCAGATGCCCGAAAACCCTAGTTCAGTTACATTCTTCTCCGTCCCCTCCTCTCTTTTTTCTCCGCCGCTCTTTCTTTCTTAGCGCAGCGAGCACAACCGAGCGAGCAGCAAGCGAGGACAGCAGCCATGGCGCCGTCGCCGGCCCCCTCGCCGGCGTGCGCGCTCCCCAACGGGTGAGCACGCCGCTGTCGAGCGGCCTGGCTGCGGCGCCCCCTTTGCCGAGCCCGGGCGAAACGGCTCCCCGGCTCGGTCTTCTTCTCCCGCGCCGGCGAAGGTTCTCGCGCGGCGAGGTAGGACTGTCCCCCTTTTTTCTCCCTTCTTCTCTGATTTGGAGCTTGATTCTCTTATCCGAAATGAAGGAGGGGATTAGGGTTTGGATTTCTTTGATTCCTTTCCTTTCTTTTGATTCGACCGATTCGGTTTTCCTCTTTGGAGTTCATCCGAATCGGGATCTAGGGTTAGTTATCTAGGGATAGGGTCCGTGTGCCGACCCTTGTTCTTTTCTCTTCTTTTGAATTTCCTTTCTTTTCTTTTCTCTTGTTTACCCGAAAAGGGGATCTAGGGTTAGGGTTCGATTGAACCCGATTCTTGTTCTTCTTCTTTCTTTGGATTTTTCTTTTCTTTGATTTCTTTTCTTTTCGGATTTGTCTCTGATTGGGATGAGGATGTGTTAGTTCATCCGAAACTGTTCTTTTTCCCGAGACTGATTCTTTCCCTTTCTTCATGCGAGTTAGGGTTAGGTCTTAGGATTCGGCCAAAACTGAACCCATCCTTCTTTATTCCTTAGATCCGAACTGGATCTGTTCGGTTCTTTACTTTTGTCGTGCATCGTCGAACGGTGCGGCTCCTTTCCCCACGCGCGGTGGCGGTGATGACTGGTAGACCGTGAGCCGGTCTCTCTTTCTTTTGCTTTTACCCGGTTAGGGTTAGGGATACACAGAGGTAACCTCGCTCCGATACCATTGTTAGAATCGAAATGTGTATACCTCTCTGTGTAACCCGTAGATCCGTGGTTAGGCTCCTCGACCTTGCGGAGCTTCACCGCAGCGACAGCGTGGACGCCGATGCCGCCCTGGATGCAGCCTCGCGGACGCCAGTGCTCGGCGTGGTTGTGAGGAGGCGAGGTGGCGATACAGTGGGGCATCGGAGAACCTGCATAGGCGACGGAAGTGGTGGTGGCGGGCTCATCCTGTCGTTGGCAGCACGCTTTAGGATCGGATTAGGGTTTTCTCTTTAGGTGGGTGGCGGCTCCGTTCAACCTCGTTCCTGAGCCCTCACCCCCACCTTCCTTTTATGTGTGCTGTGCGACAGGGGCCCACCAACCGGATTAGGGTTGGGCTCCCCCGATCAGGGAGCAGAGATAAGGGCCCAATAGGCCGTTGGGCCTATTGGTGGAGATCAACTAACATGTCATACAGTTACAGTGTCAGAACTCACAAGCACAGGGTATTCAGGACTCTAGGGGCCCTTTAGTTAATCTTGTTTCATTGATATATAAAAAGTTACAGTCTGAGTGCATTTCATTTACTGAAATATTGAATTACATTTCTCTTTCAGGGAAAAGGATACTCGGCCCATCTCATTTTCAGCTCCATGTCATGAAGCCAAAAAAGGTAAGGTGGGCCACGATCTGGGTGCATTTCCTCATAATGACCGTACCTACCCTTCTGTAAGCCTTATACCATCGTGATCTCTTAAGGGGTCAGCACAACGAAATGCTGTGTTCAAACTTTATAGTGTGGTTCTGTTTAATTTCATCGGTAGAGCTGTGTTCCTGCAATAAGGTCTCTGATCTGTTAAATTTTCACTTGTTCTCCTTTTCATGAGTGCATCTATTCAAACATTCATATGTGATACATAACAACAGTGACTTTTTATTGTGATGCCATATTTCGTTCAGAGTTCCTAAGATTGTACAGGTATAGAGCCATTACATTTTCTCCAAAGCAAATTCTCATACACAACTTAAAATATCTACATACTCCAGACAGCTCAAATAGCTCAGTGCCTCAGTTGCTTGCAGCTGTGATTCACCATGTGTATGCTCCTACATTGGCTATTAGGGTAAAAAAAGATAGTCAAAGCTTTACATTCTTATTCTAATCTGTTTAACAAAACATAAGGTGATAAAAATTTGACTTTACAGCCTACCTCAATTGGTCCAACTCCAGCTGAAGATCAATGCAATTGAAGTCCAGCACTACCCAAGCCTACCTACTTTTCAAATTAGAATAAAAACTTCTACGCTGTTAATATAGTTATTATGCTAATTCCAACGCATCTTTATCTACTTCTTGCTGATTAATGTTGATAACAACTATAACAACTTTTGAATTAATAACAAATGGCCATCTATGTGTGTCATGATATACTATCTCTCTAGTTAAATTAAATATATTTGACTATGAATTATATAATTGTCTTTTCATTGTTCTCATTTGTTGCTCATAGCAAGCTATATACAACATTCAAATGTATTAGGTCAACGTCCACAGAGGGCGCGCGTCTGTCACCAGCACAGTGTCAGAACTCACAAGCACAGGGTATTCAGGACTCTAGGGGTCCTTTAGCTAATCTTGTTTTGTTGATATATAAAAATTTTGAGCCTGAGTGCATTTCATTTACTGAAATGCTGTATCGCAATTCTCTATCAAGAAAAAGGATACTCGGCCCATCTCATCTTCAGCTGCTTGTCATGAAGCCAAAAAGGTAATCTGCGCCACGAAATGAGTTCATTTCCTCACAATGACCCTACCCAACCTTCTGTTAAGCCCTTTGCCATTGTGAATTGTGATCTCTTTAGGTGCCGGTCTACACAATGAAGTGATGTTATGCTTACAATTACAGGCTCACGATTTTGTTTATGCTGTTGTGTTTCATCGATAGATATGTGCCAGCAATAAGGTCGTGATATGTTGAAGTTTCACTTCTGTTCTCCTTTGCATGGGTGCATCTATACATCAGCATTTATGTGTGATACACCATATAACAACATGATGAGACAAATGTTTTGATGGTTAGGTGCTGTAGTTTTATAGGAGATTTAAAGCTGCATTTGTAGGACCAGTTCTGCCCTTTGCTGTGGCCATAACATCCAACTTTCTGATTGCTTGCCACTTTTGGAACAGGATGGAATCTGTGAAGAAACATCGTTTAGGCATGGAATCTGTGAAGAAGCAGCATCTTTGAGGCATGGAATGTGCACATCGTTAAGCAGGATGGCCTTGCAGAACCACCAAAAGCCAGGATGTAGAAACGTACTTTGAGCACACTGGAAATGACTGTAAATTCGCCGCAGTATTGAGTTGTAATGGAAATGCTGTCCAGAGTTCTCATTGTTAGCCGTCCTGTGAATAGTGGCCACATGAAACTCAATTTTCTAGTATTGCTAGCTTGGAAAAACTTCTTGTGTGCAGTGCACTGATTTGGTCTGAAACTTGGATGGTATCAGTTACGAAGCAGACGGAGATGGGTTATTCTGAAACTGCCTTTTCATTCAGAAAACCTTGTTGTGGGAATGTGTTTCTGTCCCTCCAAGCTTGAAGGATGCATTGAAAAGACTGCAAGGCATCCGAAATTAAAGGTTCTGAGACGGTGATGCGGTGGCGGCGATCAAATCCAACTGGAAGGAAGAAGAAACCGGAGGGCTGGGTCGCAACAAAAGGGATCTCTCTCTGTGCGGATGTGGCAACAAAAGGGGCTCGACGCCTACTCGGATCGGAATCCGAACGGGCCGCTCCCTTGCTCGCGCCGACGCGCGGAGCTGCTCCCTGCTCCCAGATGCGCCACGCGCCGGCCAGCCGCCGCCGCTTCCGCTTGCGGGTTGGGGCTAGGGCTTGGACCTTAGAGGGGGGCGTCCGACCCCGGTGGCTCGTAGCTTTCTGGGCCACCTGCTATTTTGTTCCCCGCGCGCAGAGGCCCACACAGCTTTTCTTTGGCTTGCAGGCCCACTCGCTTCCCGCGTCCGGCGCCGCTGTTCCGCGCGACGCAACCTCGCTTCCTGCCATCATGCAGTTAACGTTGCTCTTCTTATATACTGCCCATTGCTGCCCGCGCTTCGCTGCGGTTGATGTGCTTGGTATAAGTGGTTCATATGTTTAATATGTTTCTCATCGTATTAGTACGAAAGATTGGTCTATTTGGTAAATTAAACGGGTAAATACGGGAAGGAAATATAACATGGCTTTTTTCATTACAATGTTGTAAACGAACATAGAGGTTGGTTGTCATTACATAGTGCCTATTGTAGGCCAGCAAATCAATGACATGTTAGTGGAAAGAAGTATTTGATAGAGTTGGGCTCAAGCAACTAAGACACTTAGATTCAAAGCACAACATTGGCTAGGATTGCATTATAGGTGGAAAGAGCAAAAACTACAACACAAGGCCCCGTTCGCGTGCCCTTAAACCCAGCTTGATCCGCTTCTTTTTTCATCCAGAATAGTGTTTTTCTCTCACAAATTCCTCCAGATTCATCCAAATTCCTCTAGAATTTCTCCAAGCGAAACATGAGGGTTTACAAAAGAGTGAATTAGGAACCACTCTTCTTAGGCGAAACTACAACACATTTCATAAATCTGGAATCACACGAAAGACTACATGGCGTCGAACACTAAATTACACCGGGATTTAAAGTTACATGGTTAAGAGCAACCTAGTATAACCAAGGCTTAGTCCAGAAGTCGGGATAGACGAGGGCAATGGAGAAACAACAAGATAATGATTATCCAAAACATGGCGTATGACCAACAGATCCAGAAACAGGAGACTGAGAAGTAAAACATCGTTAAACCTAAGACCAAACTAACCAATGGTAGACTTGAACTTCTTTGGAAACCAGATCCTTTCTTCTCAGATTACACCATCACCTCTGTCAGATGAACCTAGTTCCACAATGACGACTGGATCTCTTAGCTCTGCTTCGGATTCGAGAGGGATGAGGATGAAGGAGAAGAGGAAGGACCAAGGGCATCTTATAGTGGCGAACGTAGATAGGGCGCAGCACACCGAAAGTGGAGATGGCATGAATGGGATACACTGTTGGTTCACGTTGTGGGGATACAGCCGGCCATGGCGTGCTTCCTGCGCAAGCGAGCGGAGGGGGGATAAAGGAGAGGAGAGAGGGTTCGCTCGATGAGGGAGGCGTGCGGGCGGCCTTGTCCCCAAAAGAAGAAAGAAGGGAGGGGGGTCCGGTACGGGGACGAGGGCGAGTATCAAAAGCAGACCGGAGGACGGGAAAAGTAGAGGCGCACAGCGCACGAGGACGACGAGTGCGGCATGATGTCGTGGCCATGCGAGGACAAGGTGCTAATGGGCCCGACACCGACGGCGTCTTGGGGGCACGCGGTGACAGTGACCCGACGTGCGTAGTGTGGTCAAGCTGGGCATGGTGCTTGGGACTTGACATCCACTCAGGCTTTTCTAAGCACTCCCTAATACCCAAGGCTAACTTTTCCTAGGTGTTCTTCTTTCCTTCCCTTCATTGTCCACAATATGCGCCAACCTTTGTATGAAGTGAGATCGTAACATTTTTTCAGAATTATCTGAACCATGAGGATGCCAGTGACCTCTGTTCAGGCATGGCTCCCTTTGCTTTGCTCTGTTGTCTATCTATACCACACCCTAATACCCACATCTTCTACACCGTACTCGAGTGTTTCTCGAGCGGTGAGCACTCGATTTTCTATGGGTACGATCTAGAACCGATCCAACACGGACAGCCGCCCGCGCCTGTGCACGACGCGTGCCCCGGAGTCCCACGCGCGTCGCCCCGAGGTGCATGGTCTGGTCTGCCTCTGCACCGACCAGTTGCAGGTGCATGCATGGTGTGCTATGGTGTGATAGACCAGACCAGAGTCACCCGCTGCCATCAATCATCTCACCCGCTGCATGAACCTATGCATGCATAACTATTTGTAGCGGTAGAGAAGTTTGACTTAGGAAAAAAGCAAAATAAATTTGTTCACGGTAGAGAAGTTTGACCTAGGAAAAAAGCAAAATAAACTATAATTTGGATTGGAGGGAGCAGTGGTCAACTCTTTTTGAGCAATTCTAGTAGTCATTTAACATTTGGGTTGCACGGTTGGATGTTCTCTCTTTGTTTTCTACAGGTAAAATAATTGGATAAGAGTTTTGCAGCCCCTAAATAGACTTGTTTGGTTCATGGGCTCATGGGCAAACTCGCCAAATCATGGACACAACATTATTTTATCTAATCCTTTTTTTTTGCTTTTTTTTTTACTTTTTTGTATGTTCGAATTGGTTTCCCTTTAGAATTTTCCAATTTGGCTTCCATACAAATAATGACTGTGCTAATGCTACGGCAACATATAATCATACAAATCAAATAACCAAAAGGCATATATGCCAAGTTTAAAATGGCTAAGTATTATAGAGCAACAAACCCAATCATCTATTACTTGTCAACTGGTGGACAACAATTTTCCTGCATGGTTCTTTTCGGCATATGAAAACACAAGCAAGTCAATGCACATAAGCAGTTAACTATGAGAACAAGTACAGGTTCAGTTAGAGGATAGTTAATAGCAGCTAATGTACATAAGCAGGTAACTTAGATAACTCGGAGTTTAGAGAAATAAGCAAGTCCAGGTTCAATGCAGTAAGTAAGGACATGTTTCATAAAAAGCTTGTACTGTAACCATAAAGCTGCAACAGGAAGGAGATATGATTCATAGTCTACCTTCTTTTCTTCATAGGCTTGATTTTAATGCTGCCCGCGCTTTGCTACGGCTGATGTGCTTGGTATAGGAAAAATTTTGAGAAATATGGCTTGTATGTCTAATATGTTTTCTCATCGTGTTGGTACGGAAGGTTGGTCTCAATATTGTAAACGAACATAGAGGTTGGTTGTCGTTACATGGTGCTTATTCTAGGCCAGCAAATCAATGACATGTTAGTGGAAAGAAGTATTTGATGTAGTTGGGCTCAAACAACTAACACACTTAGATTTAAAGCACAATATTGGATAGAATTACATTATAGGTGAAAATAGCAAAAACTACAACACAAGTAGGGTTTACCAAAAAGTGAATTAGGATCCACTCCCCTTAGGCGAAACTACAAAACGCATCCAACAACTACGAACGACAACAACGGCAAGAGTACAATATAGGAGGACAGCGATGAAAAGCACTACTACTACGGGTACAGCATCCCAAAGCAACTAATCTACCTTGGAACCACACATCTTTATTCCTGTGCTCGGCGGATTCTTCTACCGCCCTGTCTATGGATCTGCATCTTCTCGTGGCAATGGCTGAGTGAGAGAAACCAAGGGTTCTACTTCTAACACTTCCGAAGGTGGAGGTGCTGGTGGTTCTGCATCACCGGTTCTCCTTCTTTTAGGAGGGTGGATAGGGATCCCCTCCAAGATCGGGGCATCCTGCCTTTCATCAACCAGCGTCCTCCGCTTGGCCCTAGTGAACAGATAGGCCTCACCTAGCTGATGAACATGCCGATCTTCGGCCTCCTTCAAAGCTTCTAACATGGCAGTCTCCCGGCTCTCAGCAGCTGTAGCACTGGCATGCGCTTCGGCGAGCTGCACCTGGAGCATCCGAGTGAAGATCTCGGCTTCTTCGGCGCGCCGGAGGCACGCCCTTAGCTCCAAGGCTTGCCGGTCATACTGCTCATCCAGAGCAAGCAGGTATGTGGTCAAGTGCACCATGGTAGGACTATCTTCTTGCGCATCCTGCCCTTGCAAAGCCTCTATGCGAGCCGTCCTTGCTTGCCGATTTCTATCCAAGGGTGGAAAGAACCTCATGGGGGTACAGGCAATGGGCTCTTCATAGAGCTGGCAAAGGTACCGCAAGGCTTTGCGGGCCACAACCTGGTAGGTGTCGGTGAAGCTAAACCCAGTTGCGGTCACACTCCAGGCTTCGGTGATGTCGGGGAACTCTTCACTCTTCCCAATGTAGACGGTAACCTCACACCGATCGGTGCCATGCTTCTCATACTCACGGCCCTCATACTCGGGACGATCTTTGACTTCGAGCTTTTGTAAGGTGGCATGCAGGATTCTAGGAAAACCCTCAACATTCAGGCAGTAACTACTAACCCAGGCTCCTGCCATTTCTGGCGGTGGCTACAAAGAAGGGCTGAGCAAAAAGCTTGCTCAAAGGGAAAACCTAAGCGAGCTAAAGTGCGCCGAGCGGTGATACCAATGGCTAAGCCAGGCTCTGCTTATAAAGGCGGAGCGGTCTGTGGTCCTAGCGCGGTTCACTAGGGTTTCTACACGGGATCACTACGAACGAATCGACCAAATCCGGCGCGTTTGAGGCGAGTGGCGTGCGGTACCATTACTGAGTAGTACGACTGCAGGGCAAGGGTCCGACAAGAGCGCAGAAAAGGGGTATGTGGAGACGTGGGTCACTGCTGATGTGACTCATGGGCGAACGCGGAGCACAAAGCCACAGTGCAGACCTAACCCTGTAACAAGAATGAGTAGGCCATGCACACTACGACACGCGTGACACCTATGGATGGCGTATCTGCCAGCAATACGACACAATAATGCACAAACAGGATATGCATGAATGCACGTCCTATGCGTTCGAGGTGAGCGATGTCCAAGGCCATTAATGACTAATACGGTTGCAAGCCAAGGTTCCGACAATAGCCCAAAAAAGAGTGCGGGCAAGCATGCATGCAGATGCAATTATGGTAGCTATAGTTATGGCGACCAACCCCAACTACCGACCATCTCGGGAGCAACGTGCACACAATCCAAGCCGTGTCTTAGATGCATGGATGCATGTGTAAGTACAAATGGTCCTGCATGGTCGGTGAATTATTTCTATTTGATGGTAAGGAGGAGAGGCATTAAATGTGTCCACATGTCCGACTTGTTTTTATCTGATGATAACATGAAGAGGAGGCATCAAATGTGTCCACCTGCTGTCGACCCACCCTGCGTAGGTGAAGATGTCCAGTGCTTTCAAACTCACTTAGTAAATTTCTAGATACCTTAGGGAATGGCTTCGGACACTGCTCGTTTCGTGCGTGTAAAAATACTACCGCTCTCCTTTTATTGGTCTCCGCGCCAGACTAAATAGTGGACTGCGCTAGGACCAATGACCGCTCCACCATTACAAAAGGCTAGTGTCAATGTCTCTTTTCCAACCAACCAGTGTTTTTTTTCTTTTTCTCTTTCCTTGAGCTGGGGTTTCGGTGCGTATTGATGTCTCAGTCCAACTGTCCGAAGTTGTATATGTTTATTTTGAGTCTGGGCTTCATCTACTTTGTAATATAATCGGCAACTCTCTCCTGCCTGACTTGTTTTTTTTAAAAGAGAGAGATTTGGAAAAAGATGGAATAGAAAGACAAGATACAGGTAGAGGAGGGGAAGTTTGCAAAGTTAGATAAGCTTGGAATGAGCATAGGAACATGTATTGAGATGATTCCCATGGTTTAAGCATTGCCACACTTGTGTAAAACATTTTTCACTTGTGTACTTGTCGTAACCTGTAACCGATATCACTTGTGTAAAACATTTTTTAGAAATGAGATTTTTCATTTCTGTTTTCTTCCAGTCATCTCGTGTACCATGGTTTAAGCATTGCCACACTTTGTTCATACAACATTTGCACGCACATAAGTCAAGCACCAACAGCAATTAAATCCACATAGATACTAAGTTGTACAATAAAAAAACAATAGTTTTATCATCAATCTGTCGTCCATGCAATATAGCAAAAGCTTTTTTGCTCAAGGTTATTCTCAAACTGCACTACAGATCCATCAATGAAGTATCCCACATCACTAAATGCTTAGCTCAAAACGGAGCAACCACACACAAATGCTACCGGTAAACAGCCAATGTCCTGATGCCCTCACTGGCCCCTGCATAGAGCAAATCATTTCCCAATGAATAAAGAGAACGGTTCATGCAAACAATGAAGGTACACACCAACCGCCTATACCGTATTAGTTTGCTGCTGAAGCAAAAATAGTAAATAAAAGGTAAACAGCAACATAGTTCCAAAAGATTAGTGTTGTATTGACATATCACCAACAGTGGCTATTTGCACCACATTCTCAGGCACCTAAATGACGGATCAGAATGTGGCAACGTGGTCATAACCAATAATAACCATGATAACTAATCAAATATGAGACCACAGCTATGATCACAACCCACACAGGTCAGACCTAAGATAAAATGCTATTGTATCACGCTATATACAAATGCTACTGTATAATGCGGCAATTCTTCTGTGCAATGAATGTTCACTTGTAAATTAGTAACATATTTTCATGATTATAAAATAAACAAAAGGGGAAACTCTGGGATGCTATTCTACATTTCAGTGTGCGCCTTTTTATTAGTTCTTGGATTTGTAAGCTACTTGCAACTGGTCAATTCATCAAGAACATTCTAGCAGGTTAGACTAAAAAATAGTGGGCTACTGGCTGCCTATCAGAACTCAGATAGTATATGGGCAATGCAACTTGCAAGGTAGTATGAACTGTGTATAGGAATATATGCTGAAAATACATGACATCAGGAAATGCAATATTTTACATAAATGTATTGAGGCACCAAGAAAGTTCATTGGCATATGCATCTACATTCACTACTCACTAGACAAATTCAGCGAGAAAAAGGTACAGAAGTCTTTAGAATTAATATAACACTTAAGATGAAATATAACACTTCTCACGGGATAACTCTATTACTATCTGAAAAGGAGACAACTCTCTTAATCAATGTGACATGTATGGAGCTAATTTCAGATCAAGTAATTTGTAACTTATGAATTACTTTGATATTCATAAGGAGCTAAACCAACTAGTTAGACTCTTATGTTCAGTAGGGTCACAAAAAATATTGAATTCATTATTGGATCATACACTCGGGTCATAGGTTAGCTATTTTCTCCACTTCTGATTGTGAGCACATGGAATTTATAAATCTCTGATCTGAGGGCAGTGTGTGCAGGCACTCTACTATTTATAAAAATTTCACCTTATTAGGCATTTTTTAACAGACAAGAAAAGAGATTACCCAGAACTTTGCTAATGGAGCTCAAATTCTAGCGATCATATAACCTAATAAAAAGGGATTAAAAGAATCAAGCCTAAATCAGCTAGATATAATACCAAAGGTATATAAAAAGGATGGAGTGCCAAATTTGCAACAAATATGATAAAGATGCAATATCAAATTAGTGACACAAACCTGTGCAACCTAATAAGTTGGATCACCACATGCCATGAAAATATCTACCAAAAGGCTCCTAAATTTGTAGCATGTTTAACATCCTGGTACTACCATACAGCGCACCTGTTTAGTGGATGTCTAAGTGAGCTAAGGATGAGTTGGGTGCAAATGAAAGTATTCCATCTGAACTATGGATTCTCAGCTCACACAAGCCTTCCAATCCAGCCCCCTGGACCAGCGTGGAACTGCGCTCAGAAGTCAAAATTCTCCTCAGCGCAACTCAATCCGCAAACCCACTCAATTCCACTAAGCATGGTAAATAGAACTTCACCAGGCATTTCGTCGAGCACTTGGCGATCGCAATAGGACACATTCCAATTTGTCACCGCAACCCACTAATGTCTGATCAACAAATCAACTGGCAAGAGATGGCAAGCACAAGCACACAGAACTACAGAAGCGTTGCGCTAACAGGTACAGGTATTGGTGGAGATGGGAGGGGAGTCTCGATGGGAGGGTGGCCCGACCTGATCTTCTTGATGAGGATCTAGCGGAGCTTCTTACCGAGATCCTAGGACCGGACGCGCTGCATAAGCGCCTTACGCGCGAGCACGTGCTTCTCCGAGTCCTTGACGTGGTGGTGGGTGCGCGCCCAGATGAGGCGCTCCATGCCGCTAGACCGCATCTTGTGCTCCATGACTGACAGCAACATAAGCTTTACAATTTCACCATTATGCTGATAGTACAAAAAGAAGGAACGAAACATAAGCTTTACAATTTCTACATTTGTACAGCAACAACTCAATCCATCTGGTTGGCTACTACAACTTTTTAACTTCAAGCAGAGTTTGCTCTTCGCTATATTATATTTTACTGAGAAATGTCTGCAGAGACCGAGAGGGAGAGGAAATGAGGAAAATTGGTGATAGCCTGATAGGAGAAACCTCTTTTCACTATGCTTTACTGTGTTGTATTTCATTTATAAGGCCGGTGTGTTTCAGTGCACATCACTATGCAACTATTTATCCTACCAGGAGTATGTGGGCCTCATCAATTGAAATCTTAATGTATCATTTCTTCGTTTGAAACTCAGATTCAAATTCCTTTTGTAGCCGATCATGTGACTCCATTCTAGCCGCTAGTATAACATCACTGATAAAACTCTTATATGGGAATTTATCCGGCACAAGGCTTCTGTAAATATCAAACTGCTTATCTGCGGCTTCTTTTCTGTCTAAAAGTGCATACACAATGCCCTGCAGAACCAACACCATAGATAGACAAGATGCACATTCAAAGTCAAAACGAAGGTACTTCAGAACAAATCAAACTCAGCAAAATAACAAAGAGTACCTGGCAAAGATGAGACCGAAAATCTCGAGGATCCTCATTTATAAGATTTTGTAGTTTCTCAGATGCAACATCCAACTGACCCTGTGCCATCAAAACTTGCATTTAGACACCAAAAACTGTCATGGTCTCAGATTTCCATCCTATTTGAATAAATGTTACCATGACAACATGCATTTGTGCGATCAAAAGCTTTATGTTGCACTCTTCCGGGACCCTTTTCTCTGAAGTTGCAAGCTGCAAAGCATTCTCAAGCATTTCAAAAACAGTAGGGCCTTCAAGTTTCTTCTGCATACATAGTGCAAGTCCCTGCAAGACAGCAAGAGTGCGAGTTGTTACCAGACATGAGGAACTACTAATCACTTAGAGAATGTCACAAGGATGGGATTCTAATAAAGAGCAAGTTTTAAAAGTCTAAGACAACATTGGTGTTGAGAATTTGCTACTCATGGCTGAACACAAAATGTCAAGCAGACACGTCAAGTAGTAAAGAACTGGCTCTGCTTCATTCCTCATGAAATCAAGAAGTATATTATGGTTGCAATCAATCAAGTAAAAATTGCAACACTTAGCACAGTCAGTTTTTGTAAAACCTAGTCTGTTAAACTTACAGTAACAACATATCTAGATGTTATATTAGCAGCACAGTATGGAGGAGAGCTTTTCACCTGGCAACTCCCTTGAGGCCAGAAGCAAAGTAAGGAATTGATTGGACAGCATTGGCCGCGATAATGGCAACAGAGTCCGATGGTGCCACAAAGAATCTATAACAAGGCAAAGGGGGAGTACCATGAATTCCTTGTGCTTTTCTAGAATCCAAAACAAATTTTCTACATAGTGAGATATTCGAACATATCATACCTTTTACCCAGAATCATGTTGCGATCAGCATCTCCATCAGCTGTAGCGCCAAATTCAGGGGGCTCAACATTTGAGGATGACTTTCCAAGATCCATCCGTTCAACCAACTCTTTTGCATAGGTGAGGTTAGGATCCGGATGACCACCTCCAAAGTCCTCCTGCAAAAACATAAGTGATGAATTAATACCAAGCCACATTTTAAGTAGAAATTTGTGACAATAGAAGAGCTCATTACTTTCGGGACATAATTCAACAGCGAGCTTTCATCAGCACCAAGCTCTTCCACAAAGATGTGTTTGGCATAAGCTCCAGCAACACCATGGAGCACATCATAACTAAAAGAGCACAGCAAGATCTCAGATGTGTTACAGTAATATTATTACGGCAATGGTGACATGGTTGCAGTCATAGATGAATACCAGAATGTAAACTTTAGGGAAGTCAGCAGCTTTTTTATTGCTTCAAAGTCAAAAATTGTCTGGAAATGATGGCATTAATTAAATCATTAGATTCCCTTGTTACACAACATGATCCAGGTAACATGTAATGATATAAAGCACAGATATTCTCACTTCAATGAAAGAAAACACGAAAGAACAAGCTACTTACTTCATTAACTTTATGTAATGTACACTAGAATCAAAGACATCCACATCAAAGGGGACATCGGGTCCACTGAAGCTGATGAGACCGACAACAGAAATATCAACCTGCAGTAGTAAAGTAGGAGAAAATAAATAGTCCACTAACCTATCAAAAGGAACAGTGAGAAAATACTTAGCAGGCTGGCACTGAATCATACATCTGGAAGGTCTTCAGAGATGAGGTATTCAGAGATTGTCGTTGTATTAGAGAAAATCTTGTCAGTAACGGATTCAGGGGCTGGTCCACCATTTCCCATATTGTATTTGATACCCAAGTCCTGGAAAGTTCAATGCAATGTATTCAATAACATAGAGCACGAGTGGCACTTGTGTTGCAACAGAGATACTAGCAGTGAAGTTGGTACCTCCGTAGGACCACCTAGGTTATGGCTCGCTGTCAAGATGAAGGCACCAGTAGCCTTTGATCCCTATTTACCATGTGTTTATAAACCAATAGTCAGGTTATTCATTAGTCATTAGACCGTATAAAGGAGTAACAAGTAAATGTTCATACTGCTAAACATTGTCCTTTATTAAGAAATCAAACTTACATCTGCACCAACTCTTTCACGGATGACAGCAGATACAGCAGGAGTAGACATGAGACTGTTTAGTCCAACCCAAACACGTCTTACTCCATTGGCAGCAACCATTTTTTGTTATGATCTGTAACAAGCAAAAGCAATGGGATTCTATTTAGGTGATGAAAACCAAGTCTATTAAAAAAACTCGGCCTCAGAGAGAAGACAATACTAAGACTAGATCTGTATCGGAATTGAAGTCTACAGTAGCTACAATCAAACAGTATACAAATTGCAAAATGGGGTTGGAAAATATATAAGGGAGATGGATAGTATTCTAAATCACCTGAATAGCATCTTTTGAGAAATAGCGGCCATCACCAGAGACAACAATGGTTGCACCTATAAGAAAGGAAAGAAGACATGACTAATGAGCAACAATTGCAGAGAGAGAACAATGGAGATCATGAAAATTTTGGCGACGGCAACTACATTTCCCATTTACAATTTCTATGTATACATGAAAACTGCTCAATAATAATTTACTAAAATCTTGCGGTATCCTGAAAACCTTGTCTGAAACAGGACTGGTATTTATCCGATAAGCAGGTTACCTTTAACTTGGTCCGCAGGAAGGGCATTGAATGTTGATTGGACAAAGGTCTGCAGATAATGAGGCTGATGAAATACAGTAACCTGGTAATATTAACAGAAGATTAATTATAAGAAAAAGCCAGAATGAATTGTACTATGCTACAGATGGAACCAAGTATTAAAGTAACAAAGTATCTGATGACAAAATCACTTGCATCTGCAATCAGTGACCATTCATACATTTTTTCCTTGATTAATTCCCATCAAGGGAAGGCTAGTTAACTAGGAACAAATGCTATGCCCAGCATCAAAGAAAACAATGCATGTGTATAAACACCAGGAGTCACACTGTTCAAGCTACACAGACAGATATAATGGCCATAGCTGCCTTGACTGGAGGATAATTCCTTGATCTATACCAGTAATAATAAAATGTGTTATTTTAATGTTTTCCTACTTAATAATGTGTAAAAAGTAACAACAAAGATACAACCATATAAAGACAATCAGTATTGTGTGAAAACATTAAATTGATAAAATTTAGAATGGATATTGTATAATTGTATACCACTCTGGAGATGCATACACACTAGTACAAAATACTCAGATCACACCTCAAGCAATTTGAGGCGTGCCACAGAATTTTCAGAGTGGTGCCATCATATGCAATCAACAAAAGGTCGATGTGAAATCTAAATAACTTGCAGCATAATTTCCACCTCTATGAATCGAAGACACCAACTACGTCTATAAGCCAAGGGTATCAACTACAAAATCAAAATACTCTGCCCCTCATTCCATTTTGGAAACACACGATCCACTCAAGCCTGAACCAGGATGGAAATGAATTCCATGAATCTCAACATATGATGGGTTGGGATTTAATGAATGTTGAACCAACCCAACCATATGCATTAAATGATGCCACAACAATTTTCATGTGAACATTATCTCGAATGGAGTAATCATGGAGAGACCAAAAAACCATATCCACTATTATGCACGAGCTAGGAAAACAGAGAGCACTGTTATCTTCTAAGCCAGTAACTGAATCAGCAAGATCCGGTAACAATTAGCAAAAGCTGATGAATGCGAGTGCAAATCGCATGGATCAAAGCCATGCAGGCACAAGTCCAGATCATTCCAACCCCGCACAGGTCCAGCGTTCTATAGGAACCAACGGATCAAGCTAGCAGGCATGCTCCGAACAACACCCATCCGACAACGGTTTCCCAGCAGATCCAAGCAGAAGGACAGATAGAACAGAGCTCCGAGATCCTGCGCGAAAAGCCGCCGCGGCGGGATCCGCGAGGTGGTGGGAAGCGAAAGGCTGTCGCGCAGCGGATCCGAGGCACCAGAATCGAGCACGAACCCGCCGCGTCAGAGAAACAGAGAGATCCGGACTGGTCACCTAGAAACTTGGACGGAGATCGGGGGCGAGAGAGGTGCTCACCAGGTCTGCTCAGCAGTTGGCACTCGCAAGAGAGGGGGTGGTGAGGCGGTAGCGGTCCGGCTGCGGCAGGGGCGCCTGGTCGGACGCGGAGGCGCCGAGGCGGGCGGCCGCCGACCGGGCGTCGGGCGTGGCTGCGTGGGGCGTCCGCCGGCCGGGCGAAGCGAATCCCCGCTCGCGGAGACACAGAAGCGAGGCGTCGAGTCGGGACGGTAGGAGCCAGCGCCCCAAGCTTTGCCACGACAACATACCCGCGCCAGGCCATCTCGGCGTTTGGGAAGGCAACCTCCTGGCGATTGCTGGCGTCGTCGACCACGCCCGGCACTCGTGCGTCTGCACACGCGCCATCGGCCATCATCGGCGCGCCTAGGAGGAGGTACCTACAAGCATAAGGGTGCAAGCCTCCAGTACGACCAGCACGGTCCTCGCCATCACCGTAGCGTGGTCCCTCGTGCCGCCCCCGACGGCCACCGCAGCGGCAGTCCCAGAGCCGGACGTCCTCCGTCCAGGGCCCCGCTCCGAGGAAGGAGGGGGTCGGCGACGCAACCGAGCCGCGTGACCACGGCGGGGGCTGTGGCCCGTGCGGCACGCAGGAGCGAGCAGGCACCCACAGCGATGGCCCAGGGGTGAGTGCGGCCAACCAAGGCGACGGCACGGCGCAAAGCAGCGGCGCGCGGTGGCAACCTCGGTCACCCGCGGGCGTATCTAGAGCAAGCGCGAGAGAGCGATGCGCGCAGCGGGGGAAGGGAGGCGGCGGCTGCGCCCACCGCCGGGGCCTGGCCACGCCGGTGCGCCGGAGGCCGACCGATGCGGCCGTAGATCTGGAGAGAGAGGGAGAGGAAGAGAGAGAGGCACCACCCGCGTGGAGAGAGAGGCAAAGAGAGAGGAGGTCAAGAGCAGAGAGAGAGGGACAAAGGAGGCGGAGGGGGAAAACTCAGCCGCGGTGCACGTAAGGAAGCCAGGCCCCAGCAGTATTCATGGACGTGTACTCACATGCGTGTCGACCCGATGGGGCCATGGTGCACACAAACCGAAGTGACGCATGCATGCAAAGCGAGGACGGTCCAGCAGCATGTATGTGCGCGTTAGGCATCGACCATGCATGTTACCTGCTACTGCCTCACCTGGCCGGCTGCGACGCATTTCATGTGAGCCGTGCAATCTCGATTTAACACACTAAATTAAAAGAACTGACGTGGACATCCTAGAAGACCGTCGATTCGACGTGCCTTCATATTTTTAAGGGTTTAGAAAAAAAAGGAATATAATATGGACAAAAATAATGTGATATTGAACATAATAAGACCTATGGTTTAAGAATGTTATTCCCCTGCCACTACAGCACAGGATGTTTCGTGTTACATATAAATGTATGGATGGCCCCTGAACTTGTCAAGAGATGTCAGTTAGGTTCATAAACTTTAAAAATATATTTTTAAGGCACTAAACTTGATAAATGGTGCACCACATGTCCGTAGCAGCCACGTGAACATTTTATCCGAAGTGGCATTACCACTGGGGTGTTGACTGTATTTAGCACTTTACATTTAAGCCCTCAAAATTAATTCATCTATCTCACGCTCACCTATCCTCCCTTACTTTTCTCATCTCCCTCCTCTCTCCAGAGCTCCTCCAAGTTGTTTTGAGGAAAAAGAATTTTTTTTTTGAAAGATCCGGCAAAGCAGGCTCATATATTAATAAGTAGGAAGTAGATACATGCGCAAGAGGCGCAGTATGTAAGGACAAGCCTTTTCAACAAATTACTAACCATAGGTAAATAAACAATAGGTTCTCTTCATTACATCAAGCTGGTAATTCGATACGCCTTGACATGAAAATACATAAATCACATGTTAATTTTTTGAGCTAATTATGTACATATGCAGATCAATATAGCTTCACAGAATAACACAAAACCACTCTCTCACATCCAGTTACAATGCAGTAGTACATTTCACTGTAGCTACTATTCCACCTAGAGTCGCCATACCCTTCTGGAAGAAGGCCAGCCAATCCGGTAGCAGCAACTAACTTTCGAACTTCTAAAATTTCTGTCACATTGAATGTTGGACACGTATATGAAGTATTAAGGCCCCGTTTGATAGGGCTTCACTTCAATAGTAAAGCCATTTTTTTTTGCTTCAGCTCTACGAACAGTTCCACCGGTGGAGCTGAAGCGATTTTGGTAAACCGTTTGGCAAAATAGCTTCCCTGTGAGAGCATATTTTTAGGGGCCTGGAGGAGGAGCCGGGAGAAGCCACTTTTTTTGGATCCATCCCACCCCAAATCACTGTGAGAGCATGTTTTTAGGGACTTCACAAGTGAAGCTATTTTACTTTACCCAATTTAGTAGAAAACGACTTCAAACGGCTCCTGAAGCCGGTGGAGAAGCCCTGCCAAACGGGGCCTAAATATAGACTAATTACGAAACTAATTACATAACTTACGACTAATTTACGAGACGAATCTTTTAAGCCTAATTAGTCCATGATTTGACAATGTGGTGCTAAACATGCGCTAATGATAGATTAATTAGGCTTAAAAATTTTGTCTCAAAAATTAGCCTCCATATATGTAATTGGTTTTGTAATTAATCTATATTTAATGCTCCTTATTAGTATCTAATATTTAATATGACATTAATTTTAGGAGCGACTAAAGAAACAAACACCCCTAAGCAACCATACTATGCAGAGCCTTGACCAAACCGAGAGTTGAAGTAAATATCTACCTGGAGGGATGGAGAAGACCAGTAGTATGATAAGGACTCAGTAAAAGTGAAAGGAGCATCATCCCCATCGAAGTAGTAGCAAACCAGTTCCTGACTCTCTACTCAAGGGTGAGGGCTAACCAAGAACGCCTCGTCCAATCCTAGCCTGAAAAAAAAAATCACCAACCTTTCACAGCTTTACAACAAGGTGATTTGATCATCCATGGAGAACGATAGGGGTGGTGAGAGAGAGGGAGCTGAATCAACCACATGGAGAAGAAGAAGCATTTCAGCAGTCAAGACCTGCAAGGAGAAAGAGTGAGGGAGCGCAAGTAAGCCTGGAGCTGAACATCACCAACATTAAAGGTGCGCTTTCAAATGCACAGGCTAGATAAACTTTTTCTTTCCTCCACTAAGAGCACGAAACACCTGCCATGGAGGTAGATATCTTGACTGTACTAGTAGAGCACAGCTAACAAATACTAGATAATATGTTTTGGCCAAGGAAAAATGTGTGCTAGCTGCTATCAGGCGAAAAACTAATATTCTTTTTAGTACAAGTATACACATAAATATTTGAACCAGCGCTAAAACATTGACACAAAGGGACTTTCACATCTAGCGACACTCAGGAGTCAGGATGTGACATTGAGATACAGGCTAGATGAAATGAGCATGAAGATGCAAGAACAAAGGCACTCACGGTCGGTCAGGTTGGAGAGTTTGTTGCCGGAGTTAAGTAACTGCTCAGCGCACTCTGTGCTGCACGCACTGGCCTTCATGGCCCTGTCTGGGCACCATGGCCGCCGGGCACCACACCACAGTGGCGCACGCCGCCGCCGCCCCAACCTTTAATCCTGCGCACAGAAGGTAGAAATGGACGGGGAAAATGGTTAGGTAGCAGGTAGAGTCCATAGGGCTTTGATTTGCAGTAGTAATCGAGGAAGAACCCCCACCATAGTTGTCAATTTGAGGCAGCTAGCTTGAACGCCGTAATTTTTTTTTTATGCCTTGACCGCCGTAAGTTGCAGAAAGGGGAAAGGAAGCAGAGGTAGAGGAGGATACTGGAGAAGTGGGTTGGAGACTTGGAGTGCGTTTGCTGTTGGAGAGGGGAAGTGGGAGTGTGCGTACTGTTGAGTGTTTGTCTAGCTGATGGTGTTCAGACACTGCCACTTGAGAGTTGCATTGGTTCAGCTCACGTGTAAACAAGGCCAGGTTAGAAATGTTTGCTAGCGATTATTGATCAACTATAAATTGCATTTGACTCACTATATATAAATCACAGCACAGGTATATTTTGGCCGTAGGATAAGACACGCGGCTACATAGACATACTGTTTAAATTTCAGTTCATCTAGGTAATCATGCTTTAACTTATTAGGGACGTCGATATGTCCGAGTGGCTAAGGAGACAGACTTGAAATCTGTTGGGCTTCGCCCGCGCAGGTTCGAACAGCGGGCCAGCTATCCTCAAAGAGGAAAAGGAGGGAGAGATAGCCTATTACTCTTTTAGCCAAGTGTCTGATCCAGAGCTAAAAGAGTAACCAAAGTGTCCGACCCAGAGCCAAAGAGAGAGCCTATTATGTCGTCGCCACATCTATGGAAGTTTGTACTCTCTTAACTTAGCTCTGTACGTACCAGGATTCTTACTTCTGAATGTGCTTAACTTGTGTCATGTTTAACCTTCTAGAATAGTTATAGGCTAAGGTTTCAAAACTTTTTGCGGGTTACGAGTAAGACAGAGCACACTGAAAAAAAAAATCTTGAAGTGCATATCTTGCTAAAATAGTTTATAGTTTTTCTAATGATTGTTTAAATTAAGTACTAGGATTTAAATTTGATTCTTCACACCCAGTTTAACACGCTCTTAGTGCTCGTGCATGGGACCTTTTCATTTCATCAACGTGCATCCTCAGGTTGAACAAGGAGCCCGGCCTGCATAGAACAGAAAGGAAGGGGCAGCCATGCTGCATAGAACAGAAAGAAAGCTGCTCTGCCCGGGTCAGTCATCAATTGGGAGTTGGGACGAACCAGCAACAAAAACTCGTCAGCGCCATATGGAGCAGCGAGCAGTCAGCACACAGCAGGAGGCGGCCGAGGGTGAGGACTGAGGAGCCAGCAGGGAACCGGCCGCGTGTACGTCGAGATGAGCTGCTCCGGGCATCGTCGCTGCCTGCGTCGAATAGCAACCGGCCAACAGGTTCTTCCTAATTTTTAACCAATATATAGGTCTGGATGAACGAAGACGAAGTGCTGTTATGATTTTCGCGTGCTCTGTTAAAAAATCTCGTATAATCCGACCACAAGGCTCAACCATACATTCATCATTAGTAAACCAATTCTACATGACAAGTCTCTGCTCTATGCGCTTGAAAACAGTGTCACACCTCTTATGCTGTGATTAGCCAAGGCTCCATGGCCACTTCTGAGACTACTGCCAAATGTGCACCGTCGGCCTATAAGAGTCTTCGAGGACTTAACGAGATAACGGCAAGTGAACTTATTTATATATGGAAGTAGTCATCATCAACAGTCGAGTACCTGGGAAAAAAAAAGAAATGACCTCATTTTCACGAAAGGATTTGTAAAAAAACAACTGAAGCATCAATTTGGCATGGTTAGAGTATGTACAACCCACAGACGGGGTCTGTCTCTAACCGCTTCGATACTGTTGTACAGACATATATAAAGATAGGTCATATAACCCAACTAACGGGGCTCTGTCTCTAAGTTGTTTAATATTTTGCATATAGCTAGGATCAACTATAAATAAATTTTTACATATCATTGTGTGGCTATTTGATAAAAAAATATATAATAAGGATAAATAAGAGCAACATGATTACAATATATTTTTTAGAAACCATCGATATAATAATTATGCTATACATAGTCGCAACGCCTTCTGTCTAATTTCCTTTGTTTCTATAGCGTTGTCATATGTGCTCGATTAGATCCTTCTTGAGTTTTCTATGTGTTGGCCAAGCTCTGATAGCGGAATTTCTAGTTCATTGCTTTTGGAGGGCGTAAATATTCTCTACCAAAACATTCAATCACTCCTTCGGCAAACGATCAAAGAGGGAGTGAGTTCACACAATGTAGACGGTGATCTCAATTTTATAAAAACAAATAGCATTACAGATAGAAACTGTCGGTGTTTCGGACCGGGGGTCCTCAACCAACCAGTGAATTTGTTCTGCGTGCTCTCGATTCTAGATGGTGATGCAAAGAGACAAAAGGTTTATACTGGTTCAGGCAATCGAGGCCCTACGTCCAGTCTGAGAGGTCGATCTTGTATTCCTTGCACCGAAGTGCTCGTAGTAGGGGGTTATAAGCTAAGGGAGAGAGGGAACTGGTCCCAGGTCTCGGCAGGGTGTCGTGCGGGCCGCTTGAGGCGTTGCTCTCAGGCGGCAGGGATGTGCGCGCGTGTGTGTGTGTTACAAGGTGTTCTCCTCCCGTCCCTCAAAACGGCCCAAGTCCTCTCCTTTTATAGCCTGAAGGGAGAACAAGGACGGTACATGAGCTAATTATACGGTGTCGTGTGAACAGAGGCGACGTGTCCGGGCCCTGTAGTCTGTTCCTGTGGCGGCGTGGTCGTCGGAGTGGTCCGTCCTTGGAGCACTGGAGCGGCATGGTCGTCGGAGTGGTCCGTCCTTGGAGCACTGGAGCGGCGTGGTCGTCCCATCAGATTCTGTGCGTCGTGGGAACCCCGGGACTGCCTCGGAGTGGGTGCGGTGGTGAACGTGCAAGCCACTGTGGACGGACTGTGCGCGAGGCCGAGGCTTGGTCGGTGCCGAGGCTGCACCGCGGTGGAGGGGTCTCGACAGGCGCGAACCCCAAGATCACCGAGACCTTGGTGTACAGTGCCGAGGCCTCGAGCGGGCGGCTGATCGTGGGCACAGCGTTAGGACACAGTGGCCGGTAATCCCCGCCATACCCTGTCCCAGCTGGTATGGCGCTGATCGTGGACACAGTGTTAGGACACAGTGGCCGGTAATCCCCGTCGTGCCCTGTCCCGGCCGGTATGGCGCTGATGCGACCTCGGGTCGCGTCGGCCATTCTGTGGCGTTGAGCCGTCGTCCGGCTGAGATTGCGGGAGTGGTTGAAGCATTAATGAGACATGACGCGTTGTCTGGAGGGTCGGTCGAGGCGGGGGGTGATGGGCCGTGGACGACCCAGCCTCGAGCGATACGGAGAATGAGGCCTCGCGCGAGACGGAGATCGGGTTCCCTGTCGAGGCCTCGCGCGAGACGCCTCGCGCGATACGGAGAATGCACCCCCTACCGAGGCCTTCCGTGGAGAGCCTCGGGCGAGGCGGAGACGGCGTTCCCTGCCGAGGCCTTCCCTGGAGAGCCTCGCGCGAGGTGGAGTTAGTGTCAGGATGCCGAGACCTCCTGCTCGAGGCGAGGAGGAGGAGGACCCTGTAGGCTCGGTCGTGGCAGGTGAGGGGCCCACGGCTTACCTTCTAGCTTTATTTTTTAGATAGGACTTTAGCGACCCATTTGAGGTTTGCTTGGGGTACCCCGTTCTAAGGTACCCGACAGTAGCCCCCCAGCCTTGGGGGGAGTGCATGCACTCTCCCTGAGGGTTTGCCGAGGCTGGGTTTATACTTGCTCCGTAGGTATTGGGGTTTGTTTTTTGAGGTTCCGGTGGGTGCGCGCGAGTGCACCCGCCGGGTGTAGCCCCCGAGCCCCTAGAGGAGTGAAGTTACTCCTCCAGGGGCTTTCTCCATTTTTGCGTTTGAGCGAGTAGTTCTTACTGCATTTGCCGAGCCCATAAGCGCAAGTTCGGGTTGTGGGGGTCTCGGCGAGGCTGCAGGAAAAAGCCCTCTAGCCTCCGCACGAAACGAGAGGTTCGTTAGGGCCCCCCTGACTTTGGGTATGACCCTCACGCTTCCTTTCGCTCAGAAGAAGGGGTGGAATGTGCTAGGCTACCCTCGATGGGCGCGAGCGTGGACACTCCGGTGAGCTGTTATCGGGTAGTCCGAGTGGAGGCCCGAGCCCCGTTCGCTAGGGGACGGCTAGCGGTCTAGAGACGCACTCCAAAAGTACTAGAGGATTTCTCTAGTGGGTGCCGAGGCTGTTCGCTGGGCCTCGGTGGCTCGGTGCCTCCCTACGGTGGGATCCCATTCGGATACTTTCCTACCGGTCTCGGACACGACTTAGGACGCCCCGAGCGACTGTTCGCTCGGGCCTGGGCCATTCGCCCCGAAGTCGTCCCTGACTCTGTTGCCCTGGGGCAGCTGTCGAAACCTCTTGGAGGCCTAGCCTTCGAACCCCTGGACCATAACAGGCTCGGTGCCCTTTATCGTGTTTGTAGCGAAACCTCTAGCGCGGTTTTAGACCATTTGTCTTTGTCTTGGGTGTCCTGGCCCTTTCATCTGACCTTCGCATGTCCTTTTTGTTCGGACGGAGGGTTTGTTTGTCGGGCCCATTCTGGTCTCGGCAAGGTTGCAGGAAGAGCCCCTAGCCTCTACGTGAGAGGGCCGTCGGGAGTTCCCCTGGCTTTTTATACGCCCCTCGCGCATGAGGGTTTGTTTGCCGAGGCCCCTTTGGGTGCGAGCCCAGGTTGTGGGGTCTCGGCATGTTTGCAGGAGGAGCCCCCTAGCCTCTGCATAGGGCGAGAAGGCCATCGGGGATTCCCCTAACTTTTTATGCGACCCTCGCACTTCCTTTTCGCTCGGAAGGAGGGGTGGAATGTGCCTCGCTACCCTCGATGGGCACGAGCGGTGGCACTTCCGGTGAGCTGTTAGCGGGTAGTCCGAGTGGAGGCCCGAACCCTGTTCGCTAAGGGTCGGCTAGCGGTCCGGAGACGCACTCCAAGAGTACCAGAGGATTTCTCTAGTGGGTGCCGAGGCCATTCGCTGGGCCTCAGTGGCTCGGTGCCTCCCTACGGTGGGATCCCATTCGGATACTTTCCTACCGATCTCGGACACGACTTTGGGCATCCCAAGCATTTCGCTTGCTTGGGCCTCGGCCCCGTATAGGCTCACCCGTGGTCACCCCTGACTCTGTTATCCTGGGGCGGCTGTCAAAACCCCTTGGGGTCCAGCCTTCGAACCCCTAGATCGTAATAGGATCAGAGCCTGGTTCCTTCATACGAAAGGAATAGGCCACGGGGAATATCTTCCCTATTGGCTCAACAGCGGGTGGCGTGCCTTTGAGGCGGTTTCATGGGGAGGCAAAATGATGCCTGCTGCCATAGTGGCCGAGCGTGACGTGGTGGATGGGACGTAACTGTCCCTCGCATTTAATGCGGGAGACGTGGGCGCGTGGGCCGATGAAATCGGCTCGTGGTTAACTGCGCCGGACGGGGGGGGAAAACTTCTCCGATTTCGTCGCCCGTTCGTTTCGCCTCCTTCCTGCATAAATACCCAAGGAGTCTCACCCCTCCTCGTCTTACCTTGCCTGCATTAGCGCCGCCTTTGTCGAGCCGTCGCTAGAGCAGCGGGTGCCAAGAAGAAGAGGAGAGAAGAGCGAGCCTAGGGAGAAAGCGAGAAAAAAAGCGAGAGCGTGGGAGGGAGAGAAGAAACTCACCGCCGCACCTGATTCCTCCATCACACCCATGGCCGGCGACATCGTCGTTGTCGAGGCGGACCCCTGGGATCCATCGGACGTCACCGAGGAGATGCTCCAGTCGCTTTTTTGGTTTTGCGCTGACCCTGTAGGTTAATTTTCCTTAGTCGGAAGTGGCCTGCGGACGACCTCCCCTTGGCGCCCCTTAAGGCGCTTAAGGCGAGCTCCGGCTCCTCCGCCCACTGGGTGGTGGAGGCACAAGCCGCTATCCAACGCGGCGCGGCATCGGCGAGGGTTGACCCAAAGGGGCCGGCCGCCCAAGGAGGGGCTGCCGAGGCGGCCCCTATATAGATGAGGGAGGGAGCGCTTCCGCCTCGTGGGGGTGAGGCTCACGAGTCGGATGGGGCCGGTGTGCCCTTTGTTGCTGAGGCTCCCGGGGTCTTCGAGGCTGAGGCGACGGAGGCTACGGCGCCACGACCGTCGAGACCGCAGTGGCCGCGGTCGGTGTCTCTGCGTCTACCGAGGCCACGATGGCGGAGGCCGGAGCCCCCGAGACTGCCGAGGCCATAATTGCATAGGCCGAAGCCCCCGAGGTCACCAAGGCCATCGTGATGGCGGTGAGGCCGTCTATGTAGGAGGCGGAGATGCAGGCGGCGGAGGCCTCGGTGGTGCCCTTGGTTCAGGGCCCGCCGTTGTTGCAAGAGAGCGCCCGGGAGGTGGAGGTCTATCCGATCTCCTCCGACGATACTTCTCGGGCGCGGGAGGTGGTCGACACCGAGGAGACCGATGCCATGGAGCAGCCAGCACCGCTCTTGGACGAGGGAAGCTCGGCCCTCGTGCGGGTGCGACCTGAGCCTCGCGGGTGGGATCACCCGTGGGTACTGTGGCGGAGCCGGGATGACCCTAAGGGGGAGCCTCTGTTCGCCCTTGAGGACGCGGCCGAGGGCGGGCGCTAGAACACCTTCGAGCAGTACCGCCAGCTGGCGGAGCGGTCGCTACGGACGGCGCTGTCCGTGGTGGCTGATGAACTGCCCGGAGTCGCCCAGGTTCGTGTTTTCCTTTCTCACGCGACGTTTCCTTTCCTGGTTTTGTTGTGACCAATGACCCTCGTTCTGCTTCCCTAGGAGCTCGAGACCCGGTCGCTTGGGAAGTCGGTCTTTCTCCAACAGGAGAGGGGCGTCTGGGACCAGCTTCAGCAGCAGAGGGGCCTTCTTGTCGACGCTAACGAGCTTCTATCGGCACGAAGCGCGGAGGTGGAGGACCTCCGCCTTCGCTGTGCTGACGCGAAGGTCGTGGCGGCCATAGCCCAGACGCAGCTCGCCCCCTTGGCGGCGCGGGTCAAGGAGCTAGAGGAGGAGCTTACCCGCACGGTCAGTGATCGGGATGCCTTCAGGTCCTGGGCCGAAGAAGTGATGGCCTCGGGCAAGGCCCTCGCCGGGCAGCTGGGGGCAGAGGAGAGTGCGCACCGACTGACCAAAGGCGCTCTGAACGAGGCCCTTGCTGCGGTTGAGGCCTCGTAAATCGAGGCTGTGGTTTTGAAGGGGACGGTAGAGGGTGAGTTCCAGTCCCCTTGTTTTGTTTCCTTTTCCTTATGTTTGCTCCCTGACTTCCTTGTATGATGCAGAGCTGGGAAGTGAAGCTTCCAGGGCGGCCGAGGCCTCTAGGTTTGAGGCCCAACAGTTGAAGGAGAAGGCCGAGGCCTGTCAAGCCGAGACCCGTCGCTGGGAGCAGAAGGCCAAGGGTGAGTTCCGTGGGCTTCCATCCCTAACTTAGGTTGTCCTTTCTCTCGCTCGACCTTATTCCATTTTCCGCGGTGCAGAGTCAGAGGCGGAGATCATTCGGGCCGCCGAGGCTTCCAGCGCGGTGCAGACGGTGCTCGAGACCGAGATCGGGGAGCACGAGGCACTGAAGCGTGCTGCCCTTTCCGCCTGCGAGGCCTTGGAGGTCGAGGGGGTTCAGTCAGGCAGCTCCCTTGGGAGCCGCTTGATTGCGCTGAGCAGTCAGATGCGCGAGCGGCTCCGAGGGGCACTGCACACGGGTGTCAAGCGGGCGCTGGCCGTCATCTCCTCTCACTACCTTGGCGTCGACCTCCCGGCCATCAGTGATGGCTATGTTCTGCCTGATGATGACGAGGAGGCCGACGCGGCGGTCGCGAAGCTGATGGAGGCGGCGGAAGGCCCTGGCACGGCGCTGGCGACGCTCTTCGAAGAGGAGGTGGTTCCTCCCCTACCATCTGCCGGTGCTGAAGGCCCTGAGCCTTGATCTGGGCCCCGGGGGCTATGTAAAAATAGAATAGGGGTTATTTTTTGTATCGTAACGCTTGTGGCCGCCAAGGCCTTTACTTTTGAAGTACTTGTGTTTCTTAGTTGTTTTTCTTATGTTTCCGAGCCTCTGCCCTCTGTCGCTCCTGATCGGATTTCGTTTGCAAAACACCCCTGTTGGGGCCTAAGCCATCCCTTGAGCGAGAGGTAGTGAGGGAGTGCCATAGCCCGGAGGCGTAGGCCGTCTCGTGACTCTACCGGCCTCTTGCTTAGGAAACAGACTTTGGTCCGAGGGGTTTTTACAACTGATTCGTTAGAGCCTGCTAGGGACTTGGCGTAGGAATTTTTGCGAAAAATAACTGAAGAATGGTGCATGGGACCTAGGGGACGCCTAGGTGGGGTCCCCTATCTAGCCCCCGAGGGAGGCTTGGTTCTACCGAGGCAGAACCAAGTTTCCCTTGCCGTGTTACTATATTGCCGAGGCCTACGATGGGCTCGGGGGGTTTCTCGAAAAATTAGACCAACTAAAGAACGCTTTTTAATTGTATTTCGAGAAATGATATATACAATGCTTGGAAATTTAGGGATAAAAGCGACGTAGCTGTTCTATGTTCCAAGCGTTGGTGAAGACTTCGCCCTTCTCGTTGGCCAGTTTGTAGGTCCCGGGCTTCAGCACTCGGGCAATGATGTACGGTCCTTCCCATGGTGGGGTCAGCTTGTGGCGACCCTTGTTGCTCTGTGCTAGCCTCAACACCAGGTCGCCTACCTTCAAGTCTTGGCCTCGGACGCGTCGGGCCTGATAGCGTCGTAGGCTCTGCTGGTATTTGGCCGAGTGTAGTAGCGCGACGTCTCGGGCTTCCTCTAGTTGATCAAGGGCATCCTCTCGGGTGGTGCGGTTACTTTGTTCGTTATAGGCTTGCAGCCTTGGGGAACCATATTCCAAGTCGGTGGGGAGGACGGCCTCGGCTCCATAGACTAGGAAGAAAGGCGTGAATCCCGTGGCTCGGCTTGTTCCTCAGGCTCCAGATGACCGACGAGAGCTCGGCGAGCCATTTCTTGCCAAACTTTTTCAACCGGTTGTGAATCCTTGGCTTGAGGCCTTGTAGGATCATGCCGTTGGCACGCTCTACTTAGCCGTTGGTCCTTGGGTGTCCTACGGCCGACCAGGCCACACGGATGTGGTGGTCGTCGCAAAACGTCAGGAACCTTTTGCCGGTGAACTGCGTTCCATTGTCGGTGATGATGGTGTTGGGGACCCCAAACCTGTGGATGATGTCAGTGAAGAACAGCACCGCCTGCTCAGATTTGATTCGATTGATCGGACGAGCCTCGATCCATTTGGAGAACTTGTCGATTGATACCAATAGATGGGTGAAGCCCCCGGGGGCCTTTTGTAGAGGCCCGACCATGTCGAGCCCCCACATGGCGAATGGCCATGTGATGGGGATGGTTTGCAGGGCCAGGGCCGGGAGATGTGTCTGCCGGGCATAGTACTGGCATCCTTCGCAGGAGCGTACCAGCTTGGTAGCGTTGGCGACTGCCATCGGCCAGTAGAACCCCTGGCGGAAAGCGTTCCCTACGAGCGTCCGAGGCATCGCATGGTGCCCGCAGGCGCCTGCGTGTAAGTCCCAAAGCAGGGCTTGGCCCGCTTCGGAACTGATACACCGTTGGAGGACACCTGAGGGACTTCGCCTATACAATTCGCTATTGTAGAGGGCGTAGGTCTTGGCTCGCCGCGCAAGCCATCGCGCTTCGGTTCTGTCGTTAGGAAGCTCCCCCCGATCAAGCCAATCGAGGAACGGGACTCGCCAATCCGCGTCCTGATCAGTCTGTGGAGGCTCGGCGTTGACTTCTATGACCTCAGGCTTGGTCGAGGGGGTCTCAGCAGCAGAGGGGGCGTCGAGCTTCGCCGCGGGTTCCACAGGTGGGCCCTCCTCTGTTGCCTAAGGTGTATCTAATGGAAGGTTTGTGGAGGTCTCTGGCGAAGACATTCGGGGGCACCGGGGCCCGTGCCGAGGCCATCTTTGCCAGCTCGTCGGCGGCCTCATTGTACTTCCGCGCGACGTGATTTAGCTCGAGGATCGTCGAACTTGTCTTCTAGGCGTCGTACCAACTTGCAGTAAGCCTCCATTTTGGGGTCGAGGCAGTTTGACTCCTTCATCACTTGATCTATGACGAGCCGTGAGTCGCCTCGGATGTCGAGGCACCGCGCCCCAAGTTCGATGGCGACTTGTAAGCCGTTGATGAGGGCCTCGTATTCGGCCACAGTTGTTGGAGGCGGCGAAGTGGAGCCGCACCATGTAGCGCATGTGTACTCCGAGGGGCGAAATGAAGAGCAGACCCTACGCCTGCCTCGGTCTTCATCAGGGATCCATCGAAGTACAGGGTCCAGCACTCCGTCTGAATTTGAGTGGGTGGCAGTTGGGTATCTGTCCATTCAGCCATGAAATTGGCCAAGACCTGAGACTTGATCGCTTTTCGAGGTGCAAAGGTCAAGGTTTCCCCCATAAGCTCGATAGCCCATTTGGCTATCCTGCCCGAGGCCTCCCGATTATGAACTATTTTGCCTAGGGGGAAAGATGATACCACAGTCACTGGGTGCAACTCGAAGTAGTGACGCAGTTTGCGCCGGGCCAGGACCACGGTGTAGACCAGCTTCTGGATGTGGGGGTAGCATGCTTTGGTCTCAGAGAGCACCTCACTGATGAAATAAACAGGTCATTGGGTGGGCAGAGTATGCCCCTCTTCCTGCCTCTCTACCACTACGGTAGCGCTGACCACTTGGGTCGTTGCGGCAACGTAGAGCAAGAGGGTCTCGTCCATGGCCGGGGGTATCAAGATGGGAGGATTCGTGAGCAGTGGTTTGAGTCTATCGAGGGCTTCTTCGGCCTCGGGAGTCCAAGAAAAACGCTCAGATTTTCTCAAGAGTCGGTACAGAGGCAAACCTTTTTTGCCGAGGCGCGAGATGAAGCGGCTCAGGGCCGCAAGGCATCCCATGACCCTCTGTACTCCCTTGAGGTCCTTGATTGGTCCCATGTCGGTTATGGCCGAGACCTTCTCTGGGTTGGCTTTGATGCCACGTTCCGAGACTATGAACCCCAAGAGCATGCCTCGGGGGACCTCGAACACACACTTCTCGGGATTGAGCTTGATGCCCTTCTCTCTAAGGCATTTGAAGGTTATCCTCAAGTCATCAACGAGATCCTCAGCCTTTCTAGTTTTGACCACGATGTCGTCTACGTAGGCCTCGACGGTCTGCCCGATGTTGTCGCCAAAGACCTGGGTCATGCACCGCTGGTACGTGGCACCTGTGTTTCTGAGGCCGAAGGGCATCGTCACGTAGCAGTACATGCCGAACGGTGTGATGAAGGAAGTCGCGAGCTGGTCGGACTCTTTCATCTTGATTTGATGGTAACCAGAGTACGCATCGAGGAAAGACAGGGTCTTGCACCCTGCAGTGGAATCAACGATTTGATCGATTCGAGGTAATGGGAAGGGGACCTTTGGACAGGCTTTGTTCAAACTGGTGTAGTCTACACACATCCTCCATTTCCCATTTTTCTTCTTGACTAACACGGGGTTAGCCAACCACTCTGGGTGGGACACTTCCTTGATGAACCCGGCCGCCAAGAGTTTCTATATCTCCTCACCGATGGCCCTACGCTTTTCCTCGTCGAAGCGGCGCAGGTGTTGCCTCACGGGTCTAGATCTAGCCCGGATGTCCAGGGCGTGCTCGACGACCTCCCTTGGTATGCCCGGCATATCCAAGGGACTCCATGCGAATATGTCGGTGTTCGCACGGAGAAAGTCGACGAGCACGGCTTCCTATTTGATGTCGAGGGTGGCGCTGATCCTCAGCGCTCGGTCGTCGGGGCAGGCGGGGGCGACCGGGATGAGTTTGATGGTTTCTGCGGGCTCGAACGCCCTCGCGCGACGCTTGGAGTCAGGCACCTCGCCACTGAGTTGGTCGAGGTGGGCGATGAGGGTCTCGGCCTCCGCAAGGGCCTCGGCGTACTCGATGCATTCAACGTCGTAGTCGTATGCATGTTCGTACGTGGACTCAATCGTGATGACACCGCTAGGGCCTAGCATCTTAAGCTTGAGGTAGGTATAGTTGGGCACTGCCATGAACTTGGCATAGCACGGCTACCCCAGAATGGCATGGTAGGCTCCCCCCAACCCGACTACCTCAAAGGTGAGGACTTCCTTGCGGTAGTTGGAGGGGGTGCCGAAGCAGATAGGAAGGTCGATGCGCCCGAGGGGTCACGTGCGCTTCCCTGGCACGATGCCGTGGAAGGGTGTGACGTCGCCTTGGAGCCTCGACCGGTCGATCTCCAAGAGCTCCAGGGTGTTGGCGTAGAGGATGTTGAGGCCGCTGCCTCCATCCATCAACACCTTAGAGAGTCGGGTGTTGCCGATGATCGGGTCAACAACCAGTGGGTACTGCCCGGGATTTAGAACATGGTCAGGGTGGTCATCTCGATTGAAGGTGATCGCCTCTCGAGACCAGTCAAGGTACTGGGGGGTGGCCACCTTGACCGAGAAGACTTCTCGGCGCTCCCTCTTGCGCTGCCACGCCGTAAGGCATGCCGAGGGCCCACCGAAGATCATGAAGGTGTTGCGTACCTCGGGGAACCCATCGTCCTTGTCCTCGTCCTGGTCGCCGGCGCCCTTTTGCTTGGCGTCATCGTCGGGGAGCCCGAGCCTGGCATAGTAACGCCGCAGCATGGTGCAATCCTCGAGAGCGTGCTTGACCGGACCCTGGTGGTAAGGGCAGGGCTTCTTGAGCATGTCGTCGAAGGGCCTAGGGCCTTTGAAGCCTCGAGGGTTCTTGCGTTCTGCGGCCACGACCAGATCAGCCTCTAGGACCTCCTGCTTCCCCAGGTGCCCCTTTTTCTTTCTCTTGGGGAGGTGGGAGGCTGAGGCCTCGGGGGCCTTGTCCCTCCGCTTACCCCTGGTGTCGGGGAAGATGGCTCCAACAGCCTCTTCACCCGAGGCGAAGCTGGTGGCGATGTTGAGGAGCGTGGCAGCAGAGCGCGGCACGTTCTGACCTAACTCTCGAACCAAGTCCCGACAAGTGGTGCCGGAGAGGAAAGCCTGGATGATCTCTGAGTCGCCGACACTGGGCAACTCGGTGCACTGTTTGGAGAAGCGCCGTATGAAGTCTCGGAGAGACTCGTCCGGCTTCTGGCGACAGCTCTTAAGATCCTAGGAGTTCCCAGGGCGCATGTATGTGCCCTAGAAGTTCCCGACGAAGACTCTAACCAAGTCGCGCCAGTCGTGGATTTGCGAGGGAGGAAGGTGCTCGAGCCAGGCTCGCACTGAGTCTGACAAGAGCAAGGGGAGGTTGCGGATGATGAGCAGGTCATCGTCCGCGCCACCTAGCTGGCAGGCCAGGCGGTAATCGGCAAGCCAGAGTTCAGGGTTGGTCTCACCGCTGTACTTTGCGAGATTGGCTGGTTGCCGAAACCGGGCGGGGAAAAGAGTAGCGCGGATGGCCCTGCTGAAGACCCGAGGGCCTGGCGGTTCAGGGGAAGGATTGCGGTCCTCCCCGCTGTCGTAGCGACCGCCTCGGTGTGGGTGGTAGCCCCGAGCAGGCCCCTCATTGTCGTGGCGTCGTCGCCTGCTGACCACCTCATGGTCTCCCTGTACCTCACGTCGATTACCGAGGCGGTCCAGAAGCACGGGGGGCCTGTGGGCTATCGACGCTCGGTCGGGCTCGGGACGAGCTAGGGCTTCCCTATCCTACCGAGGCGGTGCCGTGGGCAGGTTCGAGGCACCCCCGTGTCGTCGGGAGGCAGAACTCTCAGCCTGCTGAACCGCGGCGGTCTCTAGGAGATCCCGGAGCTCGCCGTGGACCCGCCACCCCTCCGTGGTAGAAGGCTCGGGCATTGCGTGGACCAGCATTGCCGTAGCCATGACTTTCTGGCTAGCGCGATTGAAGACTGGGGGTTGCTCACTCCCTTCGTCGTCATGGATGCGGTGATGCACATCACGGGCCCTCCATCGGGCTCCCCCGCCTTCGCCGCGACCTTGCTATTCCTGTTCGAGAGAGTCTCAAAGCTACTGTAGAAGGAGTTGCTCTTGTTCAACCTTGTCCTAGAGCTCACGGAGCTATTCTAGGTCTGGGCACTGAGGTCGCGCAAGAGCAACGTTCTCATTTCGTGCGGCCGGTAGGACGGCGCGTGGAGGTGTGACGGCGCCCGCGCCTGGGCAAAGCGGGGAATGGCTACCTGCCCCCTCGTCCTCTTCGCCCGCCCTCGGCATCCCGAGCCTGACGTGAAAACACTCGCAAGTGGGGTCGTAGGTGCCTTCATCGTCGGAGTCGGAGTAGCCGAAGCAGTAGTCGCTTGCGACCAAGAACTGGCGCAAAGCCCCAGGGTCGTTGAGTCCGGAGAAATCCACTCCGGGCCATGCCTCGTTCTCATCCGAGGAGTCAGCGTGGATGCTCAGGTCGAGAGCTAAGCGCTGGCGGCGTTCCGAGGGATGCTCGTGAGCGGCAGTGTAAGCGTAGGTGTAAGAGGCAGCGGCATTTCTCAACCCAAAGGGGTATGGGGATGGTGCCGTCGCCAGATTCTGCCCCACCGGGGTCGGTTCTTCAGGGAGTGGTGGAGCAGAGCTTGACGACTGGGCATCGCCGCGTGTCACAGGCGACTTTCCTTTGTCCAAGCTTAGGCTAGACAGGTCCCCAGCCAGGGACCCTGTGCCAACAGCTAGTCGTAGGATATCGGCGGGAGGTGGCATGGCGCCCCGGATTCGCGTAGCGTCAGGGTGGCCTTGTTCGTGTCGTGCTTGGCGAGCGCGGCGAGAGCGGCCGCCCGGGCGCCGCCTGCGCCTGGGCTACCGGGGTGTGACTTCATCATCGGACGGTGGGGCTCGAGGAGTGAGGAGTACCATGTCGTACTCATGCCCTAGAGACATGAACTCTAGGCTCCCGAACCAAACCACGGTGCCAAGACGCAATGGTCGTACGGGGTCTGCCATCTGGAACCTGCTGGGATGACGAAACTGACACGCAGAGGCTCCTACCTGGTGCGCCAACTGTCGGTGTTTTAGACTGGGGGGTCCTCAACCAACCAGTGAATTTGTTCTGCGTGCTCCTAATTCCGGATGGTGATGCAAAGAGACATAAGGTTTATACTGGTTCAGGCAATCGAGGCCCTACGTCTAGTCTGAGAGGTCGATCTTGTATTCCTTGCACCGAAGTGCTCGTAGTAGGGGGTTACAAGCTAAGGGAGAGAGGGAACTGGTCCCAGGTCTCGGCAGGGTGTCGTGCGGGCCGCTTGAGGCGTTGCTCTCAGGCGGCAGGGATGTGCGTGTGCGTGTGTGTGTGTTACAAGGTGTTCTCCTCCCATCCCTCAAAACGGCCCAAGTCCTCTCCTTTTATAGCCTAAAGGGAGGACAAGGACGGTACATGAGCTAACTATACGGTGTCGTGTGAACAGAGGCGGCGTGTCCGGGCCCTGTAGTCTGTTTCTGTGGCGGCGTGGTCGTCGGAGTGGTCCGTCCTTGGAGCACTGGAGTGGCATGGTCGTCGGAGTGGTCCGTCCTTGGAGCACTGGAGCGGCGTGGTCGTCCCATCAGATTCTGTGCGTCGTGGGAACCCCGGGACTGCCTCGGAGTGGGTGCGGTGGTGAACGTGCAAGCCACTGTGGACGGACTGTGCGCGAGGCCGAGGCTTGGTCGGTGCCGAGGCTGCACCGCGGTGGAGGGGTCTCGACAGGCGCGAACCCCAAGATCGCCGAGACCTTGGTGTACAGTGCCGAGGCCTCGAGCGGGCGGCTGATCGTGGGCACAGCGTTAGGACACAGTGGCCGGTAATCCCCGCCGTACCCTGTCCCAGCCGGTATGGCGCTGATCGTGGACACAGTGTTAGGACACAGTGGCCGGTAATCCCCGCTGTGCCCTGTCCCGGCCGGTATGGCGCTGATGCGACCTCGGGTCGCGTCGGCCATTCTGTGGCGTTGAGCCGTCGTCCGGCTGAGATTGCGGGAGTGGTTGAAGCATTAATGAGACATGACGCGTTGTCTGGAGGGTCGGTCGAGGCGGGGGGTGATGGGCCGCGGACGACCCGGCCTCGAGCGATACGGAGATCGGGTTCCCTGCCGAGGCCTCGCGCGATACGGAGAATGCACCCCCTGCCGAGGCCTTCCGTGGAGAGCCTCGGGCGAGGCGGAGACGGCGTTCCCTGCCGAGGCCTTCCCTGGAGAGCCTCGCGCGAGGTGGAGTTAGTGTCAGGATGCCGAGACCTCCTGCTCGAGGCTCGAGGCGAGGAGGAGGAGGACCCAGTGGGCTCGATCGTGGCGGATGAGGGGCCCACGGCTTACCTTCTAGCTTTATTTTTTAGATGGGACTTTAGCGACCCATTTGAGGTTTGCTTGGGGTACCCCGTTTTAAGGTACTCGACAGAAACATATTAGTAGCCTTTGTCAGATTCATTCATCAGAAAAATCAGCATCTAAGTGTCTCCTTGTGCTCATTGTCCTCTGCCTTTTTGCTGAAAAGTTGAGAAAAGAGTGGAAAAGATGTTAGGAACATGGGCACTAAAATCAGCAATCACCGTTCAGAAAAGTTTCAGGACATTCAGAACCTTAAACTGAACAAAAGTACAGAAATATCACCACCATCCAGTTTAATTGAACAAAAGTAAAACTGAAACTTAACCTTACAGAAATATCACCACCATCAATCCAGTTTATAATTGAAGAAAAGTTTAACTGAAACTTAACAGTACAGAAATATCACCACCATCAATCCAGTTTATAATTGAAGAAAAGTTTAACTAAAACTTAACAGTACAGAAATATCACCACCATCCAGTTTTCAGAAACTTAACTGAACAAAAGTTTCAGGACATTCAGAAACTTAACAGTACAGAATCATCTGGCAAGGTAGATCATAGCATGGTAGATAAGCCCAGATAGTTCATCAGAGAAAGGAAACAAACTTCAATTCCTCTCCGAGCTCTCTTCAAGCCATCAGGTGTAAATCATGGAAAGGTAGAATAGACCCTGGAGGAAGGAAATCAATCGACCTGCTGCTCCACTCCACCGACTCCCTAACGCTTGCGGCCTCTGTCATGGCCGTGCTGGCGCCCGCAGCGCCGGCCATGGCAGTGCTCAAGGTCTCCGCGGGGACGCTCCTGGCCACGGCCGCGGTCACCATGGCCGCCGTCAACAGGGTCCAGCCGTCGCAGCTCGCCGAGGAGCAGCGCAACGCCACAACCGCGATAGTTCCTTCCCGCGCGCGGCCAAACCACAACCGCGCGCGCGACGAGTCGAGGAGGCGGGCCATACATCGCTGCTGGAGCCGTCTTCTCCTCTTCTCCGCCTAGGAGCACGGGACGTTCCCGTCACCTCGCGAGGCGACGCCGACTCCGTCTCCAGGCTCCTGCAGCGTGTTTTCTGTAAAAATTACATTGAAGGGGCAGGGTTAAGGGACCGTTGTGTGTGCCCTATTTTTTTTAATGCCTCAACCTTCTATCCAAGTTGTAGTATCAACTCACACCACAACACCACACGCACACACATCTACCTATATCTAGTAGACTAGAACACGTGAGACGAGCAAGCCTCGAACTCACTACCGGCTGCTCACCCTCGAGCACTCTGCCGTTCGAGCTCGGTCCTCGTACGTGCCCTATTGAGGTTAGCACCACTGTTTAATTCTTGACCTCACTTCAAAGCTCTACCGCTGATTTTAAACGACCTGGTGCAGTTTAGTCGTTTAGATGACTGTTTATGTCATTGCAGTACATAATAGTGTAGTATGTACTATAATAAGAATTGCTCCGGTATTCCTATTTCTAAAAAAAATTACACGTATCTCAAAGCAGCCTACCTATAGCTCCGTTCGCTTCGCTAAAAAAACAAACCGAAATACTGTTCCGGCTGATTTGTTGGAAGAGAGAAACACTATTCCGGCTGGAAAAAAAAACAAGCTAAAAAGTACGGATTATAAGAGAAACGAAAATGACCTATATATAATTAAATATTTTCTCAGTTACTCAGCCTATTCGTTTATTGATTTCAGCTATAGTACATTGTTTTTCTCTCAAAATAAATCAGCCGTAAAACCACTGCTTATAGAACCAGCGAACAAATGGTTCCCGCTTGGGCTCTACTGCCCCCAGATCGTGCCCAGCCCAGACCCAGTTCGGAGCTTTCCTGCGCCGCCGCGCGTCCATCAGCAGACCAAGCGGAGAGATGAGTTCTAGCTCCACGGCAGTGAAGCTCCATGCACGGACTCTCCAGCACTAGTCGATCTCATCTCCATCTCCGTTCGATGCCCTTTGTTCGGTGCCGTTGCGTACTCCTGTTTTGTGTGAGGAGATCCGCCGGCGCCGCTCTATTCCACGTGAGGAGGTTTGCCGCCGCCGCATCCTGATTATGGTCGTCAGTTGCCCGCTTCAGCCCGTGGAAGAGCTCGGCATGGAGGAACCGCCGCCAAGGCAGCAGCCTCTAAATCCATTGCCGTCGTGACTTCTACCGGCACTGGCAACAAGGTGGGCCCGGCCGACTGCAGCTTACATCAAAATATAGCCTCACCACCAGACCTCCATCACGGCAACAGCCAGCGGTGGACGTCCATCAGTGGCGGCGGACTTCCTCATGCAGGCAGCAACTAGCGGCGAACTACCCCGGCACACCGACGCGAAACGGAAGAGCCAGGAGCTTGCGAGTCCACAATGCCTCACGAGAAAAGGAAAGAGCGCCGGTGGTCCGGAGGCCGGAGGGAGACAGAGGCGCAGGAAAGCTCCGAGCACGAGGATTTTACAAACTCCGGGTTTGGGCTGGACACGGGCTAGGCCCATGCGGGACTTAGATGGATAGTAATTAAAAATATTTAATTTATTAAACGGACCGCTTTGAGATATGTGCTATTCTTAGAAAGAGGAGTACCGGAGCAATTCTCATTCTCATAATGAGAATTTAAAATATTTATTTGAAATGAAATACAAAAGGATGATTAGTAAAAGAAACAGTAAACATAATGGTACCAACTTAACTTGAGGATAAAAAAAATATATACTAGCTAGTAAGATCAAAATATGAAAAGTCAGAATTTAGATTTGTGACGTTGTGAGACAATACAACAAGAACCACCATGACATAAGCAAAGATTTCAACTAAATGCATGTCGAAGATACACGAAGGTGCCATGCAGAGAGGAAAATGGATATGCAAGGATAAAAAAACATAGAAATCAACAATTGATATGTTTATCACAACTGGATAGAGGCTACGGAGTACCTATATGTGTAATATGGTAGAAAACAAACAAAGAAAAAGCATGCAAATTAATATAAGCAAATTTTATTAGTCCTAGGTAATAAACATGAACATTATCTAATGCTAGAGCATGTTGATGGGCTAGTTAAATTTAAATCACAATACCATATAATCTACTAGAGTAACAATAGAAAAACAACATTTCCTTGGCCAAACCGGTAAATAAAATTTGAAAGTCACTATTGCGAAAATGTACTCGAGGAATAAGGTGGGATCTTTAATATATTGCAAGCATTACCTAAACACATGCAGGATTCAACTACTTGCAGAGTTGCAGTGTCAGATTTGTTGCCTTGTGGGTAATGTCCATGGGCAAGCATTTTAATTTCTGCTATTTGACAATGAACATAGCTTAGAATACTTCCTCTGATCCGGTCCACCAAACTGAGAAGTAGAAAGGAGAAAAATGTTCAGAAGAAAGCAGAATACGTGGAGAAAATAACAGAAAATTTAGGTCAGAAGACAGGGGAAAGAGAACATGCACACCTTATTAGTTAGTCCATAATTCATAGCCGAATATGAAGAAGCAAGGGACATTTATGTACGGTGACGAAAAGGGGAAACAGAGTTAAGCAAGAACGAAAAAGCAGAGCAAAGCAGCATCTTCATCCGTGTATGTTATGTTCCATCAGAGAAAGTATTCCCTAACTCTAATTGCCTGCATCACTGTGGCTTTTGCTTCCTTCACCTCCTCTGTGCTGGCCCCTCCAGATCTGAACCAAATGCGGACATCCTGCAGCGAAGGCAGATTACCCAGGCCCAAGTCAAAGCCACCGTTGATTTCTCTGGTCTGCCGACTGCCGCACAAGGAGTTGCAACTGAAGTTCTGTGAGCCTCGGCATAGCTCCTTGCTGAAACACAACAGACCCACTAAATCCCTGGGACGTGCAGCGTTCCAGGCATGGGAATGAACAATCACCAACAGCAAATCTCCCGTGAATTCCAAGATCCTCATGGTCCACTGTGAGATCTAGATACCAGAGAGCAGGCAATCTCCCAAGGATTTCAAGATCCTCCTGCTGCACCCTCCTCACCCTGATGTCAAGGAAGGAGAGGTTCAAAAGGAGCAAGGGATTCACCCAAGCAGGCAGTGTAGATAACCAGCAGCCCCGTAGTACCAATCTATGGAGAAGTCGAGGGTTGATGACGACCCAACCATCCAAGTTGCATCCACAAGAATGTATGATTTGTAGACTCTGGATTTTATGCAGCTTGTTTAGGCACTCAATGAGAGATTGATCCAAGCCGTCGTTCCATTTAGTAAAGCTGATAATCTCCAGCACCTTCAGCTCTGTAAGATGGCCCAACTCTTCTATTATGTCTGTGGAGTCATTGCGGATTCCTAATGATGAAAGGTCTTCAAGGGCTGTCAGACTCCCAAGCCCTTTCGGCACTCTCATCTCTTCATCTATGCGTAGGCACATCAAATTTGTTAGCTGAACAATAGTCAACGGCAAGCTAGTAATTCTGTTTCCTGCTACTTCTAATATTTGTAAAAACTGTAGGTTTCCTATTTCTTCAGGGAGCTGATAAATACATGTCCTTCTTAGTCCAAGGTACCTCAAATGAAGCAAATGTACAAGGTATCTAAGGCTATTACCTTGTGAAAGATCACAATCACGTAAATCCAGTACACGCAAAACTCTGAAGTTCTGGAGAGTTGGTATTTGATCAACAGCAGGTGGAAAGACAACAACTGACCTCACATATTCTATCTCCATAGTAGGCACCGGTTTACCATGACACTTTGAAGGGACAGCCTTCGAACTTTTTGTGATGGAAATGAGCCATTCCATATAGTAGCAAACTTTTCTTCACGTGACAAGGAACAGATAAGATCAAGCACCATATCATGTACGCGGCAAGATTTTACTGTGCCACTATATTTGTCATATATGGGTTGGATCATACTTCTATTTATGAGCTCATTGAAGTAACTCTCCCCCATTACAAATAAGCTGTTTCCTTATTTTCTAAATGGGAATTTTTGCTGTGGGACATCGCGAAAACGGGTATTTGGCTGGAACACACCGCCAAGCGTAGCATTTGCAGAGTACCATTACAAATTCGTGTTTATTTGCCGTAACACACCGCGTCCATTATTTTATTCATTTTTCGTATTCGCAGAGAGAGAAGGTAGGGAAAATGTCGTTTATACCCCGTCTTCACGCTCCGGTTCACTGATTTTCGGTGGGGGGTTGGAACAGGGCCATGGTCGGCCGGCCATGGAGAAGAAGACGATGCCGCTGCTGCCGCTGCCGGTGGCGCACAAGCACGTGCACGGAGCTCCCTGGGCGGTGTGGCCAGCCCATGGGCACGCTCCCCGGCGGCGCGGCCAGCCCAGGGGCGCTCTCCCCCACGGCGCGGCCAGCCCATGGGCACGCTCCCCAGCGGCGCAGGTGCGCGGCCGGCCTAGGGGCGAGCTCCCCCGCGGCGCATCCAGCCCAGGGGCGGAGCTCCCGGCAGCGCGGCCAGCCTAGCAGCCGCCGCTCGCCGCATCAGCAGGCCAGCACCTCGGCCCCGCCTCACGCCGACGCCGCTCGCTGCAGCAGCAGGCCACCGCACCACCGCAGCTCACCACCGTCACAGATTTTTCAGCTGCTCTGCTCAAGTGTAGTGAGAGTGAGAGAGAGAGAGAGAGGCGTCCGTCCCACTCCCTCCCATGACTTCATCTCATCTCACGGTTGTCGGTTTTGTTTGCGATGTTCAGGAGCCGTGGGTGGCGCCTCGGTGCTCGAGCTGAGGCACCACAGCTTCAGCTCCGCGCCGGCCAGTAGCAGGAAGGAGGAGGTGGACGGACTCCTGTCCACCGACGCCGCGTGCGTCTCGTCGCTGCAACGGCGCATCGACAAGTACAACAGGCTGATCACCACCTCGTCGACCGCGGCGGCGGCGGTGGCGGTGACCGCGTCCAAGGCACAGGTGCCCGTCACCTCGGGCGCGAAGCTCCGGACGCTCAACTACGTGGCCACCGTCGGGCTGGGCGATGGCGAGGCCACGGTGATCGTGGACACGGCCAGCGAGCTGACCTGGGTGCAGTGCGCGCCGTGCGAGTCGTGCCACGACCAGCAGGGCCCGCTCTTCGACCCGTCCTCGTCGCCGTCCTACGCCGCGGTGCCGTGCAACTCCTCCTCCTGCGACGCGCTGCAACTGGCCATGGGCGGCATGTCGGGCGCCGCGGCGTGCGGCGGCGCCGACGGCGGCCAGGACCGGCAGCAGCCGGCGGCGGCCTGCAGCTACACGCTCAGCTACTGCGACGGCTCCTACTCCCGCGGCGTCCTGGCGCACGACAGGCTGAGCCTGGCCGGGGAGGTCATCGATGGCTTCGTGTTCGGCTGCGGCACCAGCAACCAGGGCCCGCCGTTTGGCGGCACGTCTGGCCTCATGGGGCTTGGCCGGAGCCAGCTCTCGCTCGTCTCCCAGACCATGGACCAGTTCGGCGGCGTCTTCTCCTAGCAGCCGCCTCTCGCCGCATCAGCAGGCCAGCACCTCGGCCCCGCCTCACGCCGCCGCCGCTCGCTGCAGCAGCAGGCCACCGCACCACCGCAGCTCGCCACCGACCGGCCGGCCGGAGAGCCCCGACCGGGTCTTCCCCACGCGCGGCCCCCTGCGCTGCTGCCTTGCTCAGCCATGGCTGTGTTCGGAGAAGGAAGAAAGTCCATTTGCAGAGAAAAGGTGCGGCTAGGGTTCCTACAGGGCTGCGAAACGTGGTCCGGTTCGACCAAATCGAGTCTGGCTCGACCAAGTGCGGTCCAAGGGGCATCAGTGGTCATTTTACAAATTTTCTCTCTCCCAATCTCTGGAAATAATTATTTTAATCGACGCGGTGTCCACTGGCAAATAAACACGAATTTGTAATGGTACTCAGCAAATGCTACGCTTGGCGGTGTGTTCCAGCCAAATACCCGTTTTCGCGATGTCCCACGGCAAAAATTCCCTTTCTAAATTGGATAAAACCTTCAGCTATCCACAACCATATCAAATGATCTTTGTTGATTTCTTTATCTTCAGGAAACCAAGTTGCCTGAACTAACTCGTCCATAAGCTGGTCAAACACCGGAACTGGGAATTTTGACTTGGCGGTCAGTGCATTAAGCTGTCTGAAATTCACGTGGAAACGGTAAGTCCCGTCCTTCTTGCGGACCATCAATACCGGGGAAGAGAAGGGACTAGAGCTCGGCTGAATCAACCCCTGAGACATCATGTCGCTCACTTGCCGCTCAATATCGTCCTTGAGCCCTAGCGGGTAGCGGTATGGACGTATGAAAACTGGCTGGGCACCAGGAAGCAGAGGAATCCGGTGATTGCAAGCACGCGAAGGTGGAAGAGTGGTTGGTGCTTCGAACAGAGCAGCGTACTCGTCAAGCAAAGACTGAATTTCTGGAGGTGCGGTGGAGAATCAGTAATGGCCAGAGCTGGATCAGATGGACTGCAAACTTGCAAATACAGGTGAGCTGGAGCAGTGTCCTGAAGGCCTTGGAGGAGCACAGATGTAGCATGATAGGGAATCTGAAGCCATTTGCTCTGCCAATGAACCAACGTAGGGCTGTGCGCCTCAAGCCAGTCCATACCAACTATAATGTCATAAGCTGTGAGTGGCAAGAGGCGGAAATTGGAAGAGAATGAGTACTGACCAACAGTCCACTACAACTGAGATAGAATACAGGGGCTCTGCAAGCAACTGCCACCAGCGACTTGGACTTGGCTTGGAGAGGGCAATGAGATGACGCCGGTCAATTTAGCAGCCACAGACTCGCTGATGAAGGAAGTCGAACTGCTAGAGTCAAGTAGAATTAATACAGGCTGTCCCATGACTGAACCCTGCATGCGTATTGCTCTGGTGGAGTGAACACCCTGAACTGCGGCTTTGGAGATGGCCAGAAACAACTGAGTAGCTGCAGCTGGGCTATGAGCATCTTCAGATTGTGGCTCAATTTCAGAGAATGAATCCCACAATGCCTCGACGGCCAGCAACACCTCCGGGGGACACTTGTGGTCCTTACTCCACTTGCCAGCACACTTGTAACAGAGGCCCATAGCTCGGCGGTAGGCTTTGACAGCGGCGAGTGTGGCGTCAACCGAAGGAGAAGTAGCAGATGTGGCAGTGGCCGCTAGCGGGATGAGGTGAGGTGAGGTGATCAACGAGTTCAGAGAACTCAGAGACATAAGCAGCAGCGACTGTAGTCTGCTGGCGCACATTGAACAATTGGCGAAGAAGGGCCTCATGCTGATGGCGATCAAAACGATCATGCAAGAGTTTGCAAAACGAGGACCAAGTTGCGTGCTGTAACTGGGAAGAGATGGGCTGGAACCAACGTGCGGAGGGGCCTTCAAGATGCATCTCCGCAACATGGTTCCACATACACTCAGCGACCTCATACATGGAAAAATACTTCTCACAGCGAGTTTGCCAGAGACGGGGGTTGTCGTGGCGGAAAGGTGGGAGTCGACTGAGGAAGAACGGAAATCAGCGGTGGAGAAGACACCACAGGAGGGGAATCGGAGCATGTACCCTTGGCCGGGATGTGTGTCCAGGTCGCGACGACCCCGGAACGCACATCCCGTGCAGTGCCCATTGGGCCAGTCGGCGAGGAGTTCGGCTGATGAGCACGCGGCCGCCGAAGTTGGGGACGGGAGAAGCCCGGACAGGTGCGACAGAGTCGAACACCCTGCGGCCCTTCTGCCTGATGAGCTTCTGTACCTCCATTTTGATGTCGTCCGGCATAACTTCCATGCCGGGGCGCCAGGGGGCGAGATCCGCGGTGTGCGCGCTGGAGCCAAGTGTAGTGGTGGTGAGTGGGAAGGGATTCCAGGATTGGGGACAAGGTATCTGATACCAATTGTGACGAGCAATCGGTTCAGCAGAGGAAACTTGGAAGGGGGGAAGCAGGAAGCAGGGAGAGGACAGGATTGTATTAGAGTTTATTTACAGAGTTTGGTTTACAATTTTCTGCCTCTCTCGTTCGTTACAAGCACGTAAGTACTAGCTAGTGGAGCCACTCCGGGCCTACAACCTTCCTACTGGGCTTCACCATCCCCAAGGGCCTTGGCTCGGCAGCTGGTCCCTGGATGTCGCCTGCGCCTTGCTCCTCGTCAGGCATGAACGCGGTCAGAACCGGAGTGCTGCTGACAAGTCTACATATCGAGATCATTTCTGGTGGCTGCAATTTGGATGGTTCGGACGTTGTCTGTCGCCCCACGACATCTCCGCAGTTTGAACATATGGAGCTCCTGCTGCTTGGGTGAAGGTGGCTTCTTGCGGACCTCTCCAACCTCTGCATGCACGTGAGAGGGCTGCAGCAGGACGATCTCGAAATCCTCGGAAGGTTGCCTGCTCTCTACCGTCTAGAATTGACGGTAGGCCATGAGGATCTCGAGATCCAAGGAAGATTCACCCTTAGTGCTTGTTCATTTCCCAGGCCTGGTACGGTGCGAGTTGAGCATATTTGGAGGGCCAGTGGTGTTTGAACAAGGAGCTATGCCGAGGCTCACTCGTCTTGACTTAGTCTCAAAGTGCAGGGCATCAGAGACATCAACGGTGGTTTCGACTTGGGCCTGGGAAGCCTGCCGCTGCTGCAGTCTTTGTCGGTTCAGTTACGATCAGGAGGCGCCAGCAAGGAGGAGGTGGAGGAAGCAGTGGCTGCGGTGAGGCACGCTGTTGAAGTCCACCCCAATCATCTCACCCATCACATAGCGATGAAACTCCATTAAGGTAATAATTTTTGTTGTACTTGATGCTTGCTCTTCTTCCTTATCTCCCTTTCCCCTTGTGCCAACCTAAATATCATTTGTTTCTTCTAAGATTTCGGGATAAACTATGGATAGATTCGGCGATGCACGTGCTATGACAAGGCTCGCAGATCACGAGGTGTTGCAATTCTCTGTTGTGCTCTCAAGATGAGAGAAATCAACGGTGGTCACAACTTGGGCTTGGGGAACAGGAACCTGCTGTCACTGTTCGGTTCCGATCGGGAGGTGCCAGCAGGGAGGAGGTCTTCTCCTTTCCCCATTTCCTCTGATGTAAACTCCCCTGTTTCTTCTCTAGCTGTTCCGTGCTTCTTGCTTCTCTGCTTTTCCCCTCTTTACGTCTCAGAATTGGACGCTCCACCAACCAGATCAGAGATAGTATTTCAAGCTAGCGTTGATTGCCAATCGCAGAAATTAAAATGCTCATCTGTTCGGCAGCTCGTATCTGGTTTATAAGCATTGGCTTATCAACCAACGAACAATATTTTTCTCCCACACCAAACCAGCCAGCAGTACTTTCAGTCATGGCTTATAAGTCAATCCAGCCGAAACGAACAGGCTGAATACTTGTTTTTTTTTATCAAGGATCTTACCTTAGTTATTATTCCGGTACATCTTCTCAACAGTGATGTTCATGTTTATTTAGTGGTTTGGCCAAGGAAACGTTGTTTTGCTATTGTTACTCTAGTAAACTATGCTGATGTAATATAGATTCAATATTCAAAAAGTATTAATCACATCTGTACAGATGCATACTACTAGTTGCAAAACAACAGACTGGTTTATGAAAACTTGATGGCAATTTATACGAGAGCCCACTTAATTACCATTTGCTCATTGGCACCTGAGAACACATTGATAGCTTTGAATAATCCGTCTTGGTTTATACTGCAAATTCTTCTTTGGTTACTGCTAATCCGTGAGCCATCTTTGTGGCAACAAATATTTCATGCTGTCAGCTTTGTGAGACTCCTTAAAATTATTGGTCACTGTTATCACTTATCTTGTTCGTGCTCTGTTTTTAGAAGAACCACAGGGGCAAAATGAGCCTAAAGATTATATATACTAACAAAAAAAAACGTTTGCATAAGAAATAATACAAATTAGTCCCAGCAAAAGCTTGTAGGCATTCACTAATATATGGTTTATCTTGTTGAGAAGCAACAATTTGATAACACTAATAATGCGCTGCATGAACTGTTTTTTTTTTAACATAAATGGCAGGAGCTCTGTCTTTTAATTAAGAAGGAAAAGAGAATTTTAAGATACAACGGCTCCTAGGACGTGAACCCGCAATGTAGTCAAGGATTGGCTCTGCCACCCGACAGCCCTTACACCATGATTGCAATTACACTACCTTAGGTGATCACCCGAAAAGCCCTTCTATACTCCTCTAGATTTTCTTTAATGCGGGTTGCTACTTCCTGAGCTGTTAAGAAGTTTTGATTGAAAATTCTTCGATTTCGTTCCTTCCAAATATTCCACATGGTGTAGATAATCAATCCATTGAAGTGTCGTCTCTTATCCTTAGGTATGGATCTTGCCGCCTTCTCCCACCATTTACCAATATTATCAAATAGCACCGGGAAATTCTCCCAAGTTGAGATTTGGTTCCACACCACTTGAGCATATGGGCAGGTTAGGCAAAGGTGTAAGCCGGTTTCCAATGGCCCGCTGCAGAGAGCACACGAGTTCTGGTGTGGCCATCCTCTGAGTGCTAGGTTGTCTGAGGTAAGGATCTTGTTCTGTATTAGTGTCAAGCAAACAATTTGCATTTGTTCTCGGTATGTGCTCGCCATATTAGTTTGGTTTGATGCCGATTGTATGTCCTAATAAATTGAGCTCGATAGGCTGATCGAGCAGAGTACTTTCCATCAGTTGTCCATTTCCACTTGATTTGGTCCTCCCTCTCAGGTTGTAGATGCACAAGTTGAATCATGATCCATAGAGAGACAAATTGCTCCACATGTGTGGTGGTTGTTATTTTGCGGTGAAGCGTTTTGATCCAGGCGCTATTATTCAATTCTTGCTCGACCGTCTTATTTTTTCTTTTGACCAAATCAAAGAGATGGGGTGCAAGGTTTCGGGGGGCCTCGCCATCAAGCCAACTATGATGCCAGAACTTCATCTTCTTTCCATTGCCAATGAAAACAGTATTGGAGGCGTTAAAGAAAAATCTGTCCACTTCATTGCATGGGACGTCTGTACCAGACCATGGCTTATGATCATCAGACCATTCTTGCCAAAGCCATCGCACGCGCAGAGCTCTGCCAAATTTGTCTAGGTCAGTCACTCCTAGACCGCCCATGTCCTTGGGCTTGCTCACAGTTGGCCAGTTCACCATGCAGTGACCGCCGTTGGCATTATCATCGCCTTTCCAAAGGAATGAACGACGAATTTTGTCAATTTGTTTCCTTGCCCAGACTGTTAGCGGGAAGATAGTTAAATGGTAAGTCGGCATGGAGGAGAGCACTGATTGGACCAAAGTAAGTCTCCCTGCGCGGTTGAGAAGCCGTCCTTTCCATCTTGGAAGACGATTGCCAATCTTTTCAATGAGGGGTTGCACGTGCACTTTTTGCAAGGAGCGAGTGTGAAGCTGCAGACCAAGGTAGCGGCACAGGAAGGTATTGCAGGCACCCGGGAACGGTTCAAGTACATGATCCAGATCAATGTTTTCACAGTGAATTGGGTGGATTGAACTTTTTTCCAAGTTTGTGATTAAACTCGTGACTTCGCCAAACATTTGGAGCATGTCCTTTACTGCTTGCAATTCCTCTCGATTTGGATTTAGGACAGCACAAAGAGAAGTACGCAGTTTCGCTGTAGCTAGTGGCAGCGGTGTAAGGATACTGTTCTGAGTTGCGAGATCAAGCATTTTTTGTAGCGGGTCGATGGCAAGAATGAATAGCATAGGTGATAGTGGGTCACCTTGCCGCACACCCCGTTTGTGACTAAAACTACTTCCCTGACTACCATTGAGAAGAGCTCTTGAAGTGGCTGTGCCAAAAAGGATAGAAATCCATTCACGCCATCTTGGCCCAAAACCAAGAGCCTGTAGTACCTCCAGCATGTAGCTCCAATTGATGGTGTCAAAGGCCTTTTGTATGTCCAGCTTCATGAAGAGGGCTGGCATTTTCATTTTGTGAAATCTCCTCACCGTGTTTTGGATGTACAGAAAGTTGTCCTGAATGCACCGGTGTTTGATGAATGCACCCTGGCATTTGGAGACCAAGGTGTTTAGATGAGAGTAGAGTCTGTTGGCTAACAATTTAAAGAAGATCTTTGTAATGCTATGAATCAAACTTATTGGTCGGTAGTCACCAACTTTTGCAGCGTCCATCTTTTTGGGAAGGAGAAAAATATTGGCTGAGTTGAGTAGATCAAATCCTTGCGCATTCATGTTGTAGAGTTGATTGAAGGCGGCTGTGAGATCATGTTTGATGATCTCCCAACACTCTTTGAAGAAAAGTCCAGTGAACCCATCGGGCCCCGGTGCTTTGTCCCCCGTCATGGATTGAATGGTGTCCTTGATCTCATCTTGCGAAAAGGGTGCCTCTAGTGAAGATAGGTCATGTGGTTGATAGTCGAGGGCCTCCCATTGAAAGGTGGCCGGCCTGACGGTAGTGGTGCCAAGGTGCTTAAGGAAGTGCTCAGTAATGATTTTCTCCTTATCATCATGTGAGAAAGCTATGTTGTGTTAGCATCTCTAAACCGAATGTAAGTGAGGCGTGAGCGTTGCCGAATTCTTGCTTTCTCAATGAGGGCCAGACCAATGGATCGAACTTTGAGCCGTTTCAATAGATCGAGTTCATCTTGTGTGAGGATTCGTTCTTCTTGGGCAGTCTCTAATCGAAGGATGATCTCCTTAACAATTGCAAGCTGAAGTCTAGTATCACCAATTTTGGATTTCTTTCAATTCTTGATGTCCTTGATGGTACGTGCCAATTTGATGTGAAGGCGTTTGAGGGGCTGCACCGAATTCACTGGCTTATTCCAAGCAGTTTGGACAGCCTCAAAAAAACCTTCCATTCGAACCCAAAATTTTTCAAATCGTAGCTCGCCCTGAAGTAGTAGTGGTGTGTGATCAGACATTAGCGACGGCAAGGAGTGGAGGTAGCAAGTTGGGAAAAGGAGTTCCCAATTCGGGGTGCAAAAGACCCTATCGATTCGTGTCAGAGTTGGGTTGTTTTGGCCATTGCTCCAAGTGAACTGGTGACCATTTAGTCGGATTTCTTTTAGATGAAGATCATCAATGGTTTTCTTAAAGGATCTCATTAGGCGTGGATTGAGGTTTGTGTTGTTTTTATCATGCCCAGGGGCTGCAAGGTCCTTCAGTTCTTGGAGGAACAGAGGCTTGTCGGCATCTGTTTGAGGTCCGTAACCACCGTAATCCACCACTCCATGTCGTCAGCTTTCATGGTGATCATGGCCGTAACCGTGTTACGGGTGAGGCTCACGTTTGAGAGGGTGAAGTAATCTTCAGAGACAGCAAGCAGAATTCCACCTCTTGTTTGCAGTGCCGGAAGAACTGCATAGTTGTTCAGAAATTTTGTGCCCAGGGTGCGCAGTACTACTGCCCGATCGATGGCCGCAAATTTAGTGGTCTGGTGCGAGATACTGGAAGCTCAGTGGTCTGTTTACAAGAAACTGCATGAACTGTCAATCACTAATTTGTGTTTAATTTTGGGCATCATGAATGAAGCAGCCAAGCAGGCCACCAATGGACATGGTGCAGAGGATTCTGGGACGGCTAAAAAAAATCCCCGCTCCCTCACAACTTCTAGCTGTGGCAGGCAGAGACGGTCATCAAGCAGCTAACTGTTAATGGCGTTACAATGCAATTTCAAATGTTCAGAACTCAAAGAGTGGAAATTTGGCCGGTCAACAACCTGGAAGAACAATAATTGGGAAAAATGCTGGCACACAAATGGCTTGCAAGAGGTTGCCATCTTTTTCAGTTGTCAAGGAAGACATTGCCATCTTTTTCAGTTTGGGTACAGACTACAGTATAGTGTATCCAGTTGTGTGTTTGCAGGCCTTCTTGAGCTAGCCCTCATACTGCCGTGTCATGACTCATTTCTGATTGTGAATCACCAAAACATTTCTGATCTATCTAAATTTCAGCCGTTTTGTGTCTGTTTCCTACATCTCTTCACTCATCAGAAGGGAGGGAGGCAGGAGGCAAGTGGTGTGTCTGTTTCCTACTTCTCTTCACTCATCAAAAAGGACTGCTTGTCGTAGGATGAAGTCATGAAGCACCAGCAACGGTGGCAAAACGTTTGATCCAGCTAGTATTTTCCATTTGAAACTTTTCTCGATTTGCAAAGTTTCATTTCAAACGTCGCTCACAATTGACACAACACTAAGAACAACAGATCACACCATGTTTTGCACTTGTTACTGAGAATGCTGACGCAAGAACAGAGCTGCAGATATGCACTCATCAGACGCCACTAGACCACACACTCCTCAGCGCAGGCGCTGCCACCGACGCCGCGACACTCTAGGGCGGCGACGTGCTCCCCATGCATCGTCACCAAGTCCGGGTGCCCGTACCTGGCCGCGGCAACGGCATAGCACCCAAGCACGTAGACGAAGGCGAGGAACACGGCCCCAAACAGCTGGAAGTTGGCCAGCTGCTCGGCGCGCTCCTCCGCGGCGCGGCTGCGGCAGTCGACCTGGTGGCCGTCGGCATCCCGTTCGCACCCGTCGGGGAGCATGGGCCCGTACAGCGTGAGCGCCGTCTGGTAGAACCACATCCCCTGCAGTGCAATGAGCGTGCCGGCGGCGACGTCTACGGGGAAGCTCGCCGGCAGGAGCGCGCCGAGGATGGTGGTGAGGATGCAGAGGCCGATGAGGATAACGAGGAGGTGGTGGTAGTAGCCCTCTAGACCTGTGTGTGTAGCGGAGTGGTAGGAGAAGAGCAGAAACTCTGATGTGAACGCCATCGCCGCCACCAGGCAGAGCTCGCCGTCGGTCAGGGGCAGGTACCTGCGGTGATCGCCATTGCAGTTGCAGAGAGCTCAGCTTAAACCGGGTTAACTGAAGGCAAAATGTGACCTTTGACACGAGATTATTATGCAACGAGATCGATCATTACCAAATTTATGTTTCAGTTCGACTTTCGGCTCTACGAGTTTCACAAAAAAATCTACCAATTTTGAGCTATCTGAAGAATGGCATTACAATTTACACCAACGCAAGAACAGAGTTGACAGATCCACGAAGTACGGAGACCAACGGCAACACACCTGGTGCACTTCTGGGAGAGGAGGGCGAGCGCGCCGAAGAGGAAGAACATGAGGAGCATGCCGGCGTGCTCGAGGTAGATGAGGCTGGACTCCGGCGCGACGCCTCCGCCGCGGGGGGCGAGGACGCCGCCACCGAGCTCCAGGCACATGTCGAGGAACGCGCCGCCGGCCACCACGTAGAGCTCCAGGAGGCGGGGCGCCCTGGGGAGCTCGAGGGGGCACCACGCGCGGACGCGGAACGCCGGCGGGTAGGCGGCGAAGCACGCCACGGCGGACCACACCCGCCACAGGCCCACCGCCAGGAACAGCGTCCCCGGCAGCACGTGGCCGTTGAAGGACCCCATTTGGTATCGGCTCGCGGCGGCGGCGAGCTGGTCCCGGGTCGCCGGCTGGGGCACGGCAATGCCGGACCGCGCGGGGTCGGTGGATCAGAGGCAATGTGCACCGGCAGGCAGCCTCCGATCCTGCCCCTGGGGAAGAGAAGAGGTTGGGGGATAGATGGGTGGCCAGATCTCGGCGAGGAGCCGAGACAGGGAAAAAAGCAAAAAGCTTTCGTCGTTTGGTGCCGGGGGGTCCAAGATTTGAGACAGAGACGGGACACCATAGTCTAGTCCAGACGCCCAGTCCAGTAGCTTCGTCCTCCGACTGTTGTGCTGCACCTGCATGGCACTGCACTGCACATCTTGCTCAGAGATTCAGCGCTCCGGCGAGCCATGTCTGCGTTTCTTGGCGCCCCATCAGGATTTGGTCTGATCCCAGGTCTCTCTACGTTGTGGAGATCTCTCGTTTGGTCAAACCTATGATGTGTTCTATGGATCAGGCCCCTTAAAAAGGACTATTACTGTGGACGTGTTTTTCATCTAATAAAGTTAAAGGATTAAGCCCATTTTTGGGCCATTAAGTATTGGGTTCGTCTAATTTTGACCTTCAACTACAAAACCGTTTAATGCTGGTACCCTAACTGTCGAAACCGTTCACTTTTAGCACTTGGGCGCGGGCGGGACTGTTTTGTCCAACGTGGAGTGAGTTTGACCATACAACGCTGGCATCGGCCGCCACGTAGGACATCGGCCTTCATCTCAGTGACATGTGGGGCCCACATGTCAACCACTCATCCCCTCCCTCCTCATGTTTCCCCAGTCCCTGGCTGAGCTCAGAGCAGAGCCGCGTGTGGGGAATGGCTGGGCTACGGCCAAGCCCAGCCAGAGACGGCGTGGTGGTGGCGGAGGGCCGGCCGACGTGGGCTCGGGGTGGCACCAAGCCCGCACTGCTCCTAAATTTGTGTCACTTAGGTTCAGAGATTTTGAAAACACATTTCTAGTAATTTAACAAGTTTAGGGACATACGGTGCATCACTTTATAAGCTTAGTGATCAAGAAATATATTTTCAAAGTTAGTGGACAAAAATGACACCCTTTGATAAGTTCAAGACCTTATGCATTTAACTCTTTCATTTGTTATTCCCTCTATTTTTATGAGATGTCGTATTAGCTTTGTCCTAAGTCGAATATTTGTATCTTCAATTGATTTCAAAAATCTATATAGATTCATATCATAAGATTTATGTTTTTAAATTCACTATGAGAAATACTTTCATAATATATAGTTCATGTGTTGTGAAACTATAAGGAGTTTTTAAATAGTTGGTTAAAGATAATAATATTTGGCTTAGGACAAAGCTAATGTAACATGTAAAAAAGAAAAAGAGGAAGTAATTGAATAACTGAATCAGGCACCTTAAAAAAAGCTAGCGGTTATAAGAACTTAGGGATAAAGTTGTAAGAAATCTGTGCTGTTTGAATGAAATTGATTCGTAACGTTAACAGTAGTACGGCCATTTGCTGTTCCCACGTAATGGCCCCATTCACTTCGCTGAAAAAACAAGTCGAAATACTGTTCCGACTGATGTGTTGTGAGAGAAAAATACTGTTCTGGCTAAAAAAAACAAGCTAAAAAGTATGGATTATAAGAGAAGCGAACAGGGCCAACAGGTCTGAGTAGAGGTTTTATGTCCTGGCTTTCGAAAAACTCTAATATGATGAAAATAGTATAGATAAGTTTTATTTCATTAAACTTTCATTATCTTTTTCTTCATCTATACTATACTATGTTAATTTATTTAATGCCTATAAATCTTTTATGAAACCTTCACTAAGACGGATCTAATGCAATATTAAGGAACACGATTATTGCAAAGCCCAAAAGGGCACTATTTGCCCCGTTTCCGTCCTATACTTGTTGTCCACTCTCGCAGGACCGAATCCAAAAACTGGTCTTGAGTCCTGGAATCCATGGGCCAGACACTTTTAGAGTATATAACTCAGCCCACAGGCTTTAACGCCCAATATTACCGTGTCTGTTGTCGTCATCTTCAATATTCGCAATTCCCCTAAAAATATATATATTCGTAATTTCTTTTCTTTTTTTTTGCACAAGATTCGCAATTTCTATTTATTTTTTTAGGAAAGCAATTTCTATTTAGTGACCAGTGGGGCCAGAGTACCAACCTGCGACCAAGCCACTATGGGCCGACCGGCTGGTGCTGAACTGAATGCCCTACTATAGCTTTTCTTTTCACGAAATGATCATTAGATTAGCCGGTTAGGTTTCTTGCGATGGAACATGCCTACCCAGGTTTAAGTCTTTGACTTGGTAAATGTGCTCGTATTTTTCTAAATTTATTCTATGATTTAACGGCCCTATGCTTTTAGTGGTAGGCGACGTCGACAACGAGGCGCCAGTGGTGACTTCGTGAGTCTCGAGATCTGCCGGCTCAGTCCTTCGGAGGTGCTCATAAGAGTAGAGTTTATATACGTGTGTTCATAGAGGTGAGTGTGCGTGCGTGGAGGTGCTCATAAGAGTAGAGTTTATATACGTGTGTTCATAGAGGTGAGTGTGCGTGCGTGTTATGGGCATCTGCGTTGTACGGTGTAATTCTAAAAAAAAGTACTATAACTTTTCTTTTCAGGTGGCCTTAGAGAGGCCTAGGTAGAGTTTGCATGGGATGATTTGTTTGTACTACTAGTTTGGTTTATTAAATTATTATCTCTCTTTGAAATGCTATATAGTTTACTCATGTACTGTCCACTTTCAACTCTATTTGCCCCAATGTGTTTCTTACAATGAGATCAACAAGACTTACTATGCATATATTTTGGAATATTTTTTATAAGTTATTGCACGCGTTGTATCTATACTTTTATATTGTGTAGCAACTTAAGTATAGAAGTATCAACAAATTATATAGATGAATTAAGTGTCTAGTGGGCATATTGATTAATGCTATAGAATTTGCCCCACCGTCTACTCAGGTTGCCACTTTTATAGAATTCTAAAACACGGATATGTTACTTGTGTGCATTGATTAGAGTTACAAGATTCATACTAATTAGAGATCATAGCATCCATACCAATTAGAGTTGCAATAGGCAACCGATTAGGGTAATGGGAGCGTACCCTTTGCTCAAGTTGTTTCCTTTTAGAACTCGCAAACATGAGTCATGTAGACTCATACATACTGAGGTCGCAACACCTGTACGAATTAGTGTTGCAGTAGGCATACTGATTAGGATGAAACCACCGCCACTAAAGATCAAATTATACCTCAGTAGAAACCGTCCTTAACTAGTGTATTACGCATGCATGATGCTGCCCTAATAATTAAAAAAGGGAGCATATGGATGATGTATCTTTTCTAGTAGAATATAAGTAGTAGATACTGGCATGGATGCATTAATAACCACATTGATCCTAGTTCTCATCTGTAACAAACGCACCGAAAGTCAAGAGTATCCTGGATTTGGAGATAGTGATGATCATTTGCATGCACAGCAGCTCATCAGTTGTTGATCGGTTGTCGGTTGCGCTGTTGGATTATTGTTGTTATAAACTCATTTGTCCAACTAGGTGTTGATCATTTTAAAATTAAAAGAACATTTAAATTCTTTTAGAATTGGGTTAAGTCCAATTTACACCCTCCAACTTGCAGCAAAATTCGGATTTCAACCTCGAACTTCAAAACCGGACAACTTTGGTCCTCCAACTCTCGAAAAAGTTCAACTTTCAACCTTCTGGGCGGTTTTACGGGTGAACAGTAACTTTTGATATTTTTGGGAGCGCCAAAATTTTATATTATTTTTTCAAGCATCTTACTGTCCTCAAATGAAAAAACTCAAAACTACAAAGTTGTAGATCTCATCGAGGTCTACAATTTTAGATATAAAAATTATCTTGATCCGACATCGTATTGAAGGGTTTTCTATTTTTTGAAATTTGAGTCTCATCACGCGATAAAATATGGTGCTGAAATTTTATATTATTTTTTCGAGCATCTTACTGTCCTCAAATGAAAAAACTCAAAACTACAAAGTTGTAGATCTCATCGAGGTCTACAATTTACATATAAAAATTATCTTTATCCGACATCTGATTGAAGGGTTTTCTATTTTTTGAAATTTGAGTCTCATCACGCGACAAAATTATTTCACGCGTGATGAGACTCAAATTTCAAAAAATAGAAAACCCTTCGATACGATGTCGGATGAAGATAATTTTTATATATAAATTGTAGACCTCGATGAGATATACAACTTTGTAATTTTGAGTTTTTTCATTTGAGGACAGTAAGATGCTCGAAAAAATAATATAAAATTTCAGCACCATATTTTATCGCGTGATGAGACTCAAATTTTAAAAAATAGAAAACCCTTCAATACAATGTCGGATCAAGATAATTTTTATATGTAAATTGTAGACCTCGATGAGATCTACAACTTTGTAGTTTTGAGTTTTTTCATTTGAGTACAGTAAGATGCTCGAAAAAATAATATAAAATTTCGGCGCTCCCGAAAATATCAAAAATTACTGTTCACCCGCAAAACCGGCCAGAAGGCTGAAAGTTGAACTTTTTCGAGAGTTGGAGGACCAAAGTTGTCCGGTTTTGAAGTTCAAGGTTAAAATCTGAACTTTGCTGCAAGTTGGAGGATGTAAATTGGACTTAACCCTTTAGAATTTGCTGACTAGTGCACAAAAGATCTTTACGGCTAGTCAAAAATGGATTATGAAAACCACCTCTACGTCATCGATTGTAAAAACAAATGATAGAAAATTAACAGAGGCCATGATTCAAATACAAATAATTGTCCCAAAAATTGGGAGCAGGCTTTCATCCATCCCTAGAAATTGATTCCTAGAAACAGCTTGTTTAACTGGACCACTCCTGGAAATAATTTTAAAATTATAATATTTCCAGCCATATTTGAAGTTTTCATTTTTATCACCAATTTTATGTATTCGTTTCCCACCAAATTTCACATATCATGGATTCACTACACACTAATTAATGGAAAGAATTATTTAATACTATATGAAACAGCAATCGACCATATATCAGTTAAGAATGTGTGTCATCGAACATTGAAGCGTTAATCACACTTTACGCATGGTTTCAACTTAAATTACATTACTAATCGTCGAGTTGCAGCCACGGATTATATGATGCTTATGGTTCTGTTTTTTTTTCTTCTTTTCCAATTTCTTTAATATTTTCTTTCAGATTTGGCCAATGGATTCTGGGCTTCTGGGAGCACCAAGATTGAGATTTGGAATGCAAAATTTAGAATTTTCAAATGACTTTGGATATTGATATTATCCATATCAAAGTTGTTGTTGTCAATGCAATCTATGACTTGTTGACAAGTTTTTTATTTGAAAACATTTAGTTCTCAAGTAGTCATTTCGAAATTCATAGATTTTGAGATTCGAAATTTTCAAATTATATTGGATGGATACACAACCTATATCACAAGTGTAGTGTTCGACAAGATCTAAAACTTTGTTGTTGATTTTTTTTTTAAATCATGTAGGGGCCAAAATATTCAATATATTTCTAAAAGTTAATATAAAAAATAGCATTCTTTTTTTTTGAGGGAAGCCATCTTGCGCACTTTATTGATTTGAAAATAAGGTCATATCGTTTACTAGGGCATCAAGAATGAAACTAGGGGCTTCATCGATCCAAATGCAAGATTGCTTTGAAGAGATAGCTATACTAGCTGGATCATGCGCTATTCTCCATTGATATCCCTACTATGGGGTTCATCAAAGGCTTCCTCGCCCCACTGGTGCGTGAGTTGAGTGGGCGGCGCTACCGGTGGTGAGGGAGGAAGGCAGCGGCAATGGCAGTGCCGATGGTGGTGTGGACATGACGGAGCTGTATGGGGTTCATCACGGTGATAGAAGTCGCCGCTCAGGGCGCACATCACACCTTGCGCATAATAAAAGTACCACCATATATGCTTACTCAACATGGGACTATATGTAGTAATGCCACATCTATACATACACCTATAAAAAATAAGGGAAAATGGTATTCTTGCCCTTTACACAGATGTGCAATTGTGATTTTGCCCTCATTTTTCTAACTTTGTTATTTTGCCCTTCACTGTTCACAAGTCAACGCGAATTTGCCCCTGGTCTTCGCGAATTTGCCCATGTCTTGACCGTTGACTAAGAGCAAAGTCGTGTTGACTTGTGAACAGTGAAGGACAAAATAATAAAGTTAGAAAAATGAAGGTAAAATCATAATTTCACATCAAAGTAGAGGCAAAAATACAAGAGCCCAAAAAATAATTAAGAGTATCGTCTGTTGCCCGCTCCTGTGCGTCGTCCCCCTCATACGTCGTATGCGGATCCTAAAGGAGATCGAGGTGCATGTATGTAATAAGGGATATTATACAAAAAAAATTATTGCTTTGACTAAACTATAGGTGCATGTGGATACGTTTCCTTGCCGATTCTATTTGGTTGGTATCCCTGAAACGGATCGAACTGCCTGGAGCCGTTGGACGTGCTCCAGTCGAATATATAGTAGTATCCCTTATATTTTTAATAATTACTAAGTATACCTATTACACCTAAAAAATTACTAACGTTATCCCTGTAGTCCACGTCGCCCGGCTGCCGCGTGTCCCCGGAGTCCGTTGGCCGTTCCGTCTTTCCACGTATTCACGTATAGGCGTCCGTTAGGGCACAAACAACCCACAGACAGCATGTTGTCTGTAAATTTTTGAAATCCACACATATACAGCTAAATAGACGGCTCATACAATGGATTGTCTATTTAATTGTCTACAAGTTTTTTAATGCTTGCATATAGTCACGATCAAGTATGAATATGTTCCTTGTACAACAGTGTGTTGCTAGTTCATAAAAAACAAATCAAGCATAATTAAGTTAAATATGATTATAATATTTTTTAGACTAGTAATCTGGCAACATGATCAAACAACATAGTAAATATTATAGACAAACCATCAATATAAATAGTATATTAATATATTTATATAAAAAGTCACACTGATACGAGTAACAAACAATTTTCTATAAAAATATAAATATATACTAAAGGTTACACAAAACAAAATATATAACCAATATTCAAGGTGTACCATATGTTTTATTACTTCTAGAATATAGTCTGATCAAGGAACCTAAATAAATTTGAATCATGATTTTTGGATTTGATTTCGATTTTAAATGGATTTTGTAAGGTTGAGCCGATTTGCACATTCTTTAGACAAGGGAAGAAGCTAGGGCACCTTTAGTGGTGAGTCGATGCAACAAAGAAAAAGGACGGCCACGTCAGTTTTGGATGAGTCGATTTCTGAGCTTAGTGGGTCCTATGCACAAATAAACAAAACTATTGCAGCTGTTACTTTCTGTTGCCAAATAAAAAAATAATTTTCTACTTGGGTTTGTCTGTCCTCTCTCTCATAAGAAGTCACGAGCGGTCCTGCTTTCTTAATTTGTTCGTTTTCTAACCGGCGAGGAGTCGACTCAGGCAGATAAATCGGTTACTTCTCTCTCCTCGGACGAGTCGTTTACTCCAGTGGTGATGGGTCGGTTGAGCGGCTCCACGTCGGATGATGAGTCAACCACTGGAGAAGCCCTAAGAGGTTTTTGCTGTCGTAGCATGCACACGGGATCAACGCTGGCAGGTCGATTTCTAGGAGTACGGGCCAAAGCCGTCGACTCGTGAGATGACGACCCTGGCTGTTGCGTGTGAAGGGGCTTTTTATAAATGTTCTGCCATACAGACGGCTCATTAGACAGCGTTGTACCTGCCCTTAGTCGCTGGCTTGTTTGCCAGTGGAGAGGAGTTTGAGCGGTGGATCACGTATTCACGTATACGCAGGGGGCACGCGGCAGCCGCGTACAGGCTGTCGCACGGGAGCACGGTGCGACGCCGTCGCATACGAAAAAAAAAATATACGGCAAAAAAAAAAGATTCCAAAAAAAATTCTTCCACGGAAAACAAAACGTTTCCGAAAAAAACACTTCCACGTCGTTCACACAGCCGGAAAAAATACGTTTCGAAAAAAAAAAACGTTTCCAAGAAAAAACTATACGGCAAAAAAACAAACCCTTTTTTGAAACAAAAAACAAAAGAAACAAAACCAAAATGTTTCCGAAACAAAATCTTCCACATCGTCCGCAGCCGCGAAAAAAACGTTTCCGAAAAAAATATACAGCAAAAAAAAACCTTTTCCAAAACAAACTCTTCCATGGCCAAAAAAAAAATGCCGAACAAACTCTTTCCCATCGAAAATCATATAAAGGACTTATTATAGGCCGATGGAACAGATCAGGCACATATTCAAACAGATGAATTCGGCAAGGGCTTTGCTAACAAAAACAAAATAGATCACACACATATTCATACATAGAAAAACTTTGCTGACACCGACGAAACAGATCACGTACATATCGAGAAAAGAGTAATTTGGACACCAGACCCTTCCGCGGCCGACGGCTCGAAGGCACAATCAAGTTCACTGTCCTCAGCAATTCCACAGTTCGACCATGTTCATCGCTAAATAAAGGTATTCAACCAAAAAAAAATATGGCCCACATGCAACGTACATGCATTTATCTAGTTAATTAAAAATTTGATTTTTTTATTAGGTTCCTACAAAATAGATCTAAACACGATATTAATGATAAAAATTGAGAAATATGTTCGTCTAAACCGCAACCACGTGGGTCACCGTGGATGTGGATAAAAATTTGTTGTCCTGTACAACGCATGGGCATATATGTAGTGCATGGAAAAAAAAATAATACGACATCACATCACAGCTCAACAATAGATTCTACAGTGCAACTGAACACATGGCCTTATTGCATCAGCAGTTTAGCACCTCGACGACATGCATATTTTTTTCAATGATCATCATCTGTTAACATGTTTTGAAATCTAACTCCGTACCTCAATTGACGTGTCTCACGATTTGAAATCGAACTCTGTACTATCGATCGACGCGTACGTCTCACGATTTTGGAATCAAACTCCGTATCGTCGATACTCTGTGGAGAGAGGATGACGCGGTTTTGCACCTGTGTGGCCCGTGCACTCGATCCGCCACCGTCGCTGCCTCGCCTTGCGTCGTGGCCTTATCTTGCGTCGGTGCCGACAGTCCTTAACTGGGGGAGTCGATCGAGCCATCTTCCGTAGTACACTAAGTAGAAAATGATTTTTTTTTTTTTTTAGTAATGGTTCGATTTTTTTTAGAGCGGCTGGTGATGGAGCCGTCTCTATAGTAGCGTGCTAGGGTGCTCAGACACCAGTCGCCCCCTACAAACGGAACAGTAGAGGCGGCTGGTGTTACGAGCCGCCCCTACAAATGGGGTCTGATTTGTAGGGGCGGCTCAATTACTAGCCGCCCCTGAAAATGGTATTTGTAGGGGCGGCTGGTGATTGAGCCGCCCCTATAAATGGTCCTGTATTTATAGCACCGATTTGTAGGGGTGGCTTAATCACCAGCCGCCCCTACAAATGCCCCCCATATAAAACAGATGCAGCTCCTTCTTTCTCCTCGGGTCACTCACTCCAACCCGTGAAAAAAGGTGGAAAGGCCTTTGGCACCTCCAAAAAATTACTCTACTAAGGGGGGAAGGTTTTGGTCTCAAATCCTTTGGTGGAGAGGTTGTAGAAGGTAAGAAAATGCTATTCTAAACTTTTTTTAAAGTTTTAATAGTTGGTTAGTGAGTAATTAGAGTTTTGTTTTTCTCTCTCTTCTATGGTGCTTGAGTTATTTATGAGCAAATTAGACCCAACTTTTAAATATACTAGGATAAATTAGGGAGGGGAACAAGATTATACCCTTATTTGATCTATGTTTCTTGATTTTAGTGAACCATTAGTTAGTTTTATGGATGTTTCATGTGCATGTGATCTAGATCTAGGGTTTGATTTTTTTATTAATTTCGTTTTTGTAAATTTATGTTTGATAAAATTGGACTAGGGTTTGTATGAAAGATATTGGGTAAAGTATAATTATTGCTAATTGTTGTCTTTAAAATTGTTTATTATAATCAATAAATATGTATTTTAATTATTTATGGATAAATGAGCCATTAATTAATTTTTCTCTACCATGGTGTGTTTGTATGCTTCATGTAATTATATTAGATTTATATTCATATATATCTGAGGTATATACAATTATTCTCAAATAATTATTACTTTGATTCATTTTTATATATATCTGAATAAGTAGTCCTTTAATGTTTGTTTTGTTGTTGTTGTAAAAGATGGAGTACATGAACTCTTGGATGTATGGTTCGTTAAGGTTCAAGGTAGGTTTTCGTGAAGAGATGGATAAATTTATTAAAGCCGCAACGAAGCATGCAACGACATTGAAAGAGAATAATGATACAATTATTTGCCCCTGTAAAGATTGCAAGAACCGTATGTCATGGACAAATGTGACTATCATCAGATCACATTTGATTATGCGAGGATTTATTGAGGACTACACAGTGTAGATTCATCATGGTGAAACGGTTATTGTTAACGACGAGGATGAGGAGGAATACGACGACGAAACCATAGAATTCCTGTCCCAATATTCAGCAGAGCTTGATGCACGAATGGATTTTGAGTTAGGTAATGAACAAGGTGGTGATGCTGGTGGTTGGGATGGTAATGATGAATGTGGTGCCAATAATAATAGTGGAGCACGTGTCAGAGTTGAAGATGATTTAGATGACATGATTCGAACCCTTGGACTAGAGATTTTACTAAATAGCCTGAAAGGTCTAGAAAATTTGGAAAGAATGACAAAAACATCGAAGGAGACTGTGTATGGTGTTGAAAATGGTTGTCCGACACATTGGACATTACTACGTTTTGTGCTTGAGCTGCTCATCCTGAAGGCTAAGTACGGCTGGTCAGACTGTAGTTTCAATGATCTATTGCATCTCCTATCATGGGTGCTGTCATAACCAAACTCAGTTCCCGCCAACACGTACCAAGCGAAGAAGGTCATAAGTCCATTGACAATGGGGGTTGAAAAAATACATGCATGCCCCAATCACTATATACTTTTTCATGGCGAAACGTTCAAGTCATTGGATAAATGTCCTCAGTGTGGAGCCAGCCGGTACAAGAACAATGACCTTTACGGTGGGGACGAACTATCCACGGGAAAAAAGAGGAATAAGAAGGGTACAAAAAAGGTGGTATAAGAATCTCAGACCCCAGAGGACACTTCATTAGGCAACGATGCAAAGCAGAGAAGAATTCCTGCCCTGGTAATGTGGTACCTGTCAGTGACCGACCGCTTGAGACGTATGTTCCTAAACCCTAAAGAAGCCGCACTCATGACATGGTGGGATGATGAGCGCAAGGTGGATGATGATAAGATTGCACACCCGGCTGATTGTAGTCAGTGGCAAAGGTTTGATGAGAAGCACAAAGAATTCAGCGATGACCCAAGGAATGTACGGTTTGGCCTGAGCATCGATGGAATAAATCCCTTTAATGAGAGGATGAGCAACCACAGCACATGGCCAGTGATCTTGACCCTATACAACATTCCAACATGGTTGTGTTAGAAGAGAAAGTACCTTCTCCCCACTATTCTTATTTCTAGCCCTAAATAACTAGGCATTGATATAGACGTGTTCCTCGAGCCCTTGATGCAAGAAATGGAGAGGCTATGGAGGCATAGGGAGCAGATGTACGATGCATTCCGAAAGGAGGACTTCATATATAGAGCAATAATATTTGTTACTACCAATGATTACCCCGCGCTGTTTGCTTTGTCTGGACAGATCAAAGAGAAGACGGGATGCTTGGTTTGCTTGGATGGTACTACATGGGTGTACCTAGATGCATCCAAGAAGATAGTTTACCTAAGAAATCGACGCTTCTTAAAGACAAGTCACAAGTACCGTAGCAAATTGTTCTTTAGATTTTATGACAACGCTCCGGAGATTGAACCCCTCCAGAGAGACATCATAACAGAGAACATGTGTACAGAATGATGAAAAACATACGCGTTGTCTATGGAAAGAAGAATTCGGATGGGACCAACAGAGATAGAAGCACACCTTCTGTCGAAGGCGTACCTTTCAAGAAACAATCGATCTTCTTTCAGTATCTGCCTTATTGGCCAGACTTAGAGGTCCCCCATGCCATTGATGCTATGCACGTGTAGAAGAATGTCTTTGAGAGTCTCATTGCTACCTTGATGGACACAGGCAAGTCAAAGGATGGTCTGAAAGCATAGAAAGACATGGTGCAGCTAAACGTGATGCCACAGCTTCACTCGGTACCTGAGGCTAATGAAAAATACACTCTGCCTGCGGCGTGCTTCAACCTAACACCAGACGAGAAGAGAGCTATATGCACTTTCCTGAGGGGATTAAAGTCCCGACTGAGTTTTCAGCAAATGTGAAAAAGCTAGTGTCGATGAAGGACTTGTCAATAACACACTGCAAGGCTCACGATTGCCATGTAATGCTGACAGTGTTTCTACCTATTGCAATCAGGGCTATACAGCCAGAGTTCTTGAAAATGGCCATCACCCGCATGTGCTACTTCTTTTCGAAGATCTCACAAAAGACGATTAGCAAGGAAGAGCTGAGTGACCTACATGAATTTATGGTGGAGACACAAAACCAACTGGAGATGTGTTTACCTCCTGCTTTTTTGATATAATGCTACATCTCATGATTCACATGGTTCATCAGATACAGACGCTTGGCCCTTGCTACTTGCATGAAATATGGTCATATGAGCGGTTCATGTCGGTTTTAAGGTGATACGTGCATAATCGAGCATACCCAGAGGGCTCCATGATAGAGGGTTATAGTACTGAAGAAGTCGTTGAGTGCTGTCAAGAGTACCTAAAAGTACAGAAAGAGATTGGTAAACCCGATTCTCATCACAAGGGTAGGCTGGTTGGGAAGGGCACCAATGGTAGAAAAATGTTCATCGACCATGATTACAAAGAGGTGAGTCGGGCGCATTACAGTGTCTTGCAGAGTACACAACTGATGCAACCGTATATTGATAAACACTTGGCTATCATTATGGCGGAGAGAAATGACTGTTCGGATGATTGGGTCATAAAACAGCACAAGCAACGACTAGCTACATGGTTGAAGGACCAAAACATACCGCCTAAAGAAACCATAGACTCTATTACCATCAGTAGGTTGGTGGAGGGGCCATTGAGACAAGTGACATCTTGGAATGCTTATGACATTAATGGGTACACATACTATACCCACGCAAAGGATAGTAAATATGTGAACCAAAACAGCGGCGTTCGAATAGAGGCTCTTGATGGATTAGGGCGAAAGATCCAATACTTTATCATCATTGAAGAGATATGGGAACTTGACTATGGAAGGGATATAACGGTGGCCCTGTTTCGATGCCGCTAGATCAAACAACACCAACTGAACGAGATCGGATTGAGAGTCCTGGACCTTGAGAATCTAGGCTACCAAGATGACCCTTGGGTGCTCGCTTCACGTGTCGCACAAGTTTTCTATATGTCTGACCCACAAAGTAACCTCCCCCCGAAGAAGAAGACAAAGCACGTGGTTGCCTCCGAAAAACAACACATTATTGGAGTTGATGGCGTAGATGATGTTGAAGCTTACAATAAGTACGATGAAATGCCGCTATTCACAGACTTTCCTAAGAAGATCAGTGTTGTGGAAAAGAACCTCCCCAAAGACATAATGCCATGGGAATAAAAAGGTGTCAAAGGGAAAGTCGTTACAATGGGCTAGCTAGTTGTTGAACGTAGAGTGTTTGTGTAAGTGTGTGTTTGTAAGACTTTATTTATGCATGCGTGTGAGACTATATATTTATGTACGTGTGTAAGACTACATATTTTTGTATGTGTATGAGACTACATTTTATGCATGTGTGAGACTACCCTTTGCAACATCCAGATGACTCTATTTGAGCATCCACTTTATTACTACAAAATTTCATTTGTCAAAGTTTGAGCACTTTAAATTTTCAAATTTAAAAAAAATGACAAGTTCAAACGAGATTTTGAACCACTAAATGTTTTTGAGCTGAAAAAGTGATGAATACCAAAGTTGTATAACTCATCAAGATCTATAACTTTTATTTTGATAATTTCTTTATCTGACAAAGTGATAGTAAACGTTGTTCACAAATCAACATGTTTCTCGTATAGTTCATGAAACTATGAGTCATGTGAATTTATGAACAATGTTTACTAATACTTTGTCACATGAAAAAGTGACCAAAATAAAAGTTGTATATAGTGAGGAGTTCAACAACTTTTTTGTTCACGACTTTTATTGTTGAAATCATTTAAGGTTTCAAAATCTTGTTTGAAGTTGCCATTTAGTGAAATTCAAAATTTGAACTGTTCAAATTTTATCAAATGAAAATATGATCAAAATAAAAGTTGTGCATATTGATGAGTTCTACAACTTTGGTATTCATGAGTTTTTCATGTGAAATCATTTACTCTTTCAAAATATTGTTTCAAGTTGAAATTATTTGAATTTCAAAATTTAAATCGTTCAAACAAAGTCACATGAAAAGATGACCAAAATAAAAATTATACATGTTGATGAGTTATACAACTTTTATGTTTACAACATTTTCATTTTATTTCATTTAACGTCATAAAATTATATTCGAAGTTTTAAAATTCAAATTTTTAATTTTTGTTTTTTTTGTTTTCTATATTGTTTTGACTACAATTGTTTATATATATATTTCTTCATATATAGAATAATAAAAAATATTATATTTATGTATATACATAATTTTTTATATTACTTTATGTTTTTATGATATAAAAATATAGAATTTATAATTTAAAAAATATATTTGTAGGGACGGTTGGATCAGGAACCGCCCCTAAAAATTCATTTGTAGGGGCGACTGGATTAGGAACCGTCCCTACAAATGCATTTGTAGGGGCGGCTGGATCAGGAATCGCCCCTACAAATGGTACCTAGTATAAATAGGAGGGAAGCGCACGGGAGTCATCGTCTGGGCGCTGTCTTCTTCCTCCGACGCTGTCAGGCTACCTAGGGTTTCCGCCGCCGGTCCCGTGCCCGCCGACACCCGCACCCGGTCCCCGGCGCCTGCCCCCGCGCGCCGACCCCCGGCGTCCCGCGCCCGGCCCCGGCGCCCTCCCCCACGTGCCGACCCCTGGCGTTCTGCGCCCAGCCCCCGGCGCCCGCCCCCACACGTCGACACCCGCACCCGGTCCCCGGCGCCCGCCCCCGCGCGCCGACCCCCGGCGCCCTCCCCCGCGTGCCGACCCCCGGCGTCCCGCGCCCAGCCCCCGGTGCCCGCCCCCGCACGCCGACGACCCGTGCCCGGCCCTCGGCTCAGGTTTGTTCCGTCCCTTGAACCTTCTTCTTGTCTTCAGTTCCTTGCTATATTTTTTCACTGTCATGTGAAAAAATGTGGGTATCACTGATTCCTGCAACTTTTGAACGCGCTTCTGCAAATTATGTGGGTATCTATCGATTTTAGAATAGATGTGCTGTCTCGAGACACCTTGTTTTATTTTTCAAAGTTCAAAATTTGGCTAGCCTGTTCTCACTGATTCCTTTATCGCGCAATGTAACGCATGGAACTCGGGTATGTAGTTGACACCTGTTAACTGATCTTATGAGGCTGAATTCACATAACGTTGTTCACAGTTACGTTTGTTTCAGCACGAGCTCCATTATTGTGTAAATAATAATTACAGATTTGCGATCATGTAAGTTTCGGTTAAGTGTCAGTGCTCATTTCAGTTAAGTTTCGGTGCTCATTTTTTGTAGTGTTTCGGTGCTCATTTTTGTAGTACTATTATTTGTAGTGTTTCGGTGCTCATTTTTTTCAGTGCTCATTTCAGTTCAATTTTAGTGCTAATGTCAGTTTCAATTTCAGTGCTATTTTCTGAATGTGAACTAGTTTTAGTGCTCATTTGTATTGTGCTCTAGAATTTCAAGTTCCAAATAATGGTCTATTGTTGTGATGACTTGTAGCTAGTTTCTTGACTCGCCTTGAGTAACTGGTAAGCTGCAGTTGGTTACATATTACCACCTAATTGAGACATACTGAAAACCTGAACCTAGACAAACTGTTAGCTTGTGCATGTGGCTCTTGGATGGTACTATCAGATTAAATTGACTTCATTATTTTTTGCTGGTTAAAAGAATGAGACATGGAAGTAAAATCAATTACCAATCACATATATTTCTATGTTTTTAGATTGCACTTAGAATGATTAATTAATAGCACTAAATTGAAGAGGAAATGTCATTAGCAGATGCCAATGTCAGTTCCACACTGCTATCACAAGTTTTTACAGATGTATTGATCAAAGCCTTGCTAACCTATTTGCATAATTATTGGTAATTTGCATAATTACTTGGCTTATCGGCTTACCGATAGTACTTGCCTATCGACTTACCGATAGTGCTTGCCTATCGGCTTCCTGCATGGCAGTAGCAGCCCACAGACATGTTGGTAATAGTCTATTCATGCATTATCTAGTGTAAAGTGAAACTGCATTGGTACTAGTCTATTCATGCATTACCTAGTGTTGTTTTCTGAACTGCATTACAGGGCACTAGTAAGTCTATTCATGCATTGGTACTGAAAGTAACTATGCTAAGTGTTTGTAGTGTTGTGTCAGTACTATTAAATTTCTAAAAACTAGATAGTGGTCATTTCAGCTAAGTGTCCGTGCTCATTTCAGTTAAGTTTCAATGCTCATTTTAGTTAATTTTTAGTGCTCATTTCAGTTTAGTTTTAGTGCTCATTTCAGTTCAGTTTTAGTGCTCATTTCAGTTCAGTTTTAGTGCTCATTTCAGTTTCAATTTCAGTGCTATTTTCTGAATGTGAACTACTTGATGTTATGATCTACCTAATGTTGTGATCTACCTGGTACCTGAATGCTACTAGTTACTGCATTGATGTGTCTTAGTTTCAGTTAAATTTCAGTTACCTGATACCTGAATGCTACCTGATGTGAGAGTTATCTAAATGTTTTCATGAACTGAATGCTAGTGCGTGTGAGTGTCTATAATCAGCATTTAGAGCAACTAAATGTACATGTGCATTGATTAGTTACTGAGCTTCATTGGGAATAAGCAACTAAATATACTCTAACCAGGCAATATTGTGGCAAGATCAAGGCAAAATAATTCAAATTATTAGGCAATTTTTACATCATTCTTCTATAATCTTTCTTTGTTTTTTCTATTCTTAGATTGCAGGTTAGTTTCGCTTTCTCTGCTTTTCCCAATGATATTAAACTACTTTTCATTGCTAAACAAGTTGTAACCACATCTAGTGCACCTGCTACTACTATAGCCACTACTAGCTACAGTTGGGCAGTATCGGGCTGAGATCAGACACTATAAGAAATTAATTGTGTTGGTTGTAATATGCTTGCTGGCTGCTGGCTGGTACCAGTGGCTGCTGGCTGGTCTCCTACAACTCCTATTACTACTACTTGCTACTCCTACTACTACTCTACTACTATACTCTCCTCTACTCCACTCTACTCCTCTCCTCTCCTAAGCAGCTTTTGCTACTTCTACTACTACTCTACTACTTCCCTAATACTACTGTTTACTACTTCTACTTTTGTCTTCTATCAACTATTGGCTGCTGGCTGGTCTACTACAACTCCTATTACTACTACTTGCTACTCCTACTACTACTCTACTACTATACTCTCCTCTACTCTACTCTACTTCTCTCCTCTCATAAGCAGCTTTTGCTACTTCTACTACTACTCTACTACTTCCCTAATACTACTGTTTACTACTTCTACTTCTGTCTTCTATCAACTACTGGCTGCTGGCTGGTCTCCTACAACTCCTATTACTACTACTTGCTACTCCTACTACTACTCTACTACTATACTCTCCACTACTCCACTCTACTCCTCTCCTCTCCTAAACAGCTTTTGCTACTTCTACTACTACTCTGCTGGTTGGTCTCCTACAACTCCTATTACTACTACTAGCTGCTGGCTGCTGGTTGGTCTCCTACAACTCCTATTACTACTACTTGCTACTCCTACTACTACTCTACTACTATGCTCTCCTCTTCTCCACTCTACTCCTCTCCTCTCCTAAGCAGCTTTTGCTACTTCTACTACCACTCTACTACTTCCCTAATACTACTGTTTACTACTTCTACTTCTGTCTTCTATCAACTACTTGTACTTCTATCAACTAATTCTACTACTTCCCTACTACTACTGTCTACTACTTCTGATTGTCCAATCTGCCTATTAGGTTTAGAAGATATTAAGCATATGATGTTCATGTGTGATCGAGCAAAGTCAGTATGGCAGCTGTTGCTTTTTTGGGAAGCAGCACCTGCTTTTTTTTTGCCAAATCTCCCCTCTCCTCTATTTTTGCCGCCTTTCCTATCCTCTATGTTTGGGAAGCAGCAGCTGCTTTTTTACACCTTTTCCTCTCTATGTTTGTTAAGCAACTGTTGCTTTTTTTTGCCAAATCTCCCATCTCCTCTTCTCTCCTTTGTTTTGCCGATGATGAAATTGTTCAAGTCCATATATTATATGGAATATGAGCTGATGATCAAGAACTTGTGAGGAACTTAGCATCATTAGCAGCCGCCCCTACATTACCTTCTCCTCTCTTCTCTGTTATGATGCCTTGATGCTCCAAGTTCAAGATCAGATGATGATTGACATGTTTCTGAGGCCTCTACCACTGCTACTTCTCATTTTTTATATTGTTGTTTTATAGGACTACTTTGGTTTATAGACCTTTTTGATTTCTTATACCTTCTCGCGTACCTAAAGCACACTTTCTTGCATCTTTTAGAACAAAGCGTGAAATAATGTCGTGAACAATAGACAGTGCTGCTCGATGCCCCAAGCATGATGAGCAGCCAACCCTTGAGGAGCAAGCACTAGAGGACCAGCTTACTCAGGAACAGTTCGATAATGAGGTAGAAAAGGATCTAGAAGTGATGCTTACTCAGGAGGAGTGTGACGAGGAAGGCCCCGAAGGAGAGGCTGCTGAAGGTGAAGAAGAAGAGGATGATGAGTCAGAAGAGGGATATGAAAGTCCCGAGGATCCTTTCCCACCTGAAGCAAGAAGGAGGCTAATGGAGAAAGATTTGGACAAGGATTTTGACCCGAACGAGGAGGTAGGGAAGAAGCCTTAGCATGTAAATTTTGCTAAAGCTTTGGCTATGTTACCTCTGCTAACACTTTGACCTGTCCTATATACAGGTCCCTCCTGAAACTCAGAAAAGACGACATCGACGTCCGTGACATCTCGCTGGACAAGACGGAGTAGAGGAAAGGAGAGCAGAGGCAACAACCACAGAGACAGATCATGATGGCTCTGCTCAACAAACTCAAGACACAACCACGACTACCAAGCCTAAGAGGAAACGAGGGGATAGAAAAGGAAATCTATATCCAGATAAGGCTTGCTATGTGATAACAGAGGTTGGGCCAGTAGGGGAGATTCTTGAGCCGAAGGAATTAAGAGGACGATTCCGTAATACGATCGGGGCCCTAGTAAGAGATAAATTGAACCCAGCAATCCCTAACTAGAAAGAGGTACTAGAGAACATAAAGAATGCACTATAGGATAGGCATCTGAAGGTCAATTTTAGATTTCCAGAGGGTAAGCACGAATTGGTAAAAAAATGCTATCAGGATGATGGGAGAGTCATTTCAACGTTGGAGGTCGGAGCTCAACACGAAGTATATCCAAAAGGGGTTAACTCCCTTCAACAAGTTCGGCAAAATAACTCCTAGTCAATGGGAGGAGCTCGTGGCTCAGAAGACTTCAGCGGAGGCATTGGAGCTCAGTGCCTGTAACACCGAGCTGGCGAAGAGGAACAAACACCACCATCATCTAGGCCCCGGTGGCTACTATGCCAAGGAAAAGCAATTTAGGAAGATGGATGAAGAGGCCGCAGCTGCTGGGAATATCGATATGACAAACTTGAAGGTATGCTCAAGGAACTGGATATATGCGAGGAGTACAGAACCATCCGTCAGTAATCTTAAGTTTGATAAGCCAGAGACCCAAGAGGCGGTATCAAGGATACTGAAATATGTTGAAGACAAAGAGACGGGCTCATTCAATCCTTCCAGAGAGAGGGACGAGCTTAGCCTTGGCTTGGGAAACAAGGAGCACACAGGCCGCACCAGGGGGCTAGGGAAAAGGATGACCTAGAAGCAAGGATTCGAAGAGGACAGGCACATGTACAAGAAACATGGCCAAGACCGAGAGACTAGTCTTGAGCTCCAAGTGAAGGCTCTAGTTGCGAAGGTGCTGGAGGAGCAAGGAATGTCTACGGAGCCACGTATATTAGTGACGCCGCCGGGAGAACTGGCATTAGTTGGCAGCCCTCCGAAAGTTCCTAACAGCCAAGGTTCCACTGCAGCCACAACCCCAGTCGATCTCATACAGGAACCTACTAGTTGCACCTTGGTGTTTCTCAGCGACCGGTAGAACACTGTGATGGAGGTGGCAACGGGTGTGGCACATCCTTCCAGTGGCTTACACCACAATAATAAGATACTGTTGGAATACATTAGGGTCGAGGTGCATACAGTGAAGCCCGAGTTCATGTAGTGGAGGATAGACTACGCAACTCCCGAGAGGCTGGTGTTACTTGGAGATGTTATGAGGCAGTTCATCCTCTGGCACAAACGGGACATTATATTGACTGCTTCTTCGCCGCCTCTCCCTCTCCCAAATTTGGAGCGAGTTGTTGAGGCCGGGAGATATTTTCACTGTCTCGTGACCCCCACATTCCTGAGATGCCACATTCTTCCCCGCCTCCTATCGAGCATGTGCCTGATGAGATGCCACAACCTTCTCCAGCTCGTACCGGGCAAGTGCATCATGAGATGCCACAGTCTTCTCAACAAGCACAATCGATACATGAACAACGAGTGCCTCCTGAAGAAGGTGATGCACAAGAAGATGATGACATGCCTAAATGGGAACTCCGAAAGAAGATTCCAATCAACATAAGGCCAGTTTATGTTTCGATCAAAGACGTCTCGTTGGTGTCCAAGTGGTATTTCCATGATCAGTTCAAGCCTGAAAACCAAGTTAAAAAAGTCCCATCATGGGGTTCTGAGGAGGCCATCAGTGGCAAACTCCACCAAATTGCAAAGTAGTATCCAAATGTTGATGCCATCGAATGGTCAAAGGATTGCCCGAAAAAATATGAAAGAGGCAAGCCCTTCCTACCAAACCGAGACATCCAGCGCCTACCACTTGGAATGAGAAGGTTCCATGATTGGTACTTGCGTGTTCTCCCAACGAGCATAGATATCATACAAGCATGCTTTCCCACCGGCACATTTGGAAGCCAAGCCGGGAAAATTGTCTTTGACTTCAATGACATGCACACATGCTTTCACCTGGGAGAAATGGAGATGAATCTAATTCGCACGTGGTGCTTGTAAGTCCTTGTCCTCCCGATATGATATGAATGTAATATTTGAATTATGTTGTAACTAACCCACGCCGTGATTTATAGAATGCAAGTGCACATTGTCAAACAAATGCTAAGTGTGAAAGCCGGGTATGTAGACCCTCAAGCTATAGCCCAAACAAATTTTAATTACCCTAAACGGTGGACACTGGATGCCAAAGAGCTAGCAGCTGCAAAGACTCTTCGGGAGAAAGAGCGCATCCATAGTGCGAAGCTAAGGGAAGAGTCCCTTAAGGTTGCGTCATACATTGCCTTGGCTTTCAAAAATCTCCAACACCACTCTACTATATGGCTACCATACAACTTCGAGTAAGCTCAACTCTATACTTAAAGTTTTGTTCAATATATTTCATTCGATGCAAAAGGGCTTATCTAGTTCTATAATTAAATCCATGCAGCAACCACTGGATTTATATAGCCGTCGATGTCGGGAGGAGCATGGCATAGGTCTTTGATTCATTAGATAAGGACACGGTGACATACAAAGACTTCATATCGATTCTCAAGACGTATACATATCGACAATCCTCATTAGCTTATATATTTGTATACATACTTGTAACGTTCACTTTTGGATACTAACAAGTTGTATTTGCTAAAATAATTCGAACAGGGCATTTAGGTTCTATGTCACTAATCATCATGGAAGGCATGATCCAGCAAGGAAGGAAAAGCTGGCTATAAAAACACTATGTGCGGTAAGTGTAACTTACTTCTTCAGTACTCCATTACATGGCTATCAAAAGCATTACTAAACATTTTCATATGCAAAACACACAGTGCCCTAAGCAGAAGCCTGGGAGTGTACATTGTGGATACTATATATGTTCTATGATGGGTAACACCGATGCCTACAGGAGACACCCCTTAAGGGTAAGTTTGAACCTCTTCACCCATAGTATAAAAACTTCGTAAATGGTATGAAATACTAAACCAAAACTTGTTTTCTTGTAGTGGAGAGAAGAGAAAGGAATGAAAAGAGACCCATACAAGGATGACCAACTCTTAGAGCTCGTCGACGACCTTTGCAACTTCATATTGGACCAGATTGTACACGTCAGAGGCGCCTACCATGACCGAGAGTCTGAGTTAGGTACAAATCCTCAGTACCAACACCTTCGTGAGACAAAAAGGCTAGCTCTAGGACGTTGATAACAATGTGTATGGAATTTGTATATTTAATGATGGATTGTATATATTCATGTGAATTGGACTTGTAATTGTAGTTTATAGAATACTCTTATGTTTGTAGTCGCGGTCGCGGGGTGTTCGGCACCGCGAACGCTGGTCACGGGGCGTTCGGCAACGCGAACGCGGTTCGGAACGTTGGTTGTGGGACGTTCGGCAAAGCGATTTTGAATTGAAAATTTGATTTTTTTTGGTGGGAAAACGTACTATAGGGGCGGTTCTAGATTGAACCGTCCCTACAAATCGATTTGTAGGGGCGGCTGGTGTTTCCAGCCGCCCCTACAAATTGATTTTTAGGGGCGGCTGGTAATAAGAGCCGCCCCTACAAATAGATTTGTAGGGGCCACTGGAAACACCAGCCGCCCCTACAAATCGATTTGTAGGGGCGGCTCTTATTACCAGCCGCCCCTAAAAATCAATTTGTAGGGGCCGCTGGTGGGAACCGTCCCTACAAATGCATAATTTGTAGAGACCTTTGCGTAGGGGCGGCTGGGTAAACCGCTCCTATAAATGATCTACAACCGCCCCTAGAAATGCTTTTTGACGTAGTGGTACTCAATGATATAAGCATGCGATACGCTTCTTCTGTTGTAGTTGACATTTATTCACATTGTTTTATCATTTGCACCTGCTAGTTATATATGCTTGCGGTAGCTAGCATGTCGAGTTCAAGAAGGTCCACTATCATCAATAAGAATTGTTGGCATGAAACACGGGAGAGATATATATATATATATATATATATATATATATATATATATATATATATATATATATATATATATATATATAATGCTCTTGAATTGTGTGCTTAAACAATTATGTTGCGTGAAAATTAAATCTAAAGGATTAAGATGTTGCTTCTCTTGATCTGTGAAACGAACTATGGATAATTCATTTCCACTCCAACACGGTAGGTTTCTATGCCATGTGCATGCTTCTCGGACCTCGAACTCCTCCAAGCAACATCAATGAGACAACTACCACCAAGCTATCTAGGTGCAAGTGCAACCAAGTGGCAAGTCTGGTTGCCTTCTTATTGATTCGAAGGACGGTATGCGTGCTGAAGAGATTCTTGATCATTGGCATCATTAGTATAAATTAGTTTAGTGTAACAAACACGTTACATTGGAGTATATAAATAGAGTGATGATACCGGCAGGAAAAAAAAAACACATATATAAGCATCTTCCCGCTGATATAAATAAATGTATGCAACAATGGCACCGTGCTTGCATAGTTGACATCAATCTTGATTCTATAAACCATGGAAGCAGTTCAGTTGCTTAGCTTCACCCTGGCCATTATTATCGTTTCCCTTGCTCAGCACCGGCGGCGGAGGAGCACCACACACTCCCTCCGGCAGCCGACCATTAAAATCCGAGGCGCCTCTCGCCAGGCGCTCATTAACCAGGCCAACGTAAGCATGTATTGCTTAGTTGACATCTTTATTAATAGACATAAAAACCATGTGGTTTCTAAATTGAAAGTGCCCTAATAAACATGTAAATAAGGACACCCGCAAAAAATAGCGCACATATATAGTATAATAATCTTCCAATAAATAAGAGGTGTGCGACTCAACAAGACTTGTATCTATATCTATATTTTTACGAAGCTAACAGCCACTATGAGTTCTATTTCAATATGCAAGTCATCCACGCCATCTTCCATTTACTATCATCCCGCACTTATAGACATGTCATCCCACTAATTTTCAATCTCTTAATGCCATCCACATCATCTTCCACTAACTATACATGTCCTATTTATAGACATGCCATTCACTACAAGAATTGTGGTTTTACAAGACGGATTACTTTGGTCACAGACAGTCAAAAACTTGTCACGGTTAACTTGCCATGACGATAAAAAACCATCATGTATCTCGCATCATACATTTGCTGGACCAAATTGAGTCATGACAGATTGGTATTTATGGTCGTCATGGATTAGTTGCCGGTCTCCTATAACCAGCCCATATCCAAGCCCAGATCCAAACCATAGTGATGAAATGGAACATCACAAATTAGTGCCAAATCATCACTGCATTAATATGCATCATAGCTCATAAGATACACCAATCATAAAAACAAACATTGCTTCATTCATGTATTAGCATGTCCACAACAGTCACACCGAACATCAAACTACAAATTGGCCTAGCTCACAACCATTTAGTTTGACTATCACAACAACTAAGTTTGAACTTAAAAATTTGATCTACCGGGAGTCTAAAATAACTAAACTTTAGTATCAACGAGCACTTCAATTGGCTTGCTGTCCATAAGATGTGCTACCTGAAAATCAAATGAATATAAGTCAGTTTTGCTAGCAAAGATTGTAAAAAGAAATGTCATCTATTTATTACGAAGCTTTGAAACTAGTTAACTAGTTTAATGCATATATTTTTGAGAGGCCAACAAGTAGAGCATGAGAATCTAAATATGATAGAATTAGCTTGTAGATTAAATTTGAGAGCAAACAAGTAGAGCTACAATATGTCCAACCCACATATCTAGCCCTTGTAAATTCAGTTTGTAGATTAAATTTGATATATACACTTATACAGTAATTGACTGAGGTGTTGGCTGAATTGCATATATGTCTATTGGTGGTTGCGGCATCATCCCTTGTTGGATTGGAAAGCTAATGTATAAATAGGGAGAAAATTATTTGACTGTACAATACCAACTTATATATACACTTGAAAAATTGTTATTCTATATATATAGAATACTAAGGCAGAGCTGAAGGGTAAATGGCTGAATTTTCTATACCTTCAGACAAGATAGACTCAGCGTGACAATGGCAACCAATCTTCATATTTGCATTAATTTTCAGAAACATGTTAATCAACCTTGCTCCTATTGGCTGGACAAGGAAAATCCCAGGCTAAGAATCAAATAAGCACATGCAGAACCAATAGAATGGGGGTGCAGTTCCTCTTTCTTACTAATGATTTCATTTCTCAGACTTCACAGGGAAAGCCTCCTGGCATTATTGCTTAACAAATACAAATTAAAGTGAATCATTGCTACAAGTTAATCACAGGGAAAGCCTCCTGGCAGTATCTGTGGATGTTAATTCATTCAGGTAACCATGCATGTAAATAAAGGTAGGAAAGCAAATGTAGATAGGACTCAGAGTAGCACATAAGAGTGGTGCACTGGTGCTGCAGAGATGAACGCACACACTAAAATCAACCGTGAAGCATTCTGTCGGTGCCAAAAGTGACCAACAAGTAAATATTTGTCGTTTTGCCGTACGTTGTGATCGGATATGGCCTCGTACTCAATGACACAGGGTTTATTCTGATTCAGGCAACGTGTCCTACGTCCAGTTTGACTCGATCGGTGACTTTATTCCTGAGCTCAGGTGCTCGAAGTATGCTGTGGGGTTACAAACGAGTGGAAATAAGATGGGGGTGTTAGAGGTCCGGTCGGACTCTGAACCGAAGGGCCAAGAGTGACGGGAGCTCCTACGTGCACTAAGTATTGAAACATATGCTCTGTGTAGCTTTAGAGTTCTAGAGCTGTGGAGCTGTTCAAGTGCTCAGAATATCTAAAGCTAGCAGAGAGAGAGAGAGTCGGAATGAACCGTCCTCCTTTAGGAGAGAGCGCAACCCTTTTTATAGATGAAGGGGATGACCTTACAAGTGATAGAGAGAGTGTGTGTGCTACCTAGTCTTGTTGCCCATGTCGTTGGGTACAAGACAGTTTATCGACGTCCACAATACTGTTGACGCCCAGATGCATGTGGTGGGCTCCATCGTGTTCTTCTCGTATGGCAAATATTGGCACCTACCATACTGTAGGACAAATGTCAGCGCCCACAATACTGTTCATGCTCTGACATATCTGGAAGGTTGCAAAGCACCCTTCTGACATGGTTGGCGGTACTGTCCTACAGGTGTGCAGGGTACGGTCCTTGGTATTGCGGTTGACTTTGAGCGCCTTACCTTATCTGCTCCACCTGATTTCTCGGGTCCTCACCGAGCGGGCGCCCCCGGCCGGTCGTTCCTAGTCGGCTCTGACCGCGCTGGTCAGAGAAGAGCCGTAAGCAGAGGTTCGGTGTATTCCCGGTCGGAGAAGCGGGTCGGAGTCGAAAGCGAGCGTCGTCCCCTCCTTGGCCAGGCCTTCCGGTCGAATAAGCGGGTCGGAGTCGGAAGCGAGCGTCGTGCCCTCCTTTGCTAGGCCTTCCGGTCGGAGAAGCGGGTCAGAGTCGGAGGCGAGCGTCGTCTCCTCCTTGGCCAGGCCTTCCAGTCGGAGACTGGATCACTCTTCCGGCCTATCATTAGGTATCTAGGCTGGCCCAAGAGTCACGCATCATTTGTAATGCCGTTTTCTATGCCGAGCTTTTGCTGGGAAGCGGGCCCATTAGGGACCCTGGGTTGATGAACCCGACAGGAGCGCCCGGGTGATTCGGGTAGAATAGTCTGGGGGATTTTTCGTTTTACCAGCGGGTGCGCGTGAGCGCACCCAGTGGGTGTAGCCCTCGAGCCCCTAGGCGATTTGGGTAGAATCGTCTGGGGGATTTTTTGGCTTGCCAGCGGGTGCGTGCGAGCGCACCCGGTCGGTGTAGCCCCCGAGCCTACGTCCGACTGGTGAGTCGGTTGGAGGCTGAGTATCTTGGTACTCTTTCCTAGGGCTGTAGATTCCTGTGTTTCTGCCGGTCAGGGTGTTCGCCCATGTTTGTCCCGCCCGCGACCTGCGCGATCAGTTGGTTTCCTGAGTCAGCGTCGGGGGACTCGAGCCCTTGAGCCCCATTGGGTTCAATAGGTGCCATTGCGCGGCTCCCACTCGCTGGGGCTGCCCGCGAGTGCTGCTCCAGGGCTCCCTGTCTGCGCAGCCGCCGCGTGCACTGCTCCCTCCTCGCCGCCACGCGTGCCGCTCGCTCCTCGCCGCCGCCTCCTCGCTGGTGCGCGCTGCCGCTCGTAGCCCCTGCTCACGCGGTCATGGATGCGCCGCGCCGCGCCGCTTCCTCCTCGCTGGTGCGCGCTACCGCCTGCACCCTCTACTCGCGCCGTTGCGGAGGTGGCGCCCCGCGCCACCAACTCGCGCCGCCGCTGGGTGAGGAAGGAAAAGTTAGGGTTTGGAATTTGGGATGGAGAATAGAATGGCTGAGTGCGTATGGGTAATGGGTTGGTGTGGGAACTGGAGAGAGGAATTGAGAACCCGGGAGGAATCAGCTGGCCGTGGGAATGGATTCTTTTGGGCCTCGTCGCTACTGGGCCGGCCTCTGGAGGGAGACGGAAGCAAAAATGTTTTGTGACGTCCAACCTTGATGACAACTAAACAAGTCGTCATAGATAAATCACCCGTGGAATAAACCGTCACAGACAATAGAATTCTATGATGTTTTCTTAGAAGGTCACCAGTGAATCGTCATGTATAAACCTATTTCTCGTAGTGATTCCACTAACTTCCAATCTTTTAATATCATCCACATTATCTTCCACTAACTATGCACATCATCTCCCACTTATAGACATGTCATCTCACTAACTTCTAATTTCTTAATGCAAACTATCCACGTCATCTCCACTTAATTTCATTCTAAAGTCATCCACATCTTCTTGCATTAACTACCATCTCCACTTAATTCTATTCTAATTTCTAAATTCTTCGTAATTCTCGCAGCAATGCGCTGTTATCTTCTAGTGTTCTATATAAATTTAGCCTTTGCATTGCATGCATAGTTGAGTTGAGTCTAGAAGCCATGGAAGCAATTCAGCTGCTTAGCTTCATCCTGGCCATTATAATCGTTTGCCTTGCTCAGTACCGGCGGCGGAGGAGCACCGCACGCTCCCACCGGCAGCCAACCATTAAAATCCGCGACGCGGCCGTCGCTCGCCAGGCGCTCATTGAGCAGGCCGACGTGTTCTCGAACCGCCCAGCCACGCCCTTCCCCGTGCCGCTGATCACAGGCCGGCGCCGCCGCAGCCAGAGCCATGGGCTCACCACGGTGCCCTACGGCCCCCACTGGCGCGCGCTCCGGTCTAACCTCAACGCCGCGATTCTCCAGCCCTGGCGGCAAGGCCTCCTGGCTCCGCTCCAGCAGGATGCCGTGGACGCCCACGTCGCCGGCCTCGGCGCCGGCGACGTGGTCATCCGTCACAAACTCTACCCCGCGGTGTTCTCCATGCTCGCGCGCGTTTGCTTCGGCGACGACGTCGACGCGCGCCACGTGCGTTCCATGGAACCCATGATGCTGGAGTTCACTGCCGCCATCGCGGAAGCCAAGGTCTTCGCCCGCTCAACCATGGCGAGACTCTGGCACTGGAGAAAGTGGCGACGGTTCCTCGCCTTCCGCAGCCAGCAGGCCGCGCTGTTCGTCCCCCTCATCGAGGCGGCGAGGCGCCGTCGTCAAAGGACTGGGCACCATGATGGCGCCGGCGACAGTGGCGGCGTCCGACGACCTTACCTCGACACGCTCATCGACAACCGTAGCATCCCCGACGAAGACGATCCCCGGGACAAGCGTGCGCTCACGGAGGGCGAGATGGTGAGCCTCGTCGTGGAGTTCTTCGGTGCCGCGGAGGGGGTCGTGACCGCTCTTGAGTGGACGCTCGCCCATCTCGTCAACCAGCCGGAGATCCAGGCAAAGCTACGCCGTGAGGTCATCGCCGGGAACCATGGTCATGGTGGTGGTGATGCTGACGATGGCTCCGTCTCGGACAAGTGCCCTGCCGGCAGGTCGACGACGTACCTGCACGCCGTCGTGCTCGAAGGCCTCCGGCTGCACCCGCCATTCCAGCTGGTCATGCGCGAGGTCCGTTCCGAGGGCGCGGTGGTTGGCACAGCAACCGTACCGGCTGGCGGCATGCGGGTGCAGTTCATGCTAGGGGACATCGGGAAGGACAGCAGGCTATGGACGGATCCCGACGAGTTCCGGCCGGAGCGTTTCCTTCCCGGCGGTGAAGGCGAAGACGTTGGTCCGGTACCCGCGGGGCCGAAGGAGATCAGGATGATGCCGTTCGGCGCGGGGCAGAGGGCGTGCCCGGGTGCCTCGATGGCCGTGCAGTTCATCAAAGACTTCCTTGCCCCGCTGGTGCGTGAGTTCGAGTGGACGGCGGCGGCGCTGCCGACGGTGGGGGAGGAAGGCAGTGGCAGTGCCGATGGTGGTGGTGTTGACATGACGGAGCTCTATGGGTTCATCACCAAGATGAAGTCGCCGCTCAGGGCGCACATCACACCTCGCGCGTAACAAACGTACCACCACGCTTTGTTCAAAACATGGAACGAAAAAAGAACGGATGGTTGAAGCAAAAGTGACTGATGTTGAATGTGTTGTATGCATCGTGCATGCATGCAATGCACGGTCAATATATCATGTATAGTTATGTCACATGCATGGAAAAAATAATACGGCACATCACAGCTCTCAACAATAGATTTTTTATGTATATTATACTTCAAAAAATGGATATTTGCCTATGTATTTATCACTTGATCATATACTAGCTTCGCGTACATTGGAACGATAATTTACAACTCTAGCATCATCTGTCGTCGTTGGTGCAAGCCCGCAAGCAATGTGTCGGTACGTTCCAATAGAACGCATAACGTCGAAAATGCTGCTGTGCTGAGGGCATCCGACCATCCGAAAGCTGTAGCGGACCCAGAAGGAGCCTCGGATGCATGTCTTCATTCTCGCTACCATCCGATCTTATTATTAACTCTCTCCTATCTTATCCTCTCGTCTCATATGCTGCTGTGCACGGCGTATCTTATCATGTATAGTTATGTCACATTCTTATCCTATCTTATCATGTATAGTTATGTCACATTCTTGATCATATGCTGCTGTGCACGTCGTCGATCACGGCCAAGGCATGAAGGCCGCCATTCGCCGCTGCGCAGCGGTTCCTCGACTTCGCATGCGGTGACCTGTGGCTGCCTTCCGCAGCCGGTGTGGCTGTGTGAGCTTTGCTCCATATCCACCCATGCCCGTACGCTCCAGACCTTTTGTCCCCGGCGATGGTTTCTGCGCTGGCCGCTTCGACCGCCACGCAGATCCTACCACGGCTAGCTCCCAGGCCCACAGCTGTCTCGTGTGCGTGCGGCGCTCCCACTCCCGCTGCCATGGGCCTGTTCGGCAGGACTGAAAAATACTGTTTCAGCTGATTATTGTGAGAGAAAATTACTGTTCTGGTAGGACGTGAATAGTGGTTTCGTGAGGGCCAGAACCAGCCACCGGCTTAAAGCCAGCCAGCCAGTTCTTGTTAGTAGTTTTCATCCATAGGACAGGAGTATTCAGTTTTGATTTCCAGTAGAGTATGGATTTCGAAGTGATCTGAGCTGATTCTAACTACGTCAATTTCTAGTTGCAGGCATGCATAACCAGTTGGTCTGCTTCAGAATCGTAGGGGGTAGCCACAGGAGAAATAGCTGGAACAAATTAACCTGTTTAGTGAACAAATAGCTGGCACTACATGTTGGTGTATGGACTGTTACACTAGGATGTGAGCCATTTTGTATGCCTATTTGTTCATGTACAGTGAGCCATTTTGTATGCCTATTGTTTATGTACGGTCAGTCTGATACATGTTTGGGGCACCAATTATGTATGGTCATTACTATTATATTATTTGTGATGATTTTTTAATTGGGCCAGCCCACAATATGGGCCTCATTGTAATGTTGGGCTGCAATGAAAAAAAAGACACCAATTTGTAGCTGGACCAAAAAACATTTGGGCCAATTAGGCGCTGATGGTAAAAGAAAATAATAATGAAAAAAGCCCATGCTATATGGGCTGAAAGTAAATTGCCATGTCATCATACACGTGGCGCTATTCTGTTGAATATGTTGTGACGATTTTAGTCGTGCCATTGCATCAATGACAAGAGAACTATCATCACCGTATCATTGACAATGTCCTCTAATGGTCACAGAAGCTGGTTAGTGACCCACTTTCTATGACGGTAGTGACTTTATCACTATAGGCAGACAATGACAAGAAATAGGCTGTTATCGTCATAATCTAATTGTCACATAAGCCTAGAATTCTTGTAGTGCCACGTGGCGGCCTCTCGCGGTCATGGTGGCGGTGGCCACTGGCGCAAGGAGAAGCGCCGGGCCCTAGGACAGAAGCCCTCTGGCCTCGCCTCCTGCTACGATTGTGGTGCCCCACTGCCGAGGCGGAGGTGGCCGCAACGGGATACGTCGCATGTTGCAAATGTATGTTTCAAAAATATGTTGCAGGTGTTTTATATGGATGTTGCAAAAGTAGATCGGGATCGATGTTGCATATGTTGCAACGGCTATACACGTATGTTTCAAGTGTATGTTCCAAATGTTTCATCTGTATTCATATATACGTTGCAAGTGTTTTATCTTGATGTTGCCTATGTTTCACACATATGATGCAAGTGTTTTATCTAGATGTTGCATATTGCACATGTTTCCAATGGTTTTCAAGTGTTTTGCAAGTGTTTCAGACATATGTTGCAAGTGTTTCAACTATTTTAAACGTATGTTGCAAGTGTTTCATTTGGATGTTCCAAAAGTAGATTTTGATGTTGCACATGATGCAATAGGACCTACCTGTCGCAACCGCCTACTGCAACTGCTGGGGTGCCGTCGTGGGCTAGCGTGTGGACTCCCGAGGCCGACAAATGCATCCATGGCTCGCATCCACAAGCGGGGCAGATGACTGGGACCCACGTGGGTTCAGGCGGTCCCCATGCATGCATGTGCGCGAGAAATGGAGTGGCGCGGGTGGTTCCCACGCAAAACAAAACTCTCCCGTATGCACAAGGGCATGCAGTAGGCGTGGACGTTCGTCACTGTAGCCTGTCCAATAACTTGTTGCATGGTCATCCAAACGATTTGTTGTTTAGATATTTATTTAGCGATCATTATCCATTTAAATATGTTTGGAATCGAACTCCACATACTGTCAGTTGACGCATCTTATAGATCGTACTTTGCCTATCACTAGGCACGCATGTTGTCCTAACTCGTATGAGTATGGGCCATGGATCCGAGTTGTATATGACTAGGATGGAGAGGGGCACGCCGCATCGTGTGAAGTAAAGAAAAGATAATGAAAAAAAATCTCTTGTGGAAAATAGAATATAGATACAAAATAGATATCGTTGGCATCATATTGAGTAAAATAAATCTATCCGAGTCCGATGTGCAATTATATCTGTCCGAGCCTCAACAATATACCTTTTATATTGGAGAAATAACTTGTGCATTTACTCTGGAGTTTAATCACAGATGTCAACAACTACAATACTAAACTGTGTGATAATATACTGAAATTTCTATTACAAAAATAGATTTTTAGAGATACATAGCCATATTAATAGAGGTGGACGCTCACGAGTGCCGCCTCTAGAAATGGTGAGATGGACCAAGGAATACGTCTGCCTCCGGTAATGATACCTCTTGTTAATATTAACAGGGACGTGTGTTTTCCTAGTTAGCATGATCACTTTTTTTTAAAGGATTAACAAAGATAGTCATCCTAACAAAGCAACCACTTTGTTAATAGACTATTAACAAAGGTGACCATATTACGAAGACTAACTCTTTTAATCATTTAATAGAGGCGGTTACATAATAAAGATCACCTCTAGTAACGAACCATTATTGGCGCTAGGTGTTCTAACATGTTGTTCGCTTCTATTAATGGACAATTCTAGTTTTTAGAGACGACCACATTCCTTTTGTTTCACACTAATGATATTATCTTGGTGTATCTTTTTCACTTTGCATTGGAATGCATGCTGAATCAGGGTGACTCAAGATAGGTGAGTCACTCTAGTCTAGACTACTTATATATGGATTAGAAATAAATTTCCCCATATCTCTTTATCCTTTTATTTCTATGGATAATACACTCTTTCTTCCATAAAAAAGGTATAATGGATTTAGTTCATATTCTTGAAGCACTAGATTTTTGGGCCAAGCTGGATTTGAACCATTGTTGACATATTGTCAATGAATTTATAGTCCGTCCTTATTAACCACTCAGGCATCCAACCTAGGAAAATTTTATTTTAGGCCTTTTTGATGATATATTTTTTAGAACGGCTGGCAAGAGCTTTGCCGCAAAAATATATTAGACGAGACTTTTTGATGATATACGGATTGACCTCCTTTTATAATTATCCCTACCCCTAGGAGTTGTCGAATCAAGACTTTCCGGGTGAGATTCTCGGTTATTTTTTTAGACTTAGATTTTAAATGAACACATGTTATGGTGGGCCATGCTTTAATTGAATATATGCAACAATAACCATGTAATATAACAAAAAACACCACTGGCCTATTAGCTCAGTTGGTTAGAGCGTCGTGCTAATAACGCGAAGGTCGCAGGTTCGAGACCTGCATGGGCCATGTTTATTTAATTTTTTCTTATTGTTGACAGACTGCTGGACCTTTTTTATTTGAATTTTTCGTTTTATCCCACTTTTTTTTGCTTGGAACTGACAGACTGCTGCCGCGCTTTGTTATCTGCTCTACCCCTACCAATAATCGATCTCAGCTTGCTGCATCTCTCAACTATATGAGAGTACACTGCTGACGCTAATAGACAGTTTCTTTGGAAAAATAAAGAGAGAGTAGGATGCGTCTCGCCTTTACCAGCCATGGAACGGGGATGTGGGCACGTTCATGTTTCGAGAACATCGTCCCGATTTGTGGAACGGGAATATAATAGAACATCTTTCGGAACACTGATGGAACGTGAGGCCCAAAATTCAATTGATGAAAGAAAAAAAAAAAGAGACAACACGGGAAGTTCAGTTATCTATTTTACCTTTGCTATTTTAGAACTTTCTAAGTCTTACGTGCAGGGAAAACTTATGCTAATTAATTTGACCAATTTAATTAATTAGGATCATGTTCATCGTTTGGAAACACCGTTCCATTTACACTTAGCACGGGTTCTATTAATTGAAGGAACAAGATCGAGCCGTATACCCTCATCGTCCCGTGGACTTACGAAACAACGTACCACGCACGGGTTCTATTAATTTCAACCACGTGCTCTTGTGCAAGGGTGAGGGCCCCCGCACGAGAGTCCGAAGGGGTGTGAGTCTGTAAGGACTCCGCTACCACCGGCGGCTGTCCCGAAGCGTCCGCCATAGCGCACTCCCGGGACGGACGGTGGCTAGGTGCCACGTCGCTGGTGCTGGAGCCGTCGCTCTCAACCTCATCATTCAGGAGCTCGTGGAAATTGGTAGGTGCATAGTTCGCCATTCCCACGAATTCGAATGTGAGAGGAGATGGCGCCAGCGCGCTCCGAAGCCCCCGAGCGTACGCGTCCATGGAGGATGTGAGGCCGTAGGGGAACCGATCGTGCGGTGGTTGCGGTGTGGACAATGCGGTCTCTCTGGATAATCGGCGGAAGATAATAAATAATGAGCAGAGCATTTGCTCCGAATGAAGCGCAGGCGCCTCGTCGTTGAAGTCGTCGGGTGTCCCGGAGCCGATGGAGGGCGCCCCTCCGACGGGCACGGGATGGGTGCCTCCTCGCGGAGGTGAAGCACACCGAGCCGATCGGCGACGAAGTCCAGGCTTCCGAAGAGGAAGGTCTAGGACGGCTTGAAGACGGGTGGAACCCACATCCAACTAGGTGGGAGTGCGGGAAACTCCAGCGAGCCGATGCGAGTCGTATCGCTTGAGCCCGCCATGGCGAAGGTGGCAGAAAAGTGGGCCATTCAATGACCAAAAGTGTGAACGTACAACGTCTTCCCCACGGACGGCACCAACTGTCGGTGCAGAAAGTGACCAACACGTAAATATTTATAGTTTTGCCGTACGTTGTGATCGGATGTGACCTAGCAGTCAATGACACAGGGTTTATACTGGTTCAGGCAACGTGCCCTATGTCCAGTTTGAGTCAGTCGGTGACTTTATTCCTGAGCCCAGGTGCTCGAAGTTTGTTGTGGGGTTACAAACGAAAGGGAGAAAGATGGGGGGTTCAAGAGGTCCGGTCAGACTCTGGTCTAAAGGGGCGAGAGTGATGGGAGCTCCATTGTGCGCTAAGTGTTTGAGCTTATGCTCGAGGTTTAAACCTAGTGGTTCTGTTGTTGTGTGTGAGTGAACTGAGGGATCCCCTCGGAGTTTTTTGATCTCCCCTGTTGGGAGAGAGCGCGTCACAAGAGAGAGTACGTATGTTACTAAGTCTTATTGCCCACGCCGTCGGGTACAAGACGATTGTAGGCGCCCACAATACTGTTGATGTCAGATGCATGTGGGATGTTGCGTTGTCTTCTTCCGGTATGGCAGATGTCGGTGCATGCCATACTGTTGATGTTCAGAGACACGTAGGGGGTTTTACCATGTTCACCTAGTATGGGAGTTTGAGGGCGCCCATAACACTGTAGGGCAAATATCGACGCCCACAACACTGCTTGGGTTCTGACATGCCTGGAGGGTTGCAGGACACCCTTCTGACATGTCCTATCGGTACAGCCTTGCAAGTGTATAGGGTACGGTCCTCGGTATTGTGGTTGACTTTGTGCATCCTGCCTTACTTGCTCTACCCGTTCCTTGGGTCCTTACTGAGTGGGCGGCCTCGGTCAGTTGGTCCTAGTCGGCCAGAAAAGAGCTGTAAGTAGAGGTTCGATGCATCCCCGATCGAAGACGCTGGTCGAAGTCAGAAGCGAGCACTGTTCCTCCTCCGCTAGGCCTTCCGGACGGAGAGGTGGGCCGGAGTCGGAAGCGAGCGTTGTTCCTCCTCGGCCAAGCCTCGGTCGGAGAGGCGGGCAGAAGTCGGAAGCGAGGCCTTCCGGTCGGAGAGGCGGGCCAGAGTCGGAAGCGGGCGCCGTTCCTCCTTGGCCAGACCTTCCGATCGGAGGCTGGTCGCCCTTCTGTCCTATTGTTAGGTTTTTTGGGCCGGCCCAGGAGTTGCGCATTGTTCACAACGTCGTCTGCTGGGCCGAGTCTTTGCTGGGAAGTCGGTCCATGAGGAACCCCGGGTTTATGAACCCGACACCCACTATACCGACGATTGGAGATAGAAAAAATAATATTCATCCAAAAACTCTCTCGTGGCCATTAATAATTCCAAGATATTATTTTTAGTGTTACCTTATAATGGTACCATTTTTATATAAATAATATTTGTGGGAGTAATTACAGTTGCATCGAACACTATTTATTCTTGGATATATTGAAACAATAACAGATCTATAATTTTGATAATTTATGGATGAAATTATGTCTAAAATATAAAGTTTTCTTTTTGAATAGACAAAATTGAGTTGAAAATAAAAGTTAAATGCACTTTGATAGTTTATGGATGAAATTAAGCTCAAAATGCAAAATTTGTTGACCGAAACGATCATTTTCATAGTTGTAGGATAAAATTGAGCCTAAAATTAAAGTTTGAGAACCTAAACGATCATTTTAAAAGTTTAAGGACGAAATTGAGCCTCGAATAACAGTCGAGGGATCAAAATGGCTACTGTGCCTTTTTTTAATGCATTCCTATGCTGTGCCTTTTTGTTTTCTATTTAAAAAAATGCTTTCCTATGCTGTTGGCCTGTTGTCATGCACGAGTAGCCAGGCACACTGGAATGGATCTTTTTGCCTTTTTGTTTCCTTTTTTTTAATGCTTTCCTCTATTGTTGGCCTGTTGTCAACTTGTCATGCACGAGTAGCCCGGCAGACTGGAATGGAGCACCGATCCAGCATGACAGTGAAGATTCTCTACTGTATCATTTCGTTTATATTTGTGAATTATTGTCCAAACATTGACTAATTAGGCTCAAAAGATTCATCTCGCAAAGTTAAAGTAAACTGTGCAATTAGTTATTGATTTCGTCTACATTTAGTACTCCATGTATGTACCGCAAGTTTGATATGACGGAAAATCTTCTTTTTGTATAGTGCACTTTTCAGGAGTTTAAAGGAACTAAACAAGGGCCTACTGTTGCATCTCTCAACTTACGAGAGTAGACTGCTGCAGCTCGGGGGTGCGGCTGGTGGTGCACCACCGGTGCACGTGCGGGCAAGCGGACGCCTCGAATCCACCACCCGTAGCGAGCTGGTCCGGGGGAATCCGCCAGGCACACTCCCGGAGCGCTCGAGGGAGTGGAGCGCATCGAGGTTGTTGCGCGGGAGCGCGAGGGAGAGGAGCGCGTCGTGGCGGAGCAGCGCGCGCGGGAGGCGGCCGGAGAGCGACGCCGCTGGGAGCGAGAGCGAGGTGGCGCCGTCGTGGGTGAGGGAAAAAGATATAGAGGTGAAGGGAACCATCGATTGCGTCCCGAGCGAGCCGGCCGGGCCCAAACGATGTCCAGGCAAACGAACACGCAGCCGGCTCCTTTCCAGACAAACAAACACGCCCTACGTGTTGGACGCTACGACAGTTTCTTCGGTAAAATAAAGAGAGAGTAAGAACATGAGGAAGAAGATGTATCTCGCTATCCTGCTCCTACCGAGGCCGGCCACACCAGTGAAATTAAACTTGCACGATGGTGCTATATCTAGATCCTAAACATAAAATTATCTACATCCCAAACTTAATACACTTGTCAAACGAGATATTTAAACTTGCATGACGATGCCATATAGCTAGATCCTTAGCTTCCAAAACTATAGATCTATAATCTCAAACTTGCTAATCAGCCACACAATAAGTACCGATTTACCAAGGTTTGCATGAAATCGTCTACGTGGCTACTTGACTCTGTGCACCTAGGTTTTGGGGTCCACATGCCATCCCTCATCTTCTTCCATGCTCTCTCTCATGCCGCCGCTGCCACTCTCGCTTGCGCTGTCATAGCCCAAGCACCAGCACCATCAACAGCTAGCCTACCAACAACAGCAACCGGAGCACTTGCGAGTAGCACAAGTAGCACCACTGCTATGACCAAGTGAGAGGGGGCTTCATGGCGGGTCAATATAGGATATGATTTATGGATTCTAGGCTTATGACCCGACATTATAGATGTTCAAATTGGCACAGACACGCGAGCACAATAAGGCACGGCTAGCTAGTCGTGCTGCCATGACGTTATATACCCAGTGCAAGGCCCAGGCATGACCCTTAGCCTACTTAGCCTTGTCATGCCGGCACGATAAGCCCTGCAGCCCTACCGCACGATAGTCCATCTCAGCCCATAAAAACCAAGTCACAGCAAAAATAAATTGGAAAAAAAATAAAAAACAATCATAGAGCGAGACCCACTTCTTGTTCTAGATCAATCCCAGGTATGCATTCACGCAGAGAGGCAGATTAGAGAGGGAGGGGAAGCTCGGAGGAGAAACTGTGGAACTCGAAGGGGCCCCAAGTGGGTTGTGCCTTGTCGAATCTCCTAGCCGCTCCTTGCCGCCACTTACCTAAGCGACCACGTTGGCACACATGCCCTGCTCATTGTTTTTTTTAAATTATACAGTACAACGTAGACGCCCACAACGCACGTACACTCATCCCCCTGCTCATTGTTGGGATTCAATAATGAACCAAGGCTATCTAGATTGAGCACTTTGTGCAGCCCGATTGATGCCCAATAAGCTTTAGAAGCACCACAATGAGTGAAGACATGATCAAAAGCTTCCATAACTTGCTGACTACAAAGAACATAATCTTAGGTTGGCTTTGTCAAAAGAAAAAAAAATCCGTGAATTCATAATTTTTTTTTCTCTGAAGAAAGCCCTTTGTGTTCAATCTGTCCTTCATGCATCACTACTGGAAACCCGCACTTTGCCGAGTGCCTGCGGCACTCGGCAAAGCCTGAAATACACTCGGCAAAGGCTTTGCCGAGTGCCGCACTCGGCAAAAAAATAATCGGCAAAGAAGCCTTTGCCGAGTGCTTTTTGTCGGGCACTCAGCAAAGCCTTTGCCGAGTGCCGGAAAAGCACTCGGTAAAGATTTACACTCGGCAAAATGAAAATACGAAAAAAACCAAAAATAATAGCAAAATTTTTTTTGGGGGAGGCCGCCACCGGCCAGCACTCGTTCGTCCAGCGCCACCGGCCATCGAAGTCGCTGTATTTTTTGCGCAAAATTCGCGGCTAACGCGGCCGGCGGGATTCAAACTCACTCCCTCGTGTGTCTGCTGCTCTACCACTGCTACACTGTCACTTGTGTCTAGATTCCGTTATCTATCCTCATATATTATACTAAATCGAGAGTAAATTACTTGTTTGAGGCCCTAAACGAATTCAAATCAAAAAGTGGTCAACTACAAAGTTTCATAACTTTTCGAGATCTACAATTTTCATTTAGAATTTTTTCCATCCGAGGTCGTTTGAAAAATTCAAATTTCAAATTTTAGAGATTCAAACGTAGTTTTGCATGATAAGATGATTTCAAATCAAAAAGTTGTCAACTACATAGTTTCATAACTTTTGGAGATCTACAATTTTCATTTAGGAAGTTTTTCTATCCGAGGTCTTTTGAAAAAATCAAATTTTCAAATTTTCAAATTCAAACGTCGTTTTTGCATGACAAGATGATTTCAAATCAAAATGTTGCCAACTACAAAATTTCATAACTTCTCAAGATCTACAAAGTTGTAGTAACATTATTCACAAATCTTATATATCTCTCTTCTACTTTCATGAAACTAATATGAGAGATATGAGAGAGAAGTAGATTTTATGAACAACGTTATTGTCGCTTTGTCAAATGAAAAATGATCAAAATAAACTTTGTAGATCTTGAGAAGTTATACAACTTTGTAGTTGAAAAGTTTTTCATTAGAATTCATTTAGGGCCTCAAAAATTGCTTTGAAAAAATGATTTGCCGAGGGCCAAAAAAAAATGCACACGACAAAATGCCTCTTTGCCGAGTGCCCAAAAAAAGGCACTCGGCAAAGAGGCATTTTGCCGAGTGCCAACAAATGGCACTCGGCAAAATGCCTCTTTGTCGAGTGCCAAAAAAAAAGGCACTCGACAAAGACCCATTTTGCCGAGTGCCAAAAAATGGCACTCGGCAAATACATCTTTGCCGAGTGCCAGAAAAAAGGCACTCGGCAAAGACGTATTTTGCCGAGTGCCGAAAAATGGCACTCGGCAAAATACATCTTTGCCGAGTGCCGAAAAAACACTCGGCAAAGCCATCTTTGCCGAGTGCCGAAAAAAACACTCGGCAAAGCCGTCTTTGCCGAGTGCCGAAAAAAACACTCGGCAAAGCCGTCTTTGCCGAGTGCCCGATAAAATACACTCGGTAAAGCTTCCGGCATTCAGCAAAGTGCCGGTTTCCGGTAGTGGCATGGGTAGTAACCAAAAAATGCTTGATGATGCTTTTAGTTAGAAGCTATGAATTCACGGATGGAACACACAAAGGGCTTTCTTCAATTGTTCTTCCGTAGCAACTAAGGTCTGTTTATTTTAGTACGTAACAGAAGTTAATTAGCACCTCGATATATAAGATCCAATTGTTCTTCGTACTTGATAAACCTTCTTGGAATACAAAGTAAAAAACAAAAACCAACAGCTACATTGACATGTGTGCTTGCACGAAAAAGTGGCCGCGCGTGCACGCCTTACCTAGCTAACCGCTATATATACTCCTATACTACCTTTCTTGCATTGCTTTGTCGCTATCACCGCAAATTAAATTAGACCAAGCACGCAGAGAAATTAAGACATGCATGCCGCGAGATTAGTTAGACTCTCGATCTTGAACCAGTCAAAGCAAGAAAAAAAATCACATAATAATAATGTTATGACATCGTACTTTAGAGCATCTTTATTAGCTTTAATTTAGAGTATATATGTGTTCGATCAAACAATTGTAAATAAAGAATTAACCGATTTAGTACACAAGAGGTGGAGAAAGCACCTTAGTTGTTCACATGCAAAAAGTATATGGCATATATATACTCAAGAAAAAGGTTTGTATACATAAAATGATAGATTATTACTTATATTTAAACAAACAGACATAATCTCAACAAACTAGTACAACATAATGATTTAACAATTTTGTGTAAAATGGAAGGATTGCAATCTTGAAAGAAAGTAGGACGTTATTGAAAATCCTCAACGGATCGATAGAATGATAGGTTGCTAGTGTGCACTGCCTCTTAATTAATCCTTCTGCAGTTCTTCCTGGTCTCCCCATTGGAGCCGGTCAATGGCGTGATGTCACCCATCTTGATCATGCCGGTCACAAAGTCCGCAAAGAATGCGCCCTTGCTACTAACATATGATTGGACTTGCGCATCTGTGGATCCACCATTGAAGAGCTCCTGGTCAGAGTGTAGAAGCCCCTTCTTGCAAACAAGGTTCTTGTAGTAGTTGTTCTCAAAGACAGTTGGGGTTTGACGGTCCAGAGGCGCCAAATTGTTGTCACCAAAACCTGAGGTCCTAGGGCAAACCGATTGCTTTGTTCTTGCGAAGCTGCCATCGATGTTGGTATCATTGTATACGTGGGCTCTGAAGTTGGTGCAACGTGCTAAGCCAATGGTGTGGGCTCCTGGAAAAAGAGGCAAAGCGGCACATATGAAAATATTTAATGACTTATATTTTGGAATGAATTAAACATGATACAAAGTTACAAATGGGTGGAGGAAATGAATGATCAATACTATACCACTTAACTTAATCTAGCACATAAACTTAATCTCTGCCAAATATCTATATTGAGCTAGTGATTGAGAAACAGTGTGGAATTGCTAAATTCACATTCTTATATATATCTCCAAAGTTGAGTGACAAGTTTAATTTATTGGAGAATTAGCATTGCATTAATTTACAGCTAGTAGTTAATTACTAATGTAGATGTAGTGGGATAGTATAAGTACGCACCAGAGAGCGCGACCATGTCCTTCTGGGAGAGGCCTTGCGCGGCGAAGAGCGACGTCAGATTGGCGAGGCCCGACGTCGGCGGCGGGATGTTGTTATTGGCGCCGCTGAAGCTCGCCGTCCTCGAGTCCCTCCTCCCAACCTTGACGTCCCAGCTCGGACCACCCAGCTGCATGTGTGCATGCATGCATCCATCAGTTGCAGTTGCAGGTTCATCAGTCTCATGCATCTTTCTAGCTCTGAAGTGATTCAAAAAGAATATAACTATACTGCAAGGGCCGGCTATCTAGGCTTACGATGACGACGCTATCTCTTGCGGCGATGGCGAGGATGTCGGCGCAGGAGACCACGCCGGGACAGACCTTCTCGACGGCCGACTTGATGGCGTCGATGACCTCGAATCCTCTGGCGGAGCCGTTGTTGGGGTTGGCCATCTTCTCGCCCCTGAAACTGGGCGTGTCATCCAGCAGCAGCGAGGCGTCGCAACCCTACACCATGATCGATCACATTATTATTATACATATATACGTATATATATATATAATCACAAGTTGCTTGATTGTGTTAGTAATTACTAATTAATAATGGCGGAGCGAGCGAGTACTGTTACTGTATGTACGTACTTGGACGAAGCAGTCATGGAAGAAGAGACGGAGGATGGAGGCGCCCATGCGCTGCTCCCTGGCGATGGCGGCCTGCAACACCGACCTGACGGCATCGTACACGCCGGGGCACGAGTGGGAGTAGAAGCTGGTGCCCAGCTGCGCCGACGAGGTGTCTGTGGTGCCGGCCAGCAACACAAGGAGCAAGAGGAGAGCGACGCCTTTGCCGCTGCATCTTGCAGCTGATGTTGCTGCAGCCATCTCGTACAGGGCTACAGGCTAGTCTTTGTGCCTCTGAGTGCAGTGAGGTGTATTGTATTGCTTGGAGCTCTGGAGGTAGCTAGCTTGCTGGGAACATGGACATCAGGACATCCATATTTATAGCAGAAACTCCTGGACTCAGTCTGTTAGTATAAGCTTGAAGCTAGGTAGTATATAGCAAGCACTCAATCCATGCATGCATGAATGCATAAAAATATATATATGATTAGGTACATCATGTCACGTACCGCGGCTTCACCTCACCTTCACCTACTATGTTGGACTTCGATCGAGTTGAAAAGCCGGCAATCAAGGTTGCTTGCCCAACAGGCAACAGCTAGCTTAGCTAGGAATCACTCTCGCCTTTCACAATTCACACTGCTAGTCTGCTACTGTATTTAATTTATTTCCGCTGAACTGATCAAGATTTTGATCATCAACAGTTGCAGATATATGGTTGGAACCATTCAGAGACAGAATTACATATCTGCTCACATATCATCATTCAGAGGCTCCTTCTGCACAATGTGCTACCATGCATAGTCCATAGTCGGAAGCATTCAGAGGCCAAGGGTCATGCATCACATCACAAACATGGAAATAATTCACAGACATGCCTGCCTGTGGTAGTGGCTGCCTGGGGACAACAATGGTCATACTTGTATTTATGGCGAGAGCTATAGCAGTATAGCACTGACAATTTAATAAACTATACAATTTGACTACGCTATCCATCAAGATCACATATAATAGTCGTACATTTCAAACAAATCGATACATGAACAACGAGTGCCTCCTGAAGAAGGTGATGCACAAGAAGATGATGATGCCTAAATGGGAACTCCGAAAGAAGATTCCAATCAACATAAGGCCAGTTTATGTTTCGATCAAAGACGTCTCGTTGGTGTCCAAGTGGTATTTCCATGATCAGTTCAAGCCTGAAAACCAAGTTAAAAAAGTCCCATCATGGGTTCTGAGGAGGCCATCAGTGGCAAACTCCACCAAATTGCAAAGTAGTATCCAAATGTTGATGCCATCGAATGGTCAAAGGATTGCCCGAAAAAATATGAAAGAGGCAAGCCCTTCCTACCAAACCGACATCCAGCGCCTACCACTTGGAATGAGAAGGTTCCATGATTGGTACTTGCGTGTTCTCCCAACGAGCATAGATATCATACAAGCATGCTTTCCCACCGGCACATTTGGAAGCCAGCCGGGAAAATTGTCTTTGACTTCAATGACATGCACACATGCTTTCACCTGGGAGAAATGGAGATGAATCTAATTCGCACGTGGTGCTTGTAAGTCCTTGTCCTCCCGATATGATATGAATGTAATATTTGAATTATGTTGTAACTAACCCACGCCGTGATTATAGAATGCAAGTGCACATTGTCAAACAAATGCTAAGTGTGAAAGCCGGGTATGTAGACCCTCAAGCTATAGCCCAAACAAATTTTAATTACCCTAAACGGTGGACACTGGATGCCAAAGAGCTAGCAGCTGCAAAGACTCTTCGGGAGAAAGAGCGCATCCATAGTGCGAAGCTAAGGGAAGAGTCCCTTAAGGTTGCGCATACATTGCCTTGGCTTTCAAAAATCTCCAACACCACTCTACTATATGGCTACCATACAACTTCGAGTAAGCTCAACTCTATACTTAAAGTTTTGTTCATATATTTCATTCGATGCAAAAGGGCTTATCTAGTTCTATAATTAAATCCATGCAGCAACCACTGGATTTATAGCCGTCGATGTCGGGAGGAGCATGGCATAGGTCTTTGATTCATTAGATAAGGACACGGTGACATACAAAGACTTCATATCGATTCTCAAGACGTATACATATCGACAATCCTCATTAGCTTATATTTGTATACATACTTGTAACGTTCACTTTTGGATACTAACAAGTTGTATTTGCTAAAATAATTCGAACAGGGCATTTAGGTTCTATGTCACTAATCATCATGGAAGGCATGATCCAGCAAGGAAGGAAAAGCTGGCTATAAAAACACTATGTGCGGTAAGTGTAACTTACTTCTTCAGTACTCCATTACATGGCTATCAAAAGCATTACTAAACATTTTCATATGCAAAACACACAGTGCCCTAAGCAGAAGCCTGGGAGTGTACATTGTGGATACTATATATGTTCTATGATGGGTAACACCGATGCCTACAGGAGACACCCCTTAAGGGTAAGTTTGAACCTCTCACCCATAGTATAAAAACTTCGTAAATGGTATGAAATACTAAACCAAAACTTGTTTCTTGTAGTGGAGAGAAGAGAAAGGAATGAAAAGAGACCCATACAAGGATGACCAACTCTTAGAGCTCGTCGACGACCTTTGCAACTTCATATTGGACCAGATTGTACACCGTCAGAGGCGCCTACCATGACCGAGAGTCTGAGTTAGTACAAATCCTCAGTACCACACCTTCGTGAGACAAAAAGCTAGCTCTAGGACGCTTGATAACAATGTGTATGGAATTTGTCTATTTAATGATGGATTGTATATATTCATGTGAATTGGAATTGTATTGTAGTTTATAGATACTCTTATGTTTGTAGTCGCGGTCGCGGGGTGTTCGGCACCGCGAACGCTGGTCACGGGGCGTTCGGCAACGCGAACGCGGTTCGGAACGTTGGTTGTGGGACGTTCGGCAAAGCGATTTGAATTGAAAATTTGATTTTTTTGGTGGGAAAACGTACTATAGGGGCGGTTCTAATTGAACCGTCCCTACAAATCGATTTGTAGGGGCGGCTGGTGTTTCCAGCCGCCCCTACAAATTGATTTTAGGGGCGGCTGGTAATAAGAGCCGCCCCTACAAATAGATTTGTAGGGGCCACTGGAAACACCAGCCGCCCCTACAAATCGATTTGTAGGGGCGGCTCTTATTACCAGCCGCCCCTAAAAATCAATTTGTAGGGGCCGCCTGGTGGGAACCGTCCCTACAAATGCATAATTTGTAGAGACCTTTGCGTAGGGGCGGCTGGGTAAACCGCTCCTATAAATGATCTACAACCGCCCCTAGAAATGCTTTTTGACGTAGTGGTACTCAATGATATAAGCATGCGATACGCTTCTTCTGTTGTAGTTGACATTTATTCACATTGTTTTATCATTTGCACCTGCTAGTTATATATGCTTGCGGTAGCTAGCATGTCGAGTTCAAGAGGTCCACTATCATCAATAAGAATTGTTGGCATGAAACACGGGAGAGATATATATATATATATATATATATATATATATATATATATATATATATATATATATATAATATTATATAATGCTCTTGAATTGTGTGCTTAAACAATTATGTTGCGTGAAAATTAAATCTAAAGGATTAAGATGTTGCTTCTCTTGATCTGTGAAAACGAACTATGGATAATTCATTTCCACTCCAACACGGTAGGTTTCTATGCCATGTGCATGCTTCTCGGACCTCGAACTCCTCCAAGCAACATCAATGAGACAACTACCACCAAGCTATCTAGGTGCAAGTGCAACCAAGTGGCAAGTCTGGTTGCCTTCTTATTGATTCGAAGGACGGTATGCGTGCTGAAGAGATTCTTGATCATTGGCATCATTAGTATAAATTAGTTTAGTGTAACAAACACGTTACATTGGAGTATATAAATAGAGTGATGATACCGGCAGGAAAAAAAAAAACACATATATAAGCATCTTCCCGCTGATATAAATAAATGTATGCAACAATGGCACCGTGCTTGCATAGTTGACATCAATCTTGATTCTATAAACCATGGAAGCAGTTCAGTTGCTTAGCTTCACCCTGGCCATTATTATCGTTTCCCTTGCTCAGCACCGGCGGCGGAGGAGCACCACACACTCCCTCCGGCAGCCGACCATTAAAATCCGAGGCGCCTCTCGCCAGGCGCTCATTAACCAGCCAACGTAAGCATGTATTGCTAGTTGACATCTTTATTAATAGACATAAAACCATGTGGTTTCTAATTGAAAGTGCCCTAATAAACATGTAAATAAGGACACCCGCAAAAAATAGCGCACATATATAGTATAATAATCTTCCAATAAATAAGAGGTGTGCGACTCAACAAGACTTGTATCTATATCTATATTTTTACGAAGCTAACAGCCACTATGAGTTCTATTTCAATATGCAAGTCATCCACGCCATCTTCCATTTACTATCATCCCGCACTTATAGACATGTCATCCCACTAATTTTCAATCTCTTAATGCCATCCACATCATCTTCCACTAACTATACATGTCCTATTTATAGACATGCCATTCACTACAAGAATTGTGGTTTTACAAGACGGATTACTTTGGTCACAGACAGTCAAAAACTTGTCACGGTTAACTTGCCATGACGATAAAAAACCATCATGTATCTCGCATCATACATTTGCTGGACCAAATTGAGTCATGACAGATTGGTATTTATGGTCGTCATGGATTAGTTGCCGGTCTCCTATAACCAGCCCATATCCAAGCCCAGATCCAAACCATAGTGATGAAATGGAACATCACAAATTAGTGCCAAATCATCACTGCATTAATATGCATCATAGCTCATAAGATACACCAATCATAAAAACAAACATTGCTTCATTCATGTATTAGCATGTCCACAACAGTCACACCGAACATCAAACTACAAATTGGCCTAGCTCACAACCATTTAGTTTGACTATCACAACAACTAAGTTTGAACTTAAAAAATTTGATCTACCGGGAGTCTAAAATAACTAAACTTTAGTATCAACGAGCACTTCAATTGGCTTGCTGTCCATAAGATGTGCTACCTGAAAATCAAATGAATATAAGTCAGTTTTGCTAGCAAAGATTGTAAAAAGAAATGTCATCTATTTATTACGAAGCTTTGAAACTAGTTAACTAGTTTAATGCATATATTTTTGAGAGGCCAACAAGTAGAGCATGAGAATCTAAATATGATAGAATTAGCTTGTAGATTAAATTTGAGAGCAAAACAAGTAGAGCTACAATATGTCCAACCCACATATCTAGCCCTTGTAAATTCAGTTTGTAGATTAAATTTGATATATACACTTATACAGTAATTGACTGAGGTGTTGGCTGAATTGCATATATGTCTATTGGTGGTTGCGGCATCATCCCTTGTTGGATTGGAAAGCTAATGTATAAATAGGGAGAAAATTATTTGACTGTACAATACCAACTTATATATACACTTGAAAAATTGTTATTCTATATATATAGAATACTAAGGCAGAGCTGAAGGGTAAATGGCTGAATTTTCTATACCTTCAGACAAGATAGACTCAGCGTGACAATGGCAACCAATCTTCATATTTGCATTAATTTTCAGAAACATGTTAATCAACCTTGCTCCTATTGGCTGGACAAGGAAAATCCCAGGCTAAGAATCAAATAAGCACATGCAGAACCAATAGAATGGGGGTGCAGTTCCTCTTTCTTACTAATGATTTCATTTCTCAGACTTCACAGGGAAAGCCTCCTGGCATTATTGCTTAACAAATACAAATTAAAGTGAATCATTGCTACAAGTTAATCACAGGGAAAGCCTCCTGGCAGTATCTGTGGATGTTAATTCATTCAGGTAACCATGCATGTAAATAAAGGTAGGAAAGCAAATGTAGATAGGACTCAGAGTAGCACATAAGAGTGGTGCACTGGTGCTGCAGAGATGAACGCACACACTAAAATCAACCGTGAAGCATTCTGTCGGTGCCAAAAGTGACCAACAAGTAAATATTTGTCGTTTTGCCGTACGTTGTGATCGGATATGGCCTCGTACTCAATGACACAGGGTTTATTCTGATTCAGGCAACGTGTCCTACGTCCAGTTTGACTCGATCGGTGACTTTATTCCTGAGCTCAGGTGCTCGAAGTATGCTGTGGGGTTACAAACGAGTGGAAATAAGATGGGGGTGTTAGAGGTCCGGTCGGACTCTGAACCGAAGGGCCAAGAGTGACGGGAGCTCCTACGTGCACTAAGTATTGAAACATATGCTCTGTGTAGCTTTAGAGTTCTAGAGCTGTGGAGCTGTTCAAGTGCTCAGAATATCTAAAGCTAGCAGAGAGAGAGAGAGTCGGAATGAACCGTCCTCCTTTAGGAGAGAGCGCAACCCTTTTTATAGATGAAGGGGATGACCTTACAAGTGATAGAGAGAGTGTGTGTGCTACCTAGTCTTGTTGCCCATGTCGTTGGTACAAGACAGTTTATCGACGTCCACAATACTGTTGACGCCCAGATGCATGTGGTGGGCTCCATCGTGTTCTTCTCGTATGGCAAATATTGGCACCTACCATACTGTAGGACAAATGTCAGCGCCCACAATACTGTTCATGCTCTGACATATCTGGAAGGTTGCAAAGCACCCTTCTGACATGGTTGGCGGTACTGTCCTACAGGTGTGCAGGGTACGGTCCTTGGTATTGCGGTTGACTTTGAGCGCCTTACCTTATCTGCTCCACCTGATTTCTCGGGTCCTCACCGAGCGGGGCGCCCCCGGCCGGTCGTTCCTAGTCGGCTCTGACCGCGCTGGTCAGAGAAGAGCCGTAAGCAGAGGTTCGGTGTATTCCCGGTCGGAGAAGCGGGTCGGAGTCGAAAGCGAGCGTCGTCCCCTCCTTGGCCAGGCCTTCCGGTCGAATAAGCGGGTCGGAGTCGGAAGCGAGCGTCGTGCCCTCCTTTGCTAGGCCTTCCGGTCGGAGAAGCGGGTCAGAGTCGGAGGCGAGCGTCGTCCTCCTCCTTGGCCAGGCCTTCCAGTCGGAGACTGGATCACTCTTCCGGCCTATCATTAGGTATCTAGGCTGGCCCAAGAGTCACGCATCATTTGTAATGCCGTTTTCTATGCCGAGCTTTTGCTGGGAAGCGGGCCCATTAGGGACCCTGGGTTGATGAACCCGACAGGAGCGCCCGGGTGATTCGGGTAGAATAGTCTGGGGGGATTTTTCGTTTTACCAGCGGGTGCGCGTGAGCGCACCCAGTGGGTGTAGCCCTCGAGCCCCTAGGCGATTTGGGTAGAATCGTCTGGGGGATTTTTTGGCTTGCCAGCGGGTGCGTGCGAGCGCACCCGGTCGGTGTAGCCCCCGAGCCTACGTCCGACTGGTGAGTCGGTTGGAGGCTGAGTATCTTGGTACTCTTTCCTAGGGCTGTAGATTCCTGTGTTTTCTGCCGGTCAGGGTGTTCGCCCATGTTTGTCCCGCCCGCGACCTGCGCGATCAGTTGGTTTCCTGAGTCAGCGTCGGGGGACTCGAGCCCTTGAGCCCCATTGGGTTCAATAGGTGCCATTGCGCGGCTCCCACTCGCTGGGGCTGCCCGCGAGTGCTGCTCCAGGGCTCCCTGTCTGCGCAGCCGCCGCGTGCACTGCTCCCTCCTCGCCGCCACGCGTGCCGCTCGCTCCTCGCCGCCGCCTCCTCGCTGGTGCGCGCTGCCGCTCGTAGCCCCTGCTCACGCGGTCATGGATGGCGCCGCGCCGCGCCGCTTCCTCCTCGCTGGTGCGCGCTACCGCCTGCACCCTCTACTCGCGCCGTTGCGGAGGTGGCGCCCCGCGCCACCAACTCGCGCCGCCGCTGGGTGAGGAAGGAAAAGTTAGGGTTTGGAATTTGGGATGGAGAATAGAATGGCTGAGTGCGTATGGGTAATGGGTTGGTGTGGGAACTGGAGAGAGGAATTGAGAACCCGGGAGGAATCAGCTGGCCGTGGGAATGGATTCTTTTGGGCCTCGTCGCTACTGGGCCGGCCTCTGGAGGGAGACGGAAGCAAAAATGTTTTGTGACGTCCAACCTTGATGACAACTAAACAAGTCGTCATAGATAAATCACCCGTGGAATAAACCGTCACAGACAATAGAATTCTATGATGTTTTCTTAGAAGGTCACCAGTGAATCGTCATGTATAAACCTATTTCTCGTAGTGATTCCACTAACTTCCAATCTTTTAATATCATCCACATTATCTTCCACTAACTATGCACATCATCTCCCACTTATAGACATGTCATCTCACTAACTTCTAATTTCTTAATGCAAACTATCCACGTCATCTCCACTTAATTTCATTCTAAAGTCATCCACATCTTCTTGCATTAACTACCATCTCCACTTAATTCTATTCTAATTTCTAAATTCTTCGTAATTCTCGCAGCAATGCGCTGTTATCTTCTAGTGTTCTATATAAATTTAGCCTTTGCATTGCATGCATAGTTGAGTTGAGTCTAGAAGCCATGGAAGCAATTCAGCTGCTTAGCTTCATCCTGGCCATTATAATCGTTTGCCTTGCTCAGTACCGGCGGCGGAGGAGCACCGCACGCTCCCACCGGCAGCCAACCATTAAAATCCGCGACGCGGCCGTCGCTCGCCAGGCGCTCATTGAGCAGGCCGACGTGTTCTCGAACCGCCCAGCCACGCCCTTCCCCGTGCCGCTGATCACAGGCCGGCGCCGCCGCAGCCAGAGCCATGGGCTCACCACGGTGCCCTACGGCCCCCACTGGCGCGCGCTCCGGTCTAACCTCAACGCCGCGATTCTCCAGCCCTGGCGGCAAGGCCTCCTGGCTCCGCTCCAGCAGGATGCCGTGGACGCCCACGTCGCCGGCCTCGGCGCCGGCGACGTGGTCATCCGTCACAAACTCTACCCCGCGGTGTTCTCCATGCTCGCGCGCGTTTGCTTCGGCGACGACGTCGACGCGCGCCACGTGCGTTCCATGGAACCCATGATGCTGGAGTTCACTGCCGCCATCGCGGAAGCCAAGGTCTTCGCCCGCTCAACCATGGCGAGACTCTGGCACTGGAGAAAGTGGCGACGGTTCCTCGCCTTCCGCAGCCAGCAGGCCGCGCTGTTCGTCCCCCTCATCGAGGCGGCGAGGCGCCGTCGTCAAAGGACTGGGCACCATGATGGCGCCGGCGACAGTGGCGGCGTCCGACGACCTTACCTCGACACGCTCATCGACAACCGTAGCATCCCCGACGAAGACGATCCCCGGGACAAGCGTGCGCTCACGGAGGGCGAGATGGTGAGCCTCGTCGTGGAGTTCTTCGGTGCCGCGGAGGGGGTCGTGACCGCTCTTGAGTGGACGCTCGCCCATCTCGTCAACCAGCCGGAGATCCAGGCAAAGCTACGCCGTGAGGTCATCGCCGGGAACCATGGTCATGGTGGTGGTGATGCTGACGATGGCTCCGTCTCGGACAAGTGCCCTGCCGGCAGGTCGACGACGTACCTGCACGCCGTCGTGCTCGAAGGCCTCCGGCTGCACCCGCCATTCCAGCTGGTCATGCGCGAGGTCCGTTCCGAGGGCGCGGTGGTTGGCACAGCAACCGTACCGGCTGGCGGCATGCGGGTGCAGTTCATGCTAGGGGACATCGGGAAGGACAGCAGGCTATGGACGGATCCCGACGAGTTCCGGCCGGAGCGTTTCCTTCCCGGCGGTGAAGGCGAAGACGTTGGTCCGGTACCCGCGGGGCCGAAGGAGATCAGGATGATGCCGTTCGGCGCGGGGCAGAGGGCGTGCCCGGGTGCCTCGATGGCCGTGCAGTTCATCAAAGACTTCCTTGCCCCGCTGGTGCGTGAGTTCGAGTGGACGGCGGCGGCGCTGCCGACGGTGGGGGAGGAAGGCAGTGGCAGTGCCGATGGTGGTGGTGTTGACATGACGGAGCTCTATGGGTTCATCACCAAGATGAAGTCGCCGCTCAGGGCGCACATCACACCTCGCGCGTAACAAACGTACCACCACGCTTTGTTCAAAACATGGAACGAAAAAAGAACGGATGGTTGAAGCAAAAGTGACTGATGTTGAATGTGTTGTATGCATCGTGCATGCATGCAATGCACGGTCAATATATCATGTATAGTTATGTCACATGCATGGAAAAAATAATACGGCACATCACAGCTCTCAACAATAGATTTTTTATGTATATTATACTTCAAAAAATGGATATTTGCCTATGTATTTATCACTTGATCATATACTAGCTTCGCGTACATTGGAACGATAATTTACAACTCTAGCATCATCTGTCGTCGTTGGTGCAAGCCCGCAAGCAATGTGTCGGTACGTTCCAATAGAACGCATAACGTCGAAAATGCTGCTGTGCTGAGGGCATCCGACCATCCGAAAGCTGTAGCGGACCCAGAAGGAGCCTCGGATGCATGTCTTCATTCTCGCTACCATCCGATCTTATTATTAACTCTCTCCTATCTTATCCTCTCGTCTCATATGCTGCTGTGCACGGCGTATCTTATCATGTATAGTTATGTCACATTCTTATCCTATCTTATCATGTATAGTTATGTCACATTCTTGATCATATGCTGCTGTGCACGTCGTCGATCACGGCCAAGGCATGAAGGCCGCCATTCGCCGCTGCGCAGCGGTTCCTCGACTTCGCATGCGGTGACCTGTGGCTGCCTTCCGCAGCCGGTGTGGCTGTGTGAGCTTTGCTCCATATCCACCCATGCCCGTACGCTCCAGACCTTTTGTCCCCGGCGATGGTTTCTGCGCTGGCCGCTTCGACCGCCACGCAGATCCTACCACGGCTAGCTCCCAGGCCCACAGCTGTCTCGTGTGCGTGCGGCGCTCCCACTCCCGCTGCCATGGGCCTGTTCGGCAGGACTGAAAAATACTGTTTCAGCTGATTATTGTGAGAGAAAATTACTGTTCTGGTAGGACGTGAATAGTGGTTTCGTGAGGGCCAGAACCAGCCACCGGCTTAAAGCCAGCCAGCCAGTTCTTGTTAGTAGTTTTCATCCATAGGACAGGAGTATTCAGTTTTGATTTCCAGTAGAGTATGGATTTCGAAGTGATCTGAGCTGATTCTAACTACGTCAATTTCTAGTTGCAGGCATGCATAACCAGTTGGTCTGCTTCAGAATCGTAGGGGGTAGCCACAGGAGAAATAGCTGGAACAAATTAACCTGTTTAGTGAACAAATAGCTGGCACTACATGTTGGTGTATGGACTGTTACACTAGGATGTGAGCCATTTTGTATGCCTATTTGTTCATGTACAGTGAGCCATTTTGTATGCCTATTGTTTATGTACGGTCAGTCTGATACATGTTTGGGGCACCAATTATGTATGGTCATTACTATTATATTATTTGTGATGATTTTTTAATTGGGCCAGCCCACAATATGGGCCTCATTGTAATGTTGGGCTGCAATGAAAAAAAAGACACCAATTTGTAGCTGGACCAAAAAACATTTGGGCCAATTAGGCGCTGATGGTAAAAGAAAATAATAATGAAAAAAGCCCATGCTATATGGGCTGAAAGTAAATTGCCATGTCATCATACACGTGGCGCTATTCTGTTGAATATGTTGTGACGATTTTAGTCGTGCCATTGCATCAATGACAAGAGAACTATCATCACCGTATCATTGACAATGTCCTCTAATGGTCACAGAAGCTGGTTAGTGACCCACTTTCTATGACGGTAGTGACTTTATCACTATAGGCAGACAATGACAAGAAATAGGCTGTTATCGTCATAATCTAATTGTCACATAAGCCTAGAATTCTTGTAGTGCCACGTGGCGGCCTCTCGCGGTCATGGTGGCGGTGGCCACTGGCGCAAGGAGAAGCGCCGGGCCCTAGGACAGAAGCCCTCTGGCCTCGCCTCCTGCTACGATTGTGGTGCCCCACTGCCGAGGCGGAGGTGGCCGCAACGGGATACGTCGCATGTTGCAAATGTATGTTTCAAAAATATGTTGCAGGTGTTTTATATGGATGTTGCAAAAGTAGATCGGGATCGATGTTGCATATGTTGCAACGGCTATACACGTATGTTTCAAGTGTATGTTCCAAATGTTTCATCTGTATTCATATATACGTTGCAAGTGTTTTATCTTGATGTTGCCTATGTTTCACACATATGATGCAAGTGTTTTATCTAGATGTTGCATATTGCACATGTTTCCAATGGTTTTCAAGTGTTTTGCAAGTGTTTCAGACATATGTTGCAAGTGTTTCAACTATTTTAAACGTATGTTGCAAGTGTTTCATTTGGATGTTCCAAAAGTAGATTTTGATGTTGCACATGATGCAATAGGACCTACCTGTCGCAACCGCCTACTGCAACTGCTGGGGTGCCGTCGTGGGCTAGCGTGTGGACTCCCGAGGCCGACAAATGCATCCATGGCTCGCATCCACAAGCGGGGCAGATGACTGGGACCCACGTGGGTTCAGGCGGTCCCCATGCATGCATGTGCGCGAGAAATGGAGTGGCGCGGGTGGTTCCCACGCAAAACAAAACTCTCCCGTATGCACAAGGGCATGCAGTAGGCGTGGACGTTCGTCACTGTAGCCTGTCCAATAACTTGTTGCATGGTCATCCAAACGATTTGTTGTTTAGATATTTATTTAGCGATCATTATCCATTTAAATATGTTTGGAATCGAACTCCACATACTGTCAGTTGACGCATCTTATAGATCGTACTTTGCCTATCACTAGGCACGCATGTTGTCCTAACTCGTATGAGTATGGGCCATGGATCCGAGTTGTATATGACTAGGATGGAGAGGGGCACGCCGCATCGTGTGAAGTAAAGAAAAGATAATGAAAAAAAATCTCTTGTGGAAAATAGAATATAGATACAAAATAGATATCGTTGGCATCATATTGAGTAAAATAAATCTATCCGAGTCCGATGTGCAATTATATCTGTCCGAGCCTCAACAATATACCTTTTATATTGGAGAAATAACTTGTGCATTTACTCTGGAGTTTAATCACAGATGTCAACAACTACAATACTAAACTGTGTGATAATATACTGAAATTTCTATTACAAAAATAGATTTTTAGAGATACATAGCCATATTAATAGAGGTGGACGCTCACGAGTGCCGCCTCTAGAAATGGTGAGATGGACCAAGGAATACGTCTGCCTCCGGTAATGATACCTCTTGTTAATATTAACAGGGACGTGTGTTTTCCTAGTTAGCATGATCACTTTTTTTAAAGGATTAACAAAGATAGTCATCCTAACAAAGCAACCACTTTGTTAATAGACTATTAACAAAGGTGACCATATTACGAAGACTAACTCTTTTAATCATTTAATAGAGGCGGTTACATAATAAAGATCACCTCTAGTAACGAACCATTATTGGCGCTAGGTGTTCTAACATGTTGTTCGCTTCTATTAATGGACAATTCTAGTTTTTAGAGACGACCACATTCCTTTTGTTTCACACTAATGATATTATCTTGGTGTATCTTTTTCACTTTGCATTGGAATGCATGCTGAATCAGGGTGACTCAAGATAGGTGAGTCACTCTAGTCTAGACTACTTATATATGGATTAGAAATAAATTTCCCCATATCTCTTTATCCTTTTATTTCTATGGATAATACACTCTTTCTTCCATAAAAAAGGTATAATGGATTTAGTTCATATTCTTGAAGCACTAGATTTTTGGGCCAAGCTGGATTTGAACCATTGTTGACATATTGTCAATGAATTTATAGTCCGTCCTTATTAACCACTCAGGCATCCAACCTAGGAAAATTTTATTTTAGGCCTTTTTGATGATATATTTTTTAGAACGGCTGGCAAGAGCTTTGCCGCAAAAATATATTAGACGAGACTTTTTGATGATATACGGATTGACCTCCTTTTATAATTATCCCTACCCCTAGGAGTTGTCGAATCAAGACTTTCCGGGTGAGATTCTCGGTTATTTTTTTTAGACTTAGATTTTAAATGAACACATGTTATGGTGGGCCATGCTTTAATTGAATATATGCAACAATAACCATGTAATATAACAAAAAACACCACTGGCCTATTAGCTCAGTTGGTTAGAGCGTCGTGCTAATAACGCGAAGGTCGCAGGTTCGAGACCTGCATGGGCCATGTTTATTTAATTTTTTCTTATTGTTGACAGACTGCTGGACCTTTTTTATTGAATTTTTCGTTTTATCCCACTTTTTTTTGCTTGGAACTGACAGACTGCTGCCGCGCTTTGTTATCTGCTCTACCCCTACCAATAATCGATCTCAGCTTGCTGCATCTCTCAACTATATGAGAGTACACTGCTGACGCTAATAGACAGTTTCTTTGGAAAAATAAAGAGAGAGTAGGATGCGTCTCGCCTTTACCAGCCATGGAACGGGGATGTGGGCACGTTCATGTTTCGAGAACATCGTCCCGATTTGTGGAACGGGAATATAATAGAACATCTTTCGGAACACTGATGGAACGTGAGGCCCAAAATTCAATTGATGAAAGAAAAAAAAAAAGAGACAACACGGGAAGTTCAGTTATCTATTTTACCTTTGCTATTTTAGAACTTTCTAAGTCTTACGTGCAGGGAAAACTTATGCTAATTAATTTGACCAATTTAATTAATTAGGATCATGTTCATCGTTTGGAAACACCGTTCCATTTACACTTAGCACGGGTTCTATTAATTGAAGGAACAAGATCGAGCCGTATACCCTCATCGTCCCGTGGACTTACGAAACAACGTACCACGCACGGGTTCTATTAATTTCAACCACGTGCTCTTGTGCAAGGGTGAGGGCCCCCGCACGAGAGTCCGAAGGGGTGTGAGTCTGTAAGGACTCCGCTACCACCGGCGGCTGTCCCGAAGCGTCCGCCATAGCGCACTCCCGGGACGGACGGTGGCTAGGTGCCACGTCGCTGGTGCTGGAGCCGTCGCTCTCAACCTCATCATTCAGGAGCTCGTGGAAATTGGTAGGTGCATAGTTCGCCATTCCCACGAATTCGAATGTGAGAGGAGATGGCGCCAGCGCGCTCCGAAGCCCCCGAGCGTACGCGTCCATGGAGGATGTGAGGCCGTAGGGGAACCGATCGTGCGGTGGTTGCGGTGTGGACAATGCGGTCTCTCTGGATAATCGGCGGAAGATAATAAATAATGAGCAGAGCATTTGCTCCGAATGAAGCGCAGGCGCCTCGTCGTTGAAGTCGTCGGGTGTCCCGGAGCCGATGGAGGGCGCCCCTCCGACGGGCACGGGATGGGTGCCTCCTCGCGGAGGTGAAGCACACCGAGCCGATCGGCGACGAAGTCCAGGCTTCCGAAGAGGAAGGTCTAGGACGGCTTGAAGACGGGTGGAACCCACATCCAACTAGGTGGGAGTGCGGGAAACTCCAGCGAGCCGATGCGAGTCGTATCGCTTGAGCCCGCCATGGCGAAGGTGGCAGAAAAGTGGGCCATTCAATGACCAAAAGTGTGAACGTACAACGTCTTCCCCACGGACGGCACCAACTGTCGGTGCAGAAAGTGACCAACACGTAAATATTTATAGTTTTGCCGTACGTTGTGATCGGATGTGACCTAGCAGTCAATGACACAGGGTTTATACTGGTTCAGGCAACGTGCCCTATGTCCAGTTTGAGTCAGTCGGTGACTTTATTCCTGAGCCCAGGTGCTCGAAGTTTGTTGTGGGGTTACAAACGAAAGGGAGAAAGATGGGGGGTTCAAGAGGTCCGGTCAGACTCTGGTCTAAAGGGGCGAGAGTGATGGGAGCTCCATTGTGCGCTAAGTGTTTGAGCTTATGCTCGAGGTTTAAACCTAGTGGTTCTGTTGTTGTGTGTGAGTGAACTGAGGGATCCCCTCGGAGTTTTTTGATCTCCCCTGTTGGGAGAGAGCGCGTCACAAGAGAGAGTACGTATGTTACTAAGTCTTATTGCCCACGCCGTCGGGTACAAGACGATTGTAGGCGCCCACAATACTGTTGATGTCAGATGCATGTGGGATGTTGCGTTGTCTTCTTCCGGTATGGCAGATGTCGGTGCATGCCATACTGTTGATGTTCAGAGACACGTAGGGGGTTTTACCATGTTCACCTAGTATGGGAGTTTGAGGGCGCCCATAACACTGTAGGGCAAATATCGACGCCCACAACACTGCTTGGGTTCTGACATGCCTGGAGGGTTGCAGGACACCCTTCTGACATGTCCTATCGGTACAGCCTTGCAAGTGTATAGGGTACGGTCCTCGGTATTGTGGTTGACTTTGTGCATCCTGCCTTACTTGCTCTACCCGTTCCTTGGGTCCTTACTGAGTGGGCGGCCTCGGTCAGTTGGTCCTAGTCGGCCAGAAAAGAGCTGTAAGTAGAGGTTCGATGCATCCCCGATCGAAGACGCTGGTCGAAGTCAGAAGCGAGCACTGTTCCTCCTCCGCTAGGCCTTCCGGACGGAGAGGTGGGCCGGAGTCGGAAGCGAGCGTTGTTCCTCCTCGGCCAAGCCTCGGTCGGAGAGGCGGGCAGAAGTCGGAAGCGAGGCCTTCCGGTCGGAGAGGCGGGCCAGAGTCGGAAGCGGGCGCCGTTCCTCCTTGGCCAGACCTTCCGATCGGAGGCTGGTCGCCCTTCTGTCCTATTGTTAGGTTTTTTGGGCCGGCCCAGGAGTTGCGCATTGTTCACAACGTCGTCTGCTGGGCCGAGTCTTTGCTGGGAAGTCGGTCCATGAGGAACCCCGGGTTTATGAACCCGACACCCACTATACCGACGATTGGAGATAGAAAAAATAATATTCATCCAAAAACTCTCTCGTGGCCATTAATAATTCCAAGATATTATTTTTAGTGTTACCTTATAATGGTACCATTTTTATATAAATAATATTTGTGGGAGTAATTACAGTTGCATCGAACACTATTTATTCTTGGATATATTGAAACAATAACAGATCTATAATTTTGATAATTTATGGATGAAATTATGTCTAAAATATAAAGTTTTCTTTTTGAATAGACAAAATTGAGTTGAAAATAAAAGTTAAATGCACTTTGATAGTTTATGGATGAAATTAAGCTCAAAATGCAAAATTTGTTGACCGAAACGATCATTTTCATAGTTGTAGGATAAAATTGAGCCTAAAATTAAAGTTTGAGAACCTAAACGATCATTTTAAAAGTTTAAGGACGAAATTGAGCCTCGAATAACAGTCGAGGGATCAAAATGGCTACTGTGCCTTTTTTTAATGCATTCCTATGCTGTGCCTTTTTGTTTTCTATTTAAAAAAATGCTTTCCTATGCTGTTGGCCTGTTGTCATGCACGAGTAGCCAGGCACACTGGAATGGATCTTTTTGCCTTTTTGTTTCCTTTTTTTTAATGCTTTCCTCTATTGTTGGCCTGTTGTCAACTTGTCATGCACGAGTAGCCCGGCAGACTGGAATGGAGCACCGATCCAGCATGACAGTGAAGATTCTCTACTGTATCATTTCGTTTATATTTGTGAATTATTGTCCAAACATTGACTAATTAGGCTCAAAAGATTCATCTCGCAAAGTTAAAGTAAACTGTGCAATTAGTTATTGATTTCGTCTACATTTAGTACTCCATGTATGTACCGCAAGTTTGATATGACGGAAAATCTTCTTTTTGTATAGTGCACTTTTCAGGAGTTTAAAGGAACTAAACAAGGGCCTACTGTTGCATCTCTCAACTTACGAGAGTAGACTGCTGCAGCTCGGGGGTGCGGCTGGTGGTGCACCACCGGTGCACGTGCGGGCAAGCGGACGCCTCGAATCCACCACCCGTAGCGAGCTGGTCCGGGGGAATCCGCCAGGCACACTCCCGGAGCGCTCGAGGGAGTGGAGCGCATCGAGGTTGTTGCGCGGGAGCGCGAGGGAGAGGAGCGCGTCGTGGCGGAGCAGCGCGCGCGGGAGGCGGCCGGAGAGCGACGCCGCTGGGAGCGAGAGCGAGGTGGCGCCGTCGTGGGTGAGGGAAAAAGATATAGAGGTGAAGGGAACCATCGATTGCGTCCCGAGCGAGCCGGCCGGGCCCAAACGATGTCCAGGCAAACGAACACGCAGCCGGCTCCTTTCCAGACAAACAAACACGCCCTACGTGTTGGACGCTACGACAGTTTCTTCGGTAAAATAAAGAGAGAGTAAGAACATGAGGAAGAAGATGTATCTCGCTATCCTGCTCCTACCGAGGCCGGCCACACCAGTGAAATTAAACTTGCACGATGGTGCTATATCTAGATCCTAAACATAAAATTATCTACATCCCAAACTTAATACACTTGTCAAACGAGATATTTAAACTTGCATGACGATGCCATATAGCTAGATCCTTAGCTTCCAAAACTATAGATCTATAATCTCAAACTTGCTAATCAGCCACACAATAAGTACCGATTTACCAAGGTTTGCATGAAATCGTCTACGTGGCTACTTGACTCTGTGCACCTAGGTTTTGGGGTCCACATGCCATCCCTCATCTTCTTCCATGCTCTCTCTCATGCCGCCGCTGCCACTCTCGCTTGCGCTGTCATAGCCCAAGCACCAGCACCATCAACAGCTAGCCTACCAACAACAGCAACCGGAGCACTTGCGAGTAGCACAAGTAGCACCACTGCTATGACCAAGTGAGAGGGGGCTTCATGGCGGGTCAATATAGGATATGATTTATGGATTCTAGGCTTATGACCCGACATTATAGATGTTCAAATTGGCACAGACACGCGAGCACAATAAGGCACGGCTAGCTAGTCGTGCTGCCATGACGTTATATACCCAGTGCAAGGCCCAGGCATGACCCTTAGCCTACTTAGCCTTGTCATGCCGGCACGATAAGCCCTGCAGCCCTACCGCACGATAGTCCATCTCAGCCCATAAAAACCAAGTCACAGCAAAAATAAATTGGAAAAAAAATAAAAAACAATCATAGAGCGAGACCCACTTCTTGTTCTAGATCAATCCCAGGTATGCATTCACGCAGAGAGGCAGATTAGAGAGGGAGGGGAAGCTCGGAGGAGAAACTGTGGAACTCGAAGGGGCCCCAAGTGGGTTGTGCCTTGTCGAATCTCCTAGCCGCTCCTTGCCGCCACTTACCTAAGCGACCACGTTGGCACACATGCCCTGCTCATTGTTTTTTTTAAATTATACAGTACAACGTAGACGCCCACAACGCACGTACACTCATCCCCCTGCTCATTGTTGGGATTCAATAATGAACCAAGGCTATCTAGATTGAGCACTTTGTGCAGCCCGATTGATGCCCAATAAGCTTTAGAAGCACCACAATGAGTGAAGACATGATCAAAAGCTTCCATAACTTGCTGACTACAAAGAACATAATCTTAGGTTGGCTTTGTCAAAAGAAAAAAAAATCCGTGAATTCATAATTTTTTTTTCTCTGAAGAAAGCCCTTTGTGTTCAATCTGTCCTTCATGCATCACTACTGGAAACCCGCACTTTGCCGAGTGCCTGCGGCACTCGGCAAAGCCTGAAATACACTCGGCAAAGGCTTTGCCGAGTGCCGCACTCGGCAAAAAAATAATCGGCAAAGAAGCCTTTGCCGAGTGCTTTTGTCGGGCACTCAGCAAAGCCTTTGCCGAGTGCCGGAAAAGCACTCGGTAAAGATTTACACTCGGCAAAATGAAAATACGAAAAAAACCAAAAATAATAGCAAAATTTTTTTTGGGGGAGGCCGCCACCGGCCAGCACTCGTTCGTCCAGCGCCACCGGCCATCGAAGTCGCTGTATTTTTTGCGCAAAATTCGCGGCTAACGCGGCCGGCGGGATTCAAACTCACTCCCTCGTGTGTCTGCTGCTCTACCACTGCTACACTGTCACTTGTGTCTAGATTCCGTTATCTATCCTCATATATTATACTAAATCGAGAGTAAATTACTTGTTTGAGGCCCTAAACGAATTCAAATCAAAAAGTGGTCAACTACAAAGTTTCATAACTTTTCGAGATCTACAATTTTCATTTAGAATTTTTTCCATCCGAGGTCGTTTGAAAAATTCAAATTTCAAATTTTAGAGATTCAAACGTAGTTTTGCATGATAAGATGATTTCAAATCAAAAAGTTGTCAACTACATAGTTTCATAACTTTTGGAGATCTACAATTTTCATTTAGGAAGTTTTTCTATCCGAGGTCTTTTGAAAAAATCAAATTTTCAAATTTTCAAATTCAAACGTCGTTTTTGCATGACAAGATGATTTCAAATCAAAATGTTGCCAACTACAAAATTTCATAACTTCTCAAGATCTACAAAGTTGTAGTAACATTATTCACAAATCTTATATATCTCTCTTCTACTTTCATGAAACTAATATGAGAGATATGAGAGAGAAGTAGATTTTATGAACAACGTTATTGTCGCTTTGTCAAATGAAAAAATGATCAAAATAAACTTTGTAGATCTTGAGAAGTTATACAACTTTGTAGTTGAAAAGTTTTTCATTAGAATTCATTTAGGGCCTCAAAAATTGCTTTGAAAAAATGATTTGCCGAGGGCCAAAAAAAAATGCACACGACAAAATGCCTCTTTGCCGAGTGCCCAAAAAAAGGCACTCGGCAAAGAGGCATTTTGCCGAGTGCCAACAAATGGCACTCGGCAAAATGCCTCTTTGTCGAGTGCCAAAAAAAAAGGCACTCGACAAAGACCCATTTTGCCGAGTGCCAAAAAATGGCACTCGGCAAATACATCTTTGCCGAGTGCCAGAAAAAAGGCACTCGGCAAAGACGTATTTTGCCGAGTGCCGAAAAATGGCACTCGGCAAAATACATCTTTGCCGAGTGCCGAAAAAACACTCGGCAAAGCCATCTTTGCCGAGTGCCGAAAAAAACACTCGGCAAAGCCGTCTTTGCCGAGTGCCGAAAAAAACACTCGGCAAAGCCGTCTTTGCCGAGTGCCCGATAAAATACACTCGGTAAAGCTTCCGGCATTCAGCAAAGTGCCGGTTTCCGGTAGTGGCATGGGTAGTAACCAAAAAATGCTTGATGATGCTTTTAGTTAGAAGCTATGAATTCACGGATGGAACACACAAAGGGCTTTCTTCAATTGTTCTTCCGTAGCAACTAAGGTCTGTTTATTTTAGTACGTAACAGAAGTTAATTAGCACCTCGATATATAAGATCCAATTGTTCTTCGTACTTGATAAACCTTCTTGGAATACAAAGTAAAAAACAAAAACCAACAGCTACATTGACATGTGTGCTTGCACGAAAAAAGTGGCCGCGCGTGCACGCCTTACCTAGCTAACCGCTATATATACTCCTATACTACCTTTCTTGCATTGCTTTGTCGCTATCACCGCAAATTAAATTAGACCAAGCACGCAGAGAAATTAAGACATGCATGCCGCGAGATTAGTTAGACTCTCGATCTTGAACCAGTCAAAGCAAGAAAAAAAATCACATAATAATAATGTTATGACATCGTACTTTAGAGCATCTTTATTAGCTTTAATTTAGAGTATATATGTGTTCGATCAAACAATTGTAAATAAAGAATTAACCGATTTAGTACACAAGAGGTGGAGAAAGCACCTTAGTTGTTCACATGCAAAAAGTATATGGCATATATATACTCAAGAAAAAGGTTTGTATACATAAAATGATAGATTATTACTTATATTTAAACAAACAGACATAATCTCAACAAACTAGTACAACATAATGATTTAACAATTTTGTGTAAAATGGAAGGATTGCAATCTTGAAAGAAAGTAGGACGTTATTGAAAATCCTCAACGGATCGATAGAATGATAGGTTGCTAGTGTGCACTGCCTCTTAATTAATCCTTCTGCAGTTCTTCCTGGTCTCCCCATTGGAGCCGGTCAATGGCGTGATGTCACCCATCTTGATCATGCCGGTCACAAAGTCCGCAAAGAATGCGCCCTTGCTACTAACATATGATTGGACTTGCGCATCTGTGGATCCACCATTGAAGAGCTCCTGGTCAGAGTGTAGAAGCCCCTTCTTGCAAACAAGGTTCTTGTAGTAGTTGTTCTCAAAGACAGTTGGGGTTTGACGGTCCAGAGGCGCCAAATTGTTGTCACCAAAACCTGAGGTCCTAGGGCAAACCGATTGCTTTGTTCTTGCGAAGCTGCCATCGATGTTGGTATCATTGTATACGTGGGCTCTGAAGTTGGTGCAACGTGCTAAGCCAATGGTGTGGGCTCCTGGAAAAAGAGGCAAAGCGGCACATATGAAAATATTTAATGACTTATATTTTGGAATGAATTAAACATGATACAAAGTTACAAATGGGTGGAGGAAATGAATGATCAATACTATACCACTTAACTTAATCTAGCACATAAACTTAATCTCTGCCAAATATCTATATTGAGCTAGTGATTGAGAAACAGTGTGGAATTGCTAAATTCACATTCTTATATATATCTCCAAAGTTGAGTGACAAGTTTAATTTATTGGAGAATTAGCATTGCATTAATTTACAGCTAGTAGTTAATTACTAATGTAGATGTAGTGGGATAGTATAAGTACGCACCAGAGAGCGCGACCATGTCCTTCTGGGAGAGGCCTTGCGCGGCGAAGAGCGACGTCAGATTGGCGAGGCCCGACGTCGGCGGCGGGATGTTGTTATTGGCGCCGCTGAAGCTCGCCGTCCTCGAGTCCCTCCTCCCAACCTTGACGTCCCAGCTCGGACCACCCAGCTGCATGTGTGCATGCATGCATCCATCAGTTGCAGTTGCAGGTTCATCAGTCTCATGCATCTTTCTAGCTCTGAAGTGATTCAAAAAGAATATAACTATACTGCAAGGGCCGGCTATCTAGGCTTACGATGACGACGCTATCTCTTGCGGCGATGGCGAGGATGTCGGCGCAGGAGACCACGCCGGGACAGACCTTCTCGACGGCCGACTTGATGGCGTCGATGACCTCGAATCCTCTGGCGGAGCCGTTGTTGGGGTTGGCCATCTTCTCGCCCCTGAAACTGGGCGTGTCATCCAGCAGCAGCGAGGCGTCGCAACCCTACACCATGATCGATCACATTATTATTATACATATATACGTATATATATATATAATCACAAGTTGCTTGATTGTGTTAGTAATTACTAATTAATAATGGCGGAGCGAGCGAGTACTGTTACTGTATGTACGTACTTGGACGAAGCAGTCATGGAAGAAGAGACGGAGGATGGAGGCGCCCATGCGCTGCTCCCTGGCGATGGCGGCCTGCAACACCGACCTGACGGCATCGTACACGCCGGGGCACGAGTGGGAGTAGAAGCTGGTGCCCAGCTGCGCCGACGAGGTGTCTGTGGTGCCGGCCAGCAACACAAGGAGCAAGAGGAGAGCGACGCCTTTGCCGCTGCATCTTGCAGCTGATGTTGCTGCAGCCATCTCGTACAGGGCTACAGGCTAGTCTTTGTGCCTCTGAGTGCAGTGAGGTGTATTGTATTGCTTGGAGCTCTGGAGGTAGCTAGCTTGCTGGGAACATGGACATCAGGACATCCATATTTATAGCAGAAACTCCTGGACTCAGTCTGTTAGTATAAGCTTGAAGCTAGGTAGTATATAGCAAGCACTCAATCCATGCATGCATGAATGCATAAAAATATATATATGATTAGGTACATCATGTCACGTACCGCGGCTTCACCTCACCTTCACCTACTATGTTGGACTTCGATCGAGTTGAAAAGCCGGCAATCAAGGTTGCTTGCCCAACAGGCAACAGCTAGCTTAGCTAGGAATCACTCTCGCCTTTCACAATTCACACTGCTAGTCTGCTACTGTATTTAATTTATTTCCGCTGAACTGATCAAGATTTTGATCATCAACAGTTGCAGATATATGGTTGGAACCATTCAGAGACAGAATTACATATCTGCTCACATATCATCATTCAGAGGCTCCTTCTGCACAATGTGCTACCATGCATAGTCCATAGTCGGAAGCATTCAGAGGCCAAGGGTCATGCATCACATCACAAACATGGAAAATAATTCACAGACATGCCTGCCTGTGGTAGTGGCTGCCTGGGGACAACAATGGTCATACTTGTATTTATGGCGAGAGCTATAGCAGTATAGCACTGACAATTTAATAAACTATACAATTTGACTACGCTATCCATCAAGATCACATATAATAGTCGTACATTTCCAAACAACTCTCTCTCTCTCTCTCTCTCTCTCTCTCTGTGGTACTGTAAATATGGAATATATGTTTGTTCTAAATAAAGTCGCTATGTTTTTGCCCTCATTTATTTTTGTTTGTCGGACTAAGTATAATATGAAAAGGAGTCAACAGCCCCGGCCCTCAGGGATGCATGCATGTTGTGGATGTTTTATTTGCTTCCAAGAGTTGTTGTGAATAGGACAAGCATGTAAGCCCTGATCAAGCTGGCCTCAAGGTCAGAGCAGTTGGTGTTGTGAAGAAGCTTAATTAGTCAGCATGTATATATTGCCTGGACGAGGACTTTGTGTTTGGAGTACACTACTTTCACAAATAATTTTACAAGAATATCGACAAGCGTCCACTGAATTTTCCATGCTACGTGGAGTTAGGCATGCAGTTCACGCATCCAACAACCCAGTTGCGACCCAAGTCGTACGAGTACCAAAAAAAATTCATGTCAGCAATTCTAGCTATGCCCTCCATCTTGCTTCTAAATAAAGCGATCGAATAGTCAACAGCTGGTGGAGAAGGTTCCAATGCAATGCTGCCTACTGAGACCACACTACTGGAAACAGAGGCTTTGTCGTGTGCAAAATTTTTTGCCGAGTGTCAAAAATCAGCCACTCGGCACAGAATTGCACTCGGCAAAGAGTTCTTTGCCACTACTACAAAAACTTTACTGGAGACGGGCGTTTTCGGTTTTCCGCGGCGGGCAAAGCTGTCCGCCGCGGCCTAGAGGCCACGGTATATCGTGGCTTAACCGCGGCGGGCGGCCTTGCCCGCCGCGGTTAACCGATTTACCGCGGCGGGCGGTGTAACGTGCCTGCCGCGGTAAATATACTTTTACCACGGCGGGCACGTTACACCGACCGCCTCGGTTAATCGTTTGGAAAAAACAAAAAAAACCCAAAGCCCACCGGCGAGCCCATTGACTGAGCCCACAGGCGAGCCCAATCCCAAACCGAAACCCTAGCGCTGCCATCGTCGTCCCTGGATCCAGCTGTAGCCGCCTCTGCAGCGCCGCTGCCGAAGATGAGGCCGGAAAGGAGGAGGGCGCCGAGCAGCCGTGCATCCGCGTGCGCCGCCACCGCAGCTCCGACGTCTGTGCCGGCTCTAGATCTGGGAAAGGGGAGAGGGCACAGTGAGGGAGACGAAGAGAGAAGAGCGAGGGAGACGAAGAGAGACCTGTACCTGCATTCGCAGCGCCACCGTCGCGGCATTCACCGGATCCGGCCGGGATCCATCGGATCCAGCCGCCCTCCTATAGGATCCGGCAGCCCTCCACCTAGAACCGCCCGCCGCCGTCGTCAGGGAGGGATGGGGAGGCCGCCTCCCACCAGATCCGGCCAGGGAGGAAGAAGGGGGCCAGATCCGCACGAGGGAGAGAGAGGAGACCAGGGCGCGCCGCCGGTGGATGTGTGTGCGTTGACAACGTGCACGAAAACTTCTGAAATTTTTATTATAGCCTCCACATATGATATCACGACATCTCAATAAGTTTCATGATTTTTGGACTTCGTTTGCTTTTTATAGAATTTAAATATACTTTGCACACAAGTTCGCGGTCATGTTTCGTGAACAAGATGTCTGAAATTTCGGGTCCGTTCCTGGATACGGCCTCACACTACACTCAGTAACATGACTATCATTTTTTGAATCATTAAATTCCAGTATGCGTACCACGTGCAGTTCAAAATTATATTTTTCAAAAAAATCCAAGTAAAAGAAATGAAGTAACTAAATATATTAAAAAGCCATAAAAAATTCACAAATTCTAACTAGGAGTTCCTGGTGCCTTAAAAGGGTTGCACAAAAAATTTGGAGGCAAAAAAAACTTTGTCGAGTGCCAGGGCATGGCACTCTGCAAAGGGGGTCTTTGCCGAGTGCCACGGATAAGGCACTCGGCAAAGAAGGTTTTCAATTTTTTTTTAAATTTCCTCTTTGCCGAGTGCCTTAACAGGGCACTCGGCAAAGATATTTAAAAAAAATAAATCTTTGCCAAGTGCCGTGCCAGGGGCACTCGGCAAATCATTTTTACAAAAAAAATTGCCGAGTGCCATATCTGGGACACTCGGCAAAAAAATTAAAAAATCAAATATTTGCCGAGTGACGGGCCAGGAGCACTCAGCAAAGTTTTTTTTTTAAAAAAAACCATTTTAAAAAAAATAAATCTTTGCCGAGTGTCGTGCCAGGGGCACTCGGCAAAGCATTTAAAAAAAAACTTTACCGAGTGCCAGATCTGGGACACTCGGCAAAGAATTTTTTTAAAAAAAATTTAATCTTTGCCGAGTGCCTCCCTGATCCGGCACTCGGCAAAGGGCAGTTAAGGGGACTTAAGCGATTCGGCCGGCCGGCCAGTCAGACTGCCACCGCGCCCACGCCCACGCCGAAACCGCCTCCGCCCCGCGCGCCGCGCCCACGCCGCCCTCGCCGCCGCTCGCCCATGCGCCCCCGCCCCCGGCCGCGCCCTGCTGCCCGGCCTCCCGCGCCCTGCCTTCGGCCGTGCCGTGCCGCCCGGCCGCCCGCGCCCTGCTCCCGGCCGGCTCTGCCCCCGGCCGGCCCTGCCCCCGGCCACGCCCGTGCCCGACCCCGACTCCGACCCCGACGCTGCCCGCCCCTACTCCCGGCGCCCGTCAGGTATGCCTTCTCTCTTTTTTGTTGTCTTGGTAGTGATAGTTGTAGTAGTATTAGTTGTACTAGTAGTGCTAGTGGTAGTAGTAGTATTAGAAGTAGTGGTAGTAGTAGTACCACTAGTGGTAGTAGTAGTAGTAGAATTAGTGGTAGTAGTAGTAGAAGTAGTGGTAGTAGTAGTAGAACTAGTGGTAGTAGTTGTAGCAATAGTGGTGGTAGTTGTAGTAGAACTAGTGGTAGTAGTAGTAGCAATAGTGGAAGTAGTAGTAGAAGTAGTGGTACTACTTGGATATATTCTTCTGTATGGATTGATATCCAAATTACATGGCTTCTCTTGAGACTACTATGCTTGTCAGCCATCGTGCCGCTGTTTTTTGTAGGTTTTGGAAACCTCACCGTGCAGGGGAGGTTCTGCCGAATTTTTTTAAATGACAGTATTTTGTTCCATTTTTGTAGAGAAGAGCCCATCGGAGCCGAGTCGGAGTTCCCGTCGCCATGCTGGTCTGCCTGCACCGCGCTGCCTCGCCACTGCACCGACCTACCACGGCCTCGCTAGCCTGACTCCGCCGCCACCCTAGGTATAACCCCTCTTTCTGTATCATGGTCGTAGATCGTGGAACCTAGTTAGGCGTCTCCCGTTCGAAAGAGATACGGTTGGAGGTATGCAAATCTTTGCATATCTATGATTGTATCTATTTTGGATTGTCCACGTTTTTTGGACAGCCCGCGGATGCGTAGATAGGTTAGTTTCCATGGTCTACTCCGGTCCAAGACAGAGTTTCGGCATCACCTCCCTGTTGTTCTCCGAATACACACTCTTCTTAGGCAGGACATGTATCTGGAGAACAGTGGGGAGGTGCTGCCGAAATTCTGTCTCGAATAGGAGTAGAGCATGGAAACTAACATCATCTACGCATTCGCGGGTAGGATTAGGACATATCCTTACCTATTAGATAGTAGGAACACCATGTAGATGCAATTGATGGTTACATTACTCGCTGATACATATTTTAGAAGATGGAGGACCATCAGTGGATGTACACGGGCTGGAGAAGTCAGAGTGATTACACCATGGTATGGATGAACAAGACCAATGCTTTCTTGAACAGTGCATTTGGCAAGGCTGCTAAAGGACATTGCCTAGTTTTGTGTCCCTGCAGCAAATGTGGAAACAGGAGGAGGGTAAACAAGGTGGAAATGGGTAAACATCTTGTGAAGAATGGATTTACTCCGGACTACACCCGGTGGATCCACCATGGTGAAGCCCATCATATGAGAGAGGAGGTGGTGAGACCACGGGTGGAGGCTTTTGATGCTGATGCCGGGGTACCAGACATGTTAGATGACTTTCACCAAGGACAATTCGATGAGGGACGTGAGAAGGAGGAGATGGAGGTAGCCGCATAGGCGTTCTATGACATGATGGACTCAGCACAGAAACCCCTTCACGATCGGTCAACGGTGTCTCAACTGGATGCCATTGGACGCTTAATGGGGTTGAAGTCTGAGTTAAACTTGAGTCGACCTGGCTTCGATAAGATGTTGGCCATGATTGGCACCCTACTTCCGGAGGGCCACATTCTGTCAAAGAGCATGTCAAGTCATTTACCGATTATGATGTGAATAGATATCGCTTTCACACAGCAAGCTACGAGCAGAGTCGGTCCAATCGAAAAACCACAAACAGCGGAGTTGTTACGTCAGGCACTGATGGACTCGACTATTATGGAAGAATTGGATAAATCTACGAACTATCATTCTATGGTTCCAAACCTCTTACTCCTATCATATTCAAATGCCACTGGTTTCATCCTGGAGTAACGAGACAGACCCCTAAGCTTGGGCTAGTCGAAATTCGACAGGATTCTGTCTATCCAGGAAAAGATGTCTACATTGTGGCTCAACAGGCCGTCCAGGTTTATTATATGTCATACGCGTGCAAAGATGCCGAGCATCTTAAGGGTTGGTCTATTGTGCACAAGGTATCGCCACACGGTAAACTACCTGTCCCAAACGATGAAGATTACAACTTCAACCCAAACACATATGATGGAGAGTTCTATCAAGAAGAGGGACTACAAGGAAGGTTTGACATAGACTTAACCGAAGAGATAGGAATGGAAGTAGACAATGACAAGAATGATGACAAGGACGCTGGAGACGAGGTGCAAAATCTGAAGGACATACAAATGCTTGAGCGATTACGTTTAGGCAATGACAATGAAGACAACATTCCTCCTTCGGATAGTGTTGATGAGTTGGACAATGTTGATAGTGATGACGAGACCTATGATCCAGCTAATCTCAATCATGAAGATTATTTCTAATACATGTAATACTATGTTTTTTGTAATTATGTTTTGTTCATTTTTGCACCTATTTCTAATTACGTCTTGTTTTTCTTTTTTGTTGCAGGTGATTGAACAAAGATGGCGGGCGACCATCATAGGTTCGTGAACTCAATTTACCAAAGATGCAGCCGGCTGCAGGAGGAGGTGGAGGGGGCGATGGAGGGATCGGACAGGAGGAGGAGGAGGACTGCCAGACGTAGGAGGGGGCCATCTCCTCCCACGCCGTGTGAGGAGGAGCTAGAGGAGGAGGTGGCGCCCGTGGACGAGTTGGATGATGAGCTGGTTCGACAGACGGACAAGGAGGAGGGGCCGCACGAGGACGACGAGTTGGAGGCGGCAGGCATGGGTTCTGCTTCCTCTGAGTCCTCTTCGAGTGTCTACTTGCGAGGTCCTACGAGCCTCCCACAGGTTCTGCTTCCTCACCAACGCCCAGTGATTTGCCCCGAAGGGCAAAAGTAAGTAACTTTATATGTTATCACCACTACTTCATATGATATGATAAAAAAAACTAATAATTTTTCTTAATCACTTGTGCAGGAACTGGGTGGTTGTGTCGGGTGGTAACGCATGGCTAGTCAACGACATCCTGGGTCTTCTGTGCAGGCAACACTTCCTCGGTATTGTCACGTATGCATCGAAGACGGAGCCGGCCTACTCGTTTGACCACTACGCCGTCGCCACCGATGCGGAGTACCCCAACAAGGCGGCGCAGATAAAGGCAGAGCTTTGGGTAAGTCTCCCTCGCACAACATTGCTCAATACGTCGCATTCATTGGACTTTTCTTGAAATAATGAATGGATACATCGCTTTTGTATGCAGACTTATTACAGATGCGAGGAGGGATTTGAGGCCAGGGCAGAGCAGGTGACTACCAAAGCCTGTAAAAAACTCGTCTCCGACATGCATCACGAGGTGCGCATCTAGGCCATCGTAACCTACAATGAGTCGAAGCTTGGAGAGAGGAAAACCAAGAAAGACGCAAGAGAGATGCAGCTGACCCGGGAGCAATACCTTGAGGTAAATGAAGAACATCAATATTGATTCGTTTTGAGATTAAGTTGGTTTAATTTGATCTTCTTATATGTCCAATACTTGATGATGTGTAGATGATTTCCTAGTGGTGCCAAGCGTATTCCGAGTGCTGGGCGATGATGGTGGACAGGTAGTTCACGGAGGACTACCTCAAGATGCACAGGGATGCCCGGGATTGTCGTTTGTAGATGCAAGGTCCAGCACACCGTCAAGGCAGCCGCAACCTCGCCGGATACAAACAAGCATGTGTACGCGAATTTATTTATCTATTGTGACGCTCAATTCTGCCTTATTTCTAATCATCGTGCTGTCTTTCTCCCAGTCGGCGTCACATAGTGGTCAGGCTTGCTCGGACTTCCAGGCATGGTGTATGGCCCACAAGGGCAAGGCGACGTCCGACGTCTCCTTCAACCTGGAGGACCCACCCGAGGCATACACGAACCCGAGCGTCCACTCCCGCATCAGTGAGTACACTGAGGTGGTGAGGTCGCTCCATGGGCCAGACCACGATCCGAGCACCCAGGACTTTGATGGAGAGATCGTCATGAGAGCGGGGCAAGGCAAGAAGCATGGGCAGTTCTGGCTTGGCGACGGTGTCATCGACACGGCCTCTACTCCCTCTCTCTCCCAGATCCGAGCACGGAGCATGAGCGAGAGCCCGGCCATTCACACACGGCCAATCGCTGCACAGCACCGGGTCGATGCACTCAAGGTTATTCATGTTTTACTCGTCACACATTGATCTTTACACACCTTAATTACCTTTGCATTACTGAAACATTGGAGTGAAATATTGCAGGCCCGGCTGGAACAAGAAATGAGGCAACGTCTGGAGCTGGAGGCCGGGCACCAGAGGATGGTGGCCCAGCTGGAGGCCGAGCGGGCCGAGCGGGAGGCCGAGCGGGCCGAGCGGGAGGCCGAGCGAGCCGAGCGGCAGGCCCAGGCGCAGAGGCTGACGGATATTACGGAGTTCCTATAAGGACTTGGGCAACGTGTGGGCTTCTCTCTGCCACCTAGGCTGTTGGTTCCACCTCCGCCTCCGCGTCCTGCAGCTACAGCTACTCCTGTGAGTATGAAAGTTTTTTACTTTCGCTTGTGCTTTGCTTGTATGGCCTCTACCTTCCTAGACTAGCTATCTAAATAATCTTGTCTCACATGCAATCTTTTCTCCTTTGTGCAGTCTTCATCTGACAGTGGCTCGAATAATCCACCTCATGCACCTCCGAATGATGGAGCTGGGCCTTCACCACAGTCGCCTTGGCTGAGATGAGTGCATGTTGTATTTTTTTCATTTGTTGTTCACTTTGTGATATACTTCTGATGCACTTGTGGACTTTGATGGACTTGTGAATTTATTTGGATGGACTTAAGAACTTATTATTATATATGTGATATATATTGTGATGGATGTGATATGTGCGGATGGATGAGATATACATATGATGGATGAGATATATATGTGATGGATGTTTGTATGAATTTATTTGTCACGATAGAATGTAAAAAAATTAAAAATTACAGTTTTGGGTCACTTTGCCGAGTGCAATGGTCACAGCACTCGGCAAAGCTAGAAAAATGGGTGTCCAGAAACCCATTTTTTCAGCTTTGCCGAGTGTTGTGACCATGGCACTCGGCAAAGAAATTTAAAAAAAATTCAAACTTTGTCGAGTGCCGTACAGATGGCACTCGGCAAAGAAATTAAAAAAAATCTTTGTCGAGTGCCGTACAGAGAACACTCGGCAAAGATTTTTTTTTTAAATAAAAATCTTTGCCGAGTGCCGTACAGAGGGCACTCGGCAAAGAAATTTTAAAAAATAAAATAAAAATCTTTGCCGAGTGCCGTACAGAGGGCACTCGGCAAAGAATTTTTTTTAAAAAAAAATCTTTGTCGAGTGCCGTACAGAGGGCACTCGGCAAATATATTTTTTAAAAAAAATTAAAAATCTTTGCCGAGTGCCTGAAGGTTGGCACTCGGCAAAGAAATTTTGTAAAAAAAATAAAAACTCTTTGCCGAGTGCCCGAAGGGTTGGCACTCGGCAAAGAAATTTAAAAAATATATAAAAAATCTTTGTCGAGTGCCTGCAGGGTTGGCACTCGGCAAAGTCACCGTCAACGGGACCGGCGCCGTGACGGTCGCTTTTCTTTGCCGAGTGTCCCCGGGGCACTCGGAAAAGAAGGCTTTGCCGATCAATTTTTTACCGTGTGTTCTTTGTCGAGTGCCGCACTCGACAAAGGCTTTGCCGAGTACAATCTGGCCTTTGCCGAGTGCCTCAGGCACTCGGCAAAGAACCTGAATCCAGTAGTGCCACTTTGATCAGGATATATATTTAAGTAATTAAGTAATACAAGTATATATGTATAGCTTCACTGAAAATATGTTTTAGGCATTCTAAGAGAGTGGGTGGGTCGCCACCAAACAACTATGACAAAACACCAACCAAATCGTAGCTTAAGTTATTACGGCTCTGGTTATTGCGTCCTTATTTTTTATATCATGGATCAGTTTTTGATCTTATTAGTTATTGCAATTTTTATCCACACATGTTAAGTTGATATTGTCCTTATAGTATATTTTATTCATAATTTTCATTTTATATGTTTTATTTAACAATGGACATGATTATAGGTCCTAGGTTGTACTCTTAGTCACTAAAATAGCACAAACAGTTATTTTACCATGCAACATGGCACTTAGATGTTGAATTTCCTCTATGAAAGGATTGTATGTGTAGTAGTATTGCTTTATATGTGATAAAATGAATGCTTAGTATTGATATGCTGTAATGTTTCAGTTAAAACGTATAAAATTATCTAAAGTAACATCTCAAAATTTATCATAGAGCATTTGTGGGGTAACTTAATGAAAATTTAGGGGCTTACTATAAATTATATTTTATAATAGTAAGTGTGGGTAATTTAAAAGTAAATTTGGGGTTACTTTAAGCATTTTTTTATAACCAACGGATGTGGGTAATTCTTTAGGTAACAAAATAGATCTGGTAACTATAAAAATATAGACCAAAACCTATTATTGGCCATTATAATTACGAGTCTACAAAATTGATAGTGAAATTATTCTAATTTCTATGAGAATTTCTAGGGTTTATATTTTTTCCTATTGTGTCATGCGAGGATTAACGTGGTGGCTCTATTGAAGTCCTCCTAACGTTGAAGCTCTATTGAAGACCTCCAGTTATAGTAGTATTAAGATTCTAACATGCAACTCATATATGATATATATGTACATGTTCTTTATCTTTGCCTTGTTGTCATAGACTTTACTTACCAATTGTTTTATGCACTTTATCATCCCCTATTCTTAATTAGTGTTCTCCTTTGTATCGTGCCTCTATGTGGGGTTTCCATGTGGAGGCTCCGTTGGGCCTCTAATTTGTAATAGTAAGATTATAATTATACTGATTAACATTTTTCAGGAATTGTTCGTCAAATCACCAAGGACTTGCGCTGCTATAGAGGTCTATTTTGGCTTCGTTTGCAGCTGAGAATTATGATGCTATGGCCTCCGCCCTTTGTGAAATGGGTGCGACCATATTTCCAGCACATTATCCATATCCCGGTTGTCCTCTTCTTTTATCAGGTAACCTGCTCCTGGTTTAATTTCTGATCTACAGGGCAATTATTTCTTGTTTTTATTAGGGAACCTGCTCCTGCTGTTTGGACCTTGCAGTTTCCCCATCTGTACCTACTTATCCGATGCAACCCGGGTCTGGTACATGATTTATCCCTTCTATTCCATCTTCTCAGGTTGTAGATGCTATGCAGTTGCTAAAAACCTTCGTTCTACCTATATTCAGGGTCCACGCAGCCAGCGCCACGTTGTTGTGCTTCTGACACCTGATCCAGTGTTCTTCAGAAATTTTAGAGAATGACGATGACGAGAACCTATCAGTGCTTCTGATCAATCAATTGACACACACAAGAATGCAGAAAAAGAAATGCTTTCGGATGCTACGCCCAAAAACAAGGTCAAGAAACTTTGCAAAAAGACTTCGTCAGGTATAGTCTCTATACTATATGATGAGTACTTCGTTTGCTGTTCTCTGGTATATGATGGTTACCGATTCTTGCTCTTTCCAGGCCCGATCTCAGTCAATGAAATCGAAGGATCTTAAGGTAGCTGTGGAGGAACAATCAAATATTGTATTCTCCAGCTTCTCATGTAGACGCAAAGCTCTGTTGTTTCTGAACAAAAAGGTATGCATCATCACAGCGGTAACTTTATCAGCAGATAGGAATCAGCCTGGTGTCTTCCTACCTGTTTTCTTTAAAGGTACGTACCTGCTATGGCCCATGGGATCCCTCTTTGGCTATATGCATCATCCATCCATCAGTAGCTTTGAATGCTTATGTTCAATGCATGAGCCATCGCATAGGCACCATGTTTCTGTGTGGATTTTCGTTTCGTTCAACTTCCTTCAGCAATTGCACAGAATCATCCGGCAGGAAACTGCGGACTCATTCGCGGACCTATCAGATCGCGCACTGTTCGTTTGTCTTATGAACCGTACTTTTTTATGAAGGAACAATGTTTTTCTCTCACAACAAATCAGCAAACAGTGCTTTTCAACCTGGCTTATCAGCCAGCAAAGCTGATGCCACAAACTGAATGTCCATGTATATAGCAGAACTCATTCCGTGTAACCCACATGTATAATATGCTTGCCAATCACCACATTCCCTGCACCTGGACAGCATGTATCAGGTACGTAGCATACTTATTACCCACCACGTTGTTCGATCTTCAAATTTCTACCTGCGTGTGCGCGCGAAGGCGTGCGCCCTTCACTAGTATACTACATATACACTACTCTCTCTGAACAAACATGCATACGTATCATCACCCGTTGATTAACTGATGAATTCTACCATGTCACCACGAGAACTTCAATTCTTATTAGTAGCCAACTCAATTTTATTTGTTAATTAAACGACAAGTGCATACGTATATTTGTACAGTATATATGCTTGTTCTTAGTTTAGAGGAAAATCTTGTCATGCCTAATACCGTAAGTGATTCTTCATGCGGGAGTGTAGTATCATCAAATGGTTCGTGACCTGCTGATAGGCAGCTTGCCTACTATAGACAGCGATCTTGCCTACTTTAAACAAAAAAGGATGAAGTAGACAAAAGCTGATACATTCATTACTGAAACAAACCGATCGACATGTGAACACATCGAGACAACACAATGACTTCACAATTTTACCTGAGGTTCTAGGACAGTCCGATTTCCTTGTGCTTGCAAAGGCATCGTCGATGTCTTTGGTTTCGTTGTATATATGGTCTCTGAAGTTGGTGCAGCGTGCTTGGCCTATGGTGTGAGCACCTAGTAGCAAAATTAAGAAGCAACAAGTCAAGACAAAATATAAGGACGGCATAAATTATATGTTATCTCAAATATTTCAATAGTTAATTAAGGTGTGAAGGAAATGAGTGGACGTACACGCAAAAGCATGATATACAAGTTTCTTTACCTCTAGAAAGACATACCGAGAAAAACATGCATGTACATGTGTGGCATCTCGTTGTCACCTTTGCAAATTAACTTTATTAGGTCATTTTCATGCCATCCATATCTGTCTGTACCAAATCTCGTGCTACGCGTTATGTTAGTAACCGACATCTAGTCTTTGGTGATTCACCAATCAGCAGCAAGCTTATGTGAAGAAGACAAGGTTAATAATAACCCAGCTCGATCTCGAGTCAAAACTGAGTTATCAATTTCGTTGGTGTGATTGTGTGTACCAGATGCATGTATTATATTTATATAACCACTAAAGCTACCTTTTTATTAGCTTTATTATTTGAGAAGTATATATATGTAGTGGTTCTTTTTCTCTCATTCCAAGTACACAGTTGATTTTTTTTTCTTTCTTTAAAAAGATGTCATCTAGTATACTTGAACATGTCTAAGCAGCAATTAGCTAGTATAACAGTCCATTTTTCTCGAAGATGACAAGCAAACTTTTTTCTCTTCCGAATAAAGCGACCAATCGACAATAAGAAATTAATTTGCCGGACATGTTTGTTGTATGTTGTTGCAATCAGTTAGCTTATGAAGAAGTTGGAAATTTGTACGTACCAGAGAGCGCGACCATGTCCTTTTGGGAGAGGCCCTGCGCGGCGAAGAGCGAGGAGCCTGTGTGGATCCCCAGCGAGCGGCTCACATCCCCGGCGACGTCGCGGCGAGGCGAGGCGTGCCCCTGCTGGAGCGGCTCCTCCGGCGTCGTCTGCACCTACGCGCAGATCCGGAGGGGACGCTGGAGGCGGGGTTGGAGGCGCTGCGCCTGGGGAGGAGGGGCATGGCCGGAGGAGCTCCTGCCTTCTCGTCCTCGGATCCGGCCGGCCAGCTCCTTCCCCGGCGCCCCTGCCTTCTCTTCCCTGGATCCGACCGGCTCCTCCAGTGCATCCGCTGGAGGCGACGCGGAGGGATCGCGGGACTCGGTTGGAGGCAGCGCGGAGGGCTCGCTGGAGGAATGGCGTGGCCATGGTGCTGCTTGGTGACAAAGGGAGGACCAGGCGCATGGGGACCAGGCTGGGGCCAGAGCAGCGCCGCCGACGAGGAGCGGCCGCTGCGGCAAGGAGCTGGCGGCACTCGGCCTTGTGTGCGTTGGACTTTTGCATCCGTTGTTGGAAACGCGAAGTTCTGCGTCCGCGAGCTTTTCACTGTGCGTTAAACTGTCAAATGCGTCTCACGTTTGGGTTACCGTCGTTGGAGTCAGTCTTACTTTGCCCTAACGTGCTAGCTAGACCCTATAGCAGCATCAGCACGGGTAGGGAGCCGAAGAAGCTGGTGCAAGACAAAACTGGAAAGCCTGCTGCTCCCACCCTCCCTGCAGCGGTGCAGCCGGCCAGCCGTTGGTAGCTAGTAGTGTTAGGTTGATCTCTAATCCTAAACTAGGGGCCGTTGGGCCTTTGATCCACGCTCTGATCAGGGGCGACTAGCCCACTATGGCTCGAGGGCCCCTGTCACACTGTGCAATAAATAGAGATGGAGGTCGGTGGCTTAAGTTACGAGGTTTGCCTGAGCTATAGTTCCCCATCGACACCTAAACCCTAATCCGATCTAGAGGGGCGCAGCCAGTGACGGGAAGCCACCAGCCGTGCCACCACCAGACTGCGTCACCGGACTCCACTGCCTTCACCGCTGGTCGCCACCGACGCAGTCTTCACCGACTGTCGCTGCCTTAGCGCAGACACCGAATCCATGGCGGGCGCGAACGGATCTTCCTCCACTACGGCGTCAGGTTTGACACGTCCAACTTCTACCCCTCCCTTTCTCTCGTTCTACCTACTGTTACTGTACTAAGTAGATGTTCTAGGGTTCATGATTCTATTCAACAGCAAGTACCCGGCTAGATCTATGCTCCTAGTGATTCTATAAGTTTTAACAATGGTACCAGAGCCATGGTTTCTAGGGTTTTTAGATCTAGAACGGGGAAACAGACAAGAAAGCAGAGAACCGATCAGATCCAGTTCGGATCTAAGAAGAAAGAGGGTTTTCCTAACCCTAACCCTAACTGGGTAAAAGAAAGAAGAGCAGGAGGGCTCGGTTTCAAGTCTACTCGAAACCAAACCCTAAACCCGCAATCAATTCGGGAAGAAGAAGAACAGAACAGAAAACCCTAACCCTAACTTGATTTAACCCTAACCCTAATCCCCAATCGGATGAAATCCGAGACGAAAATCCAAAATAGATGAAGAAAATCACATGGGGATGTTGGGGAAGGGGAGGCCTACCTCGCCGCTGCGCAACGCTGTTGCCTCGCTGGCGCACGGGGAGAAGAAGGCCAAGCCAGGGGGCGCTGCTCGTCGGGCGCTGGCCAAAGGGGCGCCGCGGCCAGGCCGCTCGACGGTGGCGCGCTCACCCGCTGGGGAGCGTGCACACCGACGAGGGGGCCAGTGATGGCGCCGGGGTTCTCTGCTCGCTCTCGTCGTCGTTTGCTCATCGCTCGATTTCGTGCGGCTGAGTGAGTGAGAGAGGGAAGGAGAAAGAAAGAATGGCTAGGGTTTTTGGGTTAGGGCGACGCGGCGCCGTTTTGTTCGACCGACGCGCGCGCGCAGCCGTCCGATGCAGACGAGCGACTGAGATCGATCGGGTCGTCTTGTGGCCTAGGCAAACGCGTGCGGCCGCGGCACTTTGCCAGCCCAAGCCCACGTTGCGCCCTGGGTGCGGCCGAGCGCCGCGTAGAGCAGTGGGCCGAGCCGGTTTTGGCCGGTTTGGGCCGAGAAAGGAAGAGCAAGAGCCCAGTTTCGTATTTTTCTTTTTCCAGGAAAATTGAAAAATGGAAATTGGCTCAAAAGAAAATAGAAAAAAGTATTTTTCCCTGTGGGTAAAAATTCAAGAAAATAAGTTCATTTTTCCACTGTGTATTTTAAAGTTGTTAATTTCATTATTAAATTTGAACAAACGGGAGAATTTAATTTTGAAAAAATAGATATGTTTTTATCTTATTATAATATTGTTATTATTCTGACCAATGTTGATTAATGATAATATTATGATGAGTTTTGTCATGCATTAATTCTATTTCTGTCCAACGGTGATGTAGAATTAGTGTAGAGGACAATTGTATGGTTTAATCTTGACCAATGTTGGATCTAAGGCATGCAATTGTTATTATTATGTTTATGTTCTCACTCTATATGAATTGTGTTTTCAGGCGGATATAACTTAATGGGTTGTATCAAAGAGATCATCACTCTCAAAGGTGATAACTACATGGAGTGAAAGAAAAAGATTGACCTAGCTTTCATCTTAGCTGAGGTGGACTGGGTAGTCACCTCACCGTGTCTCACTGAGCCTGTGGCAACGGTGAGGGAGACAAACGAGGCTGATGCCGATTGGGCAGCCAGAGAGAGGGATTTTGCATCCCAAAAGATATCCTATGACCTTGAGCATAGGAAGTGGGTCACTGCCAATAAGAAATATTTGGTTGTGATAAAGAACACGATTAAGCCTGTAATTGTGGGCTCAATCCTAGAGTGTGACACGGTCACTGAGTACCTTGATAGAATAAAGAGTCAATTCACTGGCTCTTCAAAGACATATGCTACCTAGCTGATAAAGCAGCTGGTGACAGAGAGGTACTCTAGTAATGGTGGCATAAGAGAGCACATACTAAGGATGAGCAATTTGACATCCAAGCTAAAATCAATGAATCTGGCTCTCAAGAAAGAGTTCCTTATCCATCTGATTTTTGCTTTCTTGCCAAAAGAGTTTGACACTTTTATTGTCAACTACAACATACAGCCCGAGAAGTGGGACATGGAGAGGCTCATGGCTATGTGTGTGCAAGAGGAGGAGAGAATGAAAGCTGCCAATGGTGGCAGTATCAATTATCTTAAAGACAACAAGAAAAAGAATAATAATGCTAACTCCTCCTCAAAGTCAAAGAGAAAGGGTCCCATGCTGCATCAGCCTCAGCAGAACAAGTTCACAGTAGAGAAAGACCAGTGTCTCTATTGCAAGAAGATGGGACATTATAAGAAAGATTGTCCTAATTACTTAAAGATGATCATGGCAAAGAAAGGTGAGAATATTATTACGTTCATAAATGAATCCCTATATGTACAGTATTCGAAATCTACTTGGTGGATTGACTCAGGTGCAACTGTTCATGTTGCTAATTCTTTACAGGGATTCTGTTCAACGAGGACTACACAAAGAAGCGAAAGACACGTTAAAGTTGCAAATGGAGTCCGAGCAGATGTTGAAGCCGTTGGCGATCTTTCTCTAGAGTTGCTGATGGTTTCACACTTTTACTGAGAGATGTACTTTATGTTCCCTCCCTATAGAGAAACTTGATTAGTGTTTCATGCTTGGACAATGATAGATATGATTGCCATTTTGGAAATGGCAAATGTAAGATAACATTTAATAATGCATGTGTTGGTCTTGCTATCTTACAAAATGAGCTTTATTTGTTATCACTACGTGATGATGTGAATGTTATATGCGATGATGGGAATGTTGCGTGCGATAATGAAAATATATCCTCGTTTGCGGATGTAAACAGAAAATGAAAGAGAGCTCACGATGCGTTATCGAAATTATGGCACTGTCGTTTAGGCCATATTTCGAGGGGGAGAATAGAAAGACTAGTTAAGAATGATATTCTTCCTCCATTAGAGCTCTTAGATTTAGAACAATATAGAGAATGCATAAAAGGAAAATATGTAAAGAAAATTAAGAAAGATGTTAAACGAATCGCATGAATTTTATAGATTATTCACATAGACATCTATGGTCTGTTTCCTATAAAGAGTGTGGATGGTTATAATTCATTCATAACATTCACAGATGATTACTCCCGTTATGGCTACATTTATCCAATCAAAGAAAGAACAGAAGCATTGGATAAATTTAAGATATTTAAGGTAGAAGTTGAAAACCAACATAATTTAAAGATTAAGATAGTCAGGTCCGACCGTGGGGGGGAGTACTACGGTTGGCATACCCCATATGGCTAAGTTCCTGGACCTTTTGCAAGGTTTTTACAGGAGAATGGCGTAGTAGCCCAGTATTCTACACCGGGCGAACCTTAGTAGAATGGAGTAGCTAAAAGATGCAATCGTACCCTGATGGATATGGTGCATAGTATGATAAGTTACTCCACCTTACCGTTGAGCCTATGGATAGAGGCGTTAAAAACCGCCATTTATATTCTCAATAGAGTACCAAGCAAGTCGGTGCCCAAAACACCATATGAGCTGTGGACAGGAAGAGTACCCTCACTAAACCACTTACGTGTGTGGGGGAGTTCTGCTGAGGCTAAAGTATTTAACAAAAAATATTGCGAAGCTAGATCCCAAAACAGTAAGTTACCATTTTATTGGCTACCAGAAAAGTCAAAAGGTTTTCGTTTCTACTATCCAGATAGACATACAAAGTTTATGGAAACGAGACACGCTGTCTTCCTAGAGGTTGAAACGATGAGGGGGAGCATGGTAGCTCGAGAAATTGACCTTGAAGAGAAGCGGGTGTATGCGCCCACTCCAATAATTCATAAGCCATTTTTCTCACTACCTGCTATCACTGCACCAACAGTGTAAGATACTATGGTGCCAACACCTGTTGTTATTCTGCCTATGGCAACAATGAGTGACGATGAAAAACCTGTTCTTCAGGATTCTGTAGAACCCATTGCCACACATGAGGATGAGCAACAACAGCCTCAAATAGAAGATGTGCCAAATGTGGAGGCCCCTCGAAGGTCTCAAAGAGTTAGAAGATCAGCTATTCCTGCTGACTATGAAGTATACAATACTGAGGAATTTCAAATAGAGGATGATCCCACCTCATTTGAAGAAGCCATGAGAGTGATCAATCATCAAAGTGGTTTGAGGCCATGAAAGATGAAATAAATTCTATGAATGCCAATAAAGTTTGGGACTTAGAAATAATTCCTAAAGGAGCCAAAACAGTAGGCTGTAAATGGGTCTATAAAACAAAACTTGACTCTCAAGGAAATATAGAGAGATATAAAGCGCGACTTATGGCAAAAGGCTTTACGTAAAGAGAAGGGATTAATTACAATGAGACCTTTTTTTTAGTCTCATGTAAAGATTCCTTCAGAATCATAATGGTATTAGTGGCACATTACGATTTAGAATTACATTAGATGGATGTAAAGACGATATTTCTCAAAGGAGACTTAGAGGAAAGTATTTACATGGCACAACCGAAAGGTTTTGTCATGGAAGGAAAAGAATGAATGAGATGCCACCTAAAGAAATCCATTTATGGATTAAAATAAGCTTCAAGATAGTGGTACTTGAAGTTTGATCAGACAATAAGAAATTTTGGGTTTAAAGAGAATGTTGAGGACAATTATGTCTATGCAAAATTTAAGAATGAGAAGTTTATCTTCCTTGTCCTGTATGTGGACGACATCTTACTTGCTAGTAGTGATGTCAGTATGCTACTGAAGACAAAGAAGTTTTTGTCCTCAAAATTTGATATGAAAGATCTTAGTGAAGCCTCATTCGTTCTAGGGATCGAGATTCATCGAGATAGAAGTAAAGGGGTATTAGGACTGTCATAAAAGACATACATAGAAATAATCTTAAAGAAATTCAGTATGCACAAATATAGTCCCTCACCTGCTCCTATAGTCAAGGGCAACAGATATGGGGATTTTCAATGCCCCAGGAACCAATATGAGATTGATCAAATGAAAACGGTTCCATATGCTTCAGCTGTCGAAAGCTTGGAATATGCTCAAGTATGTACGCGCCCAGACATGACATTTGTTACAGGGTTACTTCACAGATTCCAGAGCAACCCTGGAACAGAACAATAGAAATTAGTAAAGAAAGTCTTGCGTTATTTGCAAGGAACGAAAGGCCTCATGATGACGTATAGAAAATCTGATTCACTCCATATAGTGGGATATTCAGATTTTGATTATGCGGGAGATGATAGAAAATCCACGTCTGGATATGTATTCACTCTCGCAGGGGGAGCTATTTCGTGGAAAAGCTCAAAGCAAACCATCACTACATCGTCCACAATGTATGCCGAGTTTGTAGCGTGTTATGAGGCAACGGGGCAGGTGAACTGGCTAAAGAAGTTCATACCCGGTTTGAAGGTGGTTGATGACATCTATAAACCACTTAAGTTATACTGCGATAATAATCCGGCAGTACAGTATGCTCACAACAATACGTCAAGTGGTACTGCCAAACACATTGACATAAAGTATTATGTTGTGAAAGATAAAGTCCGGGATCATGCCATAAGTCTTGAGCATATAAGTACTGAAAAGATGCTCGTGGATCCGCTTACAAAAGGCTTACCACCCAACATGTTCAGAGAACATGTAGCCGGCATGGGTTTAAGGGAAAGCCTATAATTCCTGGACAAAACAAGGCTCAAAGATAAGTATCTATTTCAGAACAGAGTGGTGTGTTGTAGCTATTAAATCTATCGGCAATTGACAGTGACGATGAAATATGCTCTATGCGCTAATCTGTAATGAAATGAACAAAAGTAAATGATATGAAATTGAAAGATGGTAGGAGATCAAGGGGGAGATTGTTAGGTTGATCTCTAATCCCAAACTGAGCCCAACGTCCCAGTTGGGCCTTTGATCCACGCCCTGATCGGGGGCGCCCAGCCCACTATGGCTGGAGGGCCCCTGTCACACTGCGCAATAAATAGAGGTGGGGGCCGATGGCTCAAGTTACGAGGTTTGCCTGAGCTACAGTTCCCCACCGACACCTAAACCCTAATTCGATCTAGAGGGGCGCAGCCAGTGACGGGAAGCCACCAGCCGCGCCACCACCGAACTACGTCACCAGACTCCACTGCCTTCATCGTCGGTCGCCACCGCGCATCACCGACGCAGTCTTCACTGACCGTCGATGCCCTAGCACAGACACCGAATCCATGGCGGACGCGAGTGGATCTTCCTCCACTGCGGCGTCAGGTTTGACACGTCCAACTTCTACCCCTCTCTTTCTACCTACCGTTACTGTACTAAGTAGATGTTCTAGGGTTCATGATTCTATTCAACAACAAGTACCCGACTAGATCTATGCTCCAGGTGATTCTATAAGTTTTAACAGCTAGTAGTGTATTGGTCCAACAGATCCTCGCACTCGCATTCTCCCTCCCACCCACTCACCTCCCTCCCGGCCTCCTCCTTCCCTGCTTTCCCCTTCCCTTCCCTTCCCTTCCCTAGTGATGGAGGGCCTGTTTGCTTGTCTCCCAGGCAAGCTTGCCTGGCGCCGGCGTTGCTCCCAGGCGTCGGATTTCCGGCGGCACCTGGGGCCAGGATCGTCGCTGCCTGGCGGGCAGCTTGCTTGGGAGACCGTGAAGCAAACTCCGCCAGGCAAGTCCGTCGGTGACGAGGGCCGGGGGCATGGAGGGGCTGAAGGAGATGATGGATCACCACCACCGATCGGGACTCCGACGCCGAGCAGCGTCACCGACGACTGCTGTGACATGGGGCCGGGACAGAAGCAGATCCCTCCAAAGGCACCCATGCCGCCACCATCCATGGAAGTGGCACTTCTTCTGCCAAAGGGATTGGACAAGAAGGTGATACTAGCTACTAAGGGTTGTTTGTGGTTTTCGTTTTCTCTTTATTACCTGATCGTCTCAGCGATCGTTTGCTTGTTTGATGGTCGTCTACACCTAGCTTGCACCCGTTTGTTCATAAATCTGGATCTTTTTTCTTCTTCCAAAAAAAATCTTTCCTTTTCCCCCCATGCGGGCTGCGGCTGTCATAGATCGATCTGTTCTTGCATCCTTTCTTGCCTGTTGCTTTTCGAAAAAAGAAGATGAAAAAAAAATCTATCTAGTTAGCTAGTAGATCTGTGCATTCTGCCTCTGCTGGTGAGTGGTGACCTACATGGCACCGAGCTAGCTAGATCTATGAATACAGTGCAATCAAAATGGGTGCACGGTTGCCCGGATCATATATACATATACAGGCGCGCACGCGGTTTTCTCGATTTTGGCGCTTTCTGCATGCATGGGACAATGATGAATGAAGAGAGCTACACATGTTTCACTGCGATGATCAGTGCTTGTTTAGTTCCCAAAAAATTTTTAAAAAAATACTACAGTAGCCATCACATCGAATCTTACGATATGTGCATGGAGTATTAAATGTAGACGAAAAAAAACTAATTGCACAGTTTGGTTGGAAATTGCAAGACGAACGTTTTAAGCCTAATTAGTCTATGATTGAACATTAATTGTCAAATAAAAACAAAAATACTACAGTAGCCGAATTCTCAAAATTCAGCAACTAAACACGCACTCAGTTTCTCTTCATCGTATCTTTACGATGCCCTGACCGATCCTTTTTTTTTCATGGGTGTTACACGTATTGTTTCCCACCGTACCATCCTGTCCTCCAAAACCACATGCGCGCCTAGCTTGCACCCCTCAATCAAGATACTTCCTTGGTCTCGGGTTTACATTTCAAGCAATGCTCGATATCAATTTTCAATGGGTCTTATGCCATACCCAGAAAAACAAAATTGCGTCCACATGATGTTGCCAATTTCCTGATGCTCAGTTGTTGTCTGCAGTTAAAAAAGAGTCTTTTGTATTGGGAACGTTTAGATATTACATTACAGTACCAAATAGAGATATAAAGAACTTTCTTTGAATATATTTGTTTGGTGGATTTCACTTCCTCGTAGACTCACTAGATGTGCACGTCACATATGTTTGGTTCCATGCCAAGCTTGAGCTACAAAGTTCCACCATTTATTTGTCCAACCAATACTTCCACACGTGTATATTGCTTAGGGAATGAACTCTTTCTTCTTGGTGGAGACATGCATGACACAGCATTGCTCTAGGCAGCATAATATGAGAACCATGGCCCGATCGTTACCTTTGCTTCAAACAAAGCCTGGTATGGTCTGGCATGCATGGTCCACAAGCTCAATCTATTCTTGCCAAGGCAAGCATGGGCAGCAAAGGAAATTAAAGCCAAAGGAAGTGGGCCTTTTTCCTGGCCTCACTTTAGTTACCTAGGTACCGTTTAGTTTCCAAAATTTTGCAAAAATTTTTAAGATTCTCCGTCACATTGAATCTTTGGACGCATGCATGAAGCATTAAATATAAATAAAAAATAAAACTAATTACAAAGTTTAGACGAAATTCACGAGACGAATCTTTTAAGCCTAATTAGACTATGATTGTATACTAATTGTCAAATAACAACGAAAGTGCTACAGTACCATTTCACCAAAAATTTCGCCAACTAAACAAGGCCCTAATATGTGCAAACCAGAATTTCCTGAAGCCAATAGTTCAAGTAGGCCTTCTTGCAGTAGTTTGGCAATTCTATGATGAAATAATCATCCATAGGATGTTTGGGGGTGAACAAGAAAGTAATCACAAATTCTTAAAGTAATCCGGTGCTACTGTTACCTCTTGATATAGGATGCAATTAATAGTTTTAGAATGCAATTATTACAAAAATGTTGGCTTAGTGCATAACATTTTTCTTGAGTTGAAATTGTTCCTATCTAAACATCTTCCGTATGACCATATTAGACCATAGTTAATTCTGTAGTTTGGAATACGACCTGTAATTTAAACACTTTTGGTTGTGTTTATTCTACTGTTGCAGGAGAAGAGTTTTACTTATTTAAGGCATGTGAGCTGCTCCACGACCAAGCAAGATATTGAGTATATGCCTAAGTTCCCCCTTTACTCTTAGTTAAATTTTACCCTCAAATATGACATTGATAGGGTTTGTCAGGTTTTTTCCACAATGCCTTTCTACCTTGTAATAAGTTCAGAATCTACCATATTGCAACGACCACTTAATAGGATTATTTGTTCTGAAATAATTAACCATTGAGTGCTGAAAACTTTTCAAAAAACGATTTATAATTATTTTGAAGCAATTTGTAACCTGTAATTTGGCTGTTTAGAGTTTGCAGCTCCCCTACACGTCAATGGTTCCTATGTGCTAGCTGATGTATTACTTTTAATTTGTTCTATAACATGATCTACAGAAAGTGTTGAAATATATAGCAGAGTAGAAGTTCCGTAACATTGCTTAGTCGATTGTAGCATAAACCTTTCAGGGAATGAAATTCACAAACACATTCGTATACCATGCAAGTTGTTTATGTCTGTTGTTTTGTGCTATTTTTGTATGTAGTATATATTGTTTTGAATGATACTTAATGGTACTGGTACGTCTTAAGTCGGCTGCAAAACCGAAATGTGTTACTGACACTTGGATGAACTTGTGTTGATGTAATTTGTACTCAAAATTTATAAAGTTCCTACAATATTTTTTGCATAATATATATTCACTATTACACATACACAAATTTGAATTTCCATTTCCTTTCCCAACATTTACCACTAAATATATTTAGTATATTTTTAATATAAGTGCTGACGTCACAGAGGTCAATGAAGTAACATAAACAATATAATCACTTTTGGAATCCCATTACCTCTTCAGTTTATTAGTCATATACCACTACCGGAATCAAAGGCTTTGCCGAGTGTCATAGAGTATATTTTATAGGACACTCGGCAAAGATTCTAACACTCGGTAAACTCTCTGTTTGTCGAGTGCCTTACTAAAAACACTCGGCAAACATTCTGACACTCGGCAATTCTACTTAAAAACACTCATCAAACTTCGGCACTCGGCAAATTACGACACTCGACAAACATCGCGCCACGTGTCCCTCTATGAAAAGAGAAAATTAAATAAAAAATAAATAAATATAATTTTTTTTACCGAATGTCTAGGCCACGTTTAGTTGGCGCCAGAATCGGCATTTGCACAGTGTTTGATATGACGGCGAATACTGTAGCAACTTCGTTTGTATTTGTGAATTATTGTCTAAACATTGACTAATTAGGCTCAAAAGATTCGTCTAGCAAAGTTCAACTAAACTGTACAATTAGTTTTTGATTTCATCTACATTTAGTACTCACCGTAAATTTGATGTGATGGAGAATCTTTTTTTTATATAGTGTTAAAATTGAGAGTTTGGTGGGAACTAACATGGCCCTGATATCACACTCGACGAACTCTTTTGTTTGTTTAAGTGTCAGATCTAACACTCATCAAATTCGGGCTTATAGGCCTACGGGCGCGTCTCGCTTGTCTCTTTCAGCCGCCGGCCGCAAGCCTCTCCCCGCGCTCCCTTCCCTCCTCTCCCCCGCGCCTACTCTCCTCTGCGCCCCCTCCCCCTGCACCCCCGCGCCGCCTGGCCGCCTGGCCACCTGGCAGAGGTCTCCGTCCTCGCGGCCCAGCCTCACCCGCAGACCTCCCCCATGGACGTGGAGGCAGAAGGCTCGTCGACGCCGTCGCGGCCGCCGTCGACGTGGAGCTGAAGGTCAGTCGTCGCCGGTGTGGCCTCGATTTTGGGGCGGATTCGTCGCCGGGGCGGCCTCGATTTGGGTCGCATTCATCAGCGCGGCCTCGATTCGGGGCGGTGGCGGCAGATTTGAGCAGGCTGGGGGCCGAGGAGTGAGGGGCCCGACGAATCTGCCCGCCCGTCGAGACACGGCGGCTGCAGTCAAGACCGGGAATCCAAACCCTACCGCGACACGACTGCCGGCCGCGCGGTTGCGAGAACGTCGACATCGTCACCGGCGACGGTCTCGAACAACTCCAGCTCCTCCAGGTACGCGTCGTCGCCTCGTCCGCCTACCCCTCCCCGCTATTCGCCCTTTCTGCCCCTACCGGATGTGCGTGCGTCCCTTTTTTGTGGCCGCTCCTTGGTTAGGCACCCGCAAGGTTCTGGGCAAGTCGGTTGATAGTTTCATTCTCATTTCAGCTTTGGTTGCATGCTAGCTCGGGTTCGTGGGGGAGATGCCATCCTGCTAAAATTTCAGAAGAAAATCAACTTGTCTGCAACATCTGTTTTCCAGAACTTCCTTATGTTTGATCGATAAGAGTAACTGTGTATTGCAAATCCGTAGGATGAAATTTGTATCCATCATATAGTTCTAGAAAAACTGAGAACCTCTTTTTTACCACTCACAAAAGATTTGTGCTGATCTTTCAATATATAAACTTCGACCTGGTGACCATTGCGCTGATTATAGAGGCAATGTTCAGTAATGAAAGAAAAATGGCATGCCAAAATTAGTTTTGGTTGGTCTCATCTGTGGGCAATTATTTATAATGTGGGTACTATTTGTCAGTTTGTACTCACATATAGACCTTGTGAAATGCAATTACGTATGCTAGAGACTAGAGAAAACTTCATATATGATAATGGAAAACACAACATATTTTTTGTTATGGGATTTGATGTGTTAAGCACCATGGCGATGCATTGGTCGAATTGCTAAATTTTGCATACAGCCTTTGTTGATCTGGTAATAAGATATGACTTTCCTTCAGACTATCTTTTACAAGAATATTTTTATGTTTTTGAGACTTTCTTGTAAAGTAAAATTTCTGTTGTTTTTTGACATAGCTGAAGCTCACATCTCAATTAGCCTATTCTTTTTTGTGACCTTTGGACTCATCGGTAAAACCTCTAAATCTGACTACTAATGTAAGAAAAAATATACTGTAATGTAAGAAATATACATGGATGGACCACTCAAATAATGTCATTATATTTGAATTTGAGGGAGCAATGTAATAAGAAGATTTTACTGCAAAGTTAAAATACAATTTCCTTGTATGTTTTGTTACCCTGGTTGCTTTTAGGGTTAGATGATGTTATACATATAATTTCAAAGCTACATTTTAACCTTGCACATAATCGAAAGGAATTTAATATTTCCTAAATCTGGTATGTGAACACATCACCTGGTATTTGGTGCATTGGATGTCAGGTGAGATGCTATGAAAACAGTATCTTGAATATCTTGCATATATCAACCTGATCAATCATTTTGATATGTGATATTTGCGGAGCTGAGATGATATGGAGCCCTAGTCTCGTGCCGCGCTGCTCTCCCCTTCCCTAACTATGCCTTGTGACTTTTTTGTTTTGTACTACTCTTGAGTGGCTGTGATGAATCAAGTTTCCATTAGAGAACTTCTGCACTTTAGCACCTTATGAGCTGGTACTTGGGATATTTGTTTTGTTTGCTGCTTAACTAGGATGGCTTGTACCAGTACAAGCAACCAGTTCTGTGGCCAGTTCAATTCCCATTAGAGAGAGAATTAAATTAAGCTTCAGGTGAAATTAAGTTGTAGTTGTCATGCTGATAATGGGTAAATCTGAGCCATTTCTCGAGTTCTTTTGCTCTTGTTCTTTCGCTCCAGGTGAGGAAGGAGAAGCTAGGGGATCGAAAATGTTCTTCTAATAGAAAAGGTTCTTCTCACACAACTTGTGCTTCTTTAAATTTCTCACACATAGTTTTGTAAGCCAACAATCCATCACTGAAATGGTAACATATCAATAGGCGGTGCATATCTCTAATACTTGTAACATATATCAATTGATCATTGTAGGATCTTTAGACCCCATAGCAATTGACACTTTGGATAGACATGTCAGTTTGCTTGGGATAAGTTGGTATGTGCTGCAATGTGTGTAGTGTGGCTGTGTGGGAAATGAAAATGGGATTTACAGCTAGCAGTTGGTGATATTATTCAGCATTTGGAGCTTGGAGCACCTGTGGGTTGTGTCCCAATTTAGGTTAAAACTTGAAAGTGCAAACCTGTGATAATAAGAAAGTCGTTGCAAATGCCAACCCCGCAAAATAGTTGTGTCAAAAATTTTGCGTTGATAATATGAGATTTTTACCATAGGAAAGGTGAGTTTAGGACTTGGAAGGAGGGGGCCTGAAGATGGACAATTATTATCTATAACGGTATAACCTGTTATGTGGCTAAGCTGAGTTGAGTTTCAATCTTTGCCTGCATTTTCTCATGAATCAGATGTCATGTGTGAATGATTGCAACTGAAGCCTTATGTGTCACAATGCGCCATGGACCTTACAGCATCGACAACTTCATCTGCTTGTGCAGAAGCTACTGAAAACATGAGCTGATTTTTATGTGACTGCTCTAGTCATTGCCTACATTTTTCTAAAATGTCCAAATAGATGTTTTTGGTAGCATAGTTTTTGAATTTTTTCAGGATGTTGATTCTTCTGAACTTATACCTGTCATTAGTCGCTAAAATTTGTCATCTTCATTTCTATGTCCATGTGGTTATTATGAGAATTATGTTGCCAGGAGCATGATGTGCATGCAGATATGGTGTATTAAGAGTGTTTTGTATGGCAGCTATTAAACTGAAATATGCTGAGAAAAAAAATTATTTTTTTCTTTGGAAAATAAGTTTGCCGAGTGTAATTCCCAAAAACACTCGGCAAACAATAATGGTATGCCGAGAAAAAAATTATTATTTTTCTTTGGAAAATAGGTTTGCTGAGTGTAATTCCCAAAAACACTCGGCAAACAATAATCCTTTGCCGAGTGTATTTTGGAAAAACACTTGGCAAACCACTTTTTTTTGCCGAGTGCGCGATAAAAAACACTCGGCAAATATCTGTTTGCCGACACTGTAGATGCCGTGTGCTATTTGCCGAGTGTTTTTTTGGTCTTTGTCGAGTGCCTGTGGCACACGGCAAAGTCACTGTTTCCGGTAGTGTACTTGCATAGTACTTTTTTTTTTCTTATTCTTCTTTCAAAAATGGAATATTTTTAGTGTACTCAAGTGTTCAAATGCTTGATATGGTATATTCCTTTGTACATTAAAGTGTAAAAAAAAAGTGGTCCTTCTGTATTTTAGAAAAATTGGGGATATAATAGCAGAATCTACAGAAGCTGTTGGTATCCATACTGTTCTTAACCTAGCGACATATCAGAGACTTAAGTTGATCCTGCTTCTTGCATATGTAGGATTTATTTATTGGTTTAGCAACTTACAACTGTTATTATTTTTTTCTGATTCAAATCATTTCAGAGAGCCTGAAGTGTCATTGCTCAAGTTTAAAGGAATTCCAGTAACAGACTTATTGATTCTTGAGGTATGATATGGTAAAAAAGGAAGAAGGTTTTAGATGGATAAGGAATAACCTCAAAACTAGTAACTATGCTCTTAGTTTTGTTTATCTTTGAAAGCAGAGTTGTGAGCTTGCGCCATTGCATCCCTTTAGCTACTGCTTGGACATGTCTTTAAATGAAGCAACATTAATTTGTATTTTAATAAAAAAAAAGAGAACAAAATCTAGAATACATTTTTTTAGGAACCTAAATGGATAATCATTATCAGTTCATTTATTTCTATCGTTTTGCTTGTAAGTTCCGTGGCTTAGATTTACTCATAGAATTCAAAAGTTTTTTCACATCTCATGTTTGGTTAACCATAAGCTACCATTATCTTTGTGAATTCAATTCTTGGAAATGTAACATTACATACATATATGCCTCTTTCTCCTTGGAGGAGAGCCACAACTTCCCTAGGATTCATTACAATAGGAGAACACATGTTTCAGTTGCTAGTAGTGCTTTGTTGAATGCATTAAATGGAGCCACAGCTTCACCAGAAAGCTTGTTGAATTGCATTTTGCTCAGTTTAACCCATCTATTTAGCACCATGAAGCTAACACTGTTTTTGAGCAATACTAACGCGGGGACATTTTTATGGTACAATATAATTACCACTGCACTATATGATGTTGGATACATAACAACTAAAAAAAAAGAACTGCTGCCATTATGTTTTGTAATAGTAGGACTTATACTTATAGAATGCTGCAACCAAAATGTTATGCTCTTCTAAACATACTGTTGCTAAAATTGAAATTGTTGCTTTTGAAGAATAGTTTGTATATCTGACCATATTTTCACATTGTAAATTGGCACTATACTCCCATACCTCTACTTGAAATAGCTTTTCGTTGTTTTCTTTTCCTACAAATACTACTGCCACCTTCCACTTTGAGAAAGATACTGGGTATGCATAAGTTCTCCCATAGTCCGCTTGCTTGATCTTATGCTTAAATTTTAAGCTAATCTCACAGATCTGTTTTTTTTTCACTGCGCCTTTTAGCCTGTCAAATCTTTAATCAACCATTATGCTTTAAAGTTGTAAACAGAAATGGCATTATTGTATAATTTCTATATAGTCATCTTCTGTTATTCTTTGGGTTTGTCTACTCCATACACAGGTGAAAATCTTCTCTCCAGCACCTGATTTTTTATTTTAGCATGCATGGAAATAAAACCAAGATTTGGGTGAAAATCTTCTTTCTCACACCACAATTTTAGTTATTGTCACTTATGCTGGATTTACACTCGACTTGTGCTAGAGTTATGGTGATTCTTTTGGTGTAATTAATTTCTAGGTAAAATTGGTGTAACTAATTAAAAATCCATGTGTGGGGAACGAATATTTCACCTGATTTTTCTAGATACAATTGGTGTAACTAAAAATTCGGGTGTGAGGATAGAATATTTAATTAGAAGCAGCATAGCTTTTGTTGGAGCATCCTCGTATGGGCATTTGTTCCTTGAAGTTCAGATCGCAAAAATCCCTTTACTGAACTTAAGCAAATTAGATCATATTGTAGTCTTAGTAAGACAATAGGAAAGTGACATTCACGGTGCAAAACGGATATTAGAACTTAGAAGTACACAGATCTAAAGAAAACTACAAATCGAAAACCATAGTAGTAAAGATGGGAGTTTGAAACATCTCGCCGAGTACATTAACAATCAGAATACCCTAAGCATTAGGAGTTTGACCAGCATCCCTTGTAGCAAACACAGATAACAACACACATAACAGAGCTAGTGATTCAATTTATCAACCACCACGTACATGTAACTTTTACCAAAACACCTCGTGTCATTAGGAGTCTGACCAGTAGTGTTTTGCTCAAAAAACATGCGACATCTAAAACTTCTAAAAAATCAACATAGTTCAGCATATCAAAGTTTATCATAAGCCTTAGGATGTAGTTTGATCGATGTCCTGCTAGCTGCTGTCTCTGGTTTTTTTTATTGAGGGTCTTCTGTGAGATCTGCAAATTACATCCCATTATAAACTGTCATACTATGGGAGCAATACATAGTCATACAGAGAGCTGATATGATCTTTGAATCAACCCAGAAATAAGTTATCCTCATTAATTACAGAAAATCTTTTGGGGTCTATTAAATATCATGAAAAATTAACATATAGGATGGTGAGTCATGCATAATGTTAAGAAAATATAATTTATACTCAAATTTTTTTGTACCATGAATTTTTGTTTTGCGAATTTTCATGGAAAAAATTACCCAACCGTTCCTATCAACCATCTTGTCTGTACATTGAAATGTCATTTCTAAAAACAAATCTCCATCACTAAAAGGCCACGGACAGTGCGAAAGGATATCTATACTGAGTCATTTATATAGAAACGATATTCAATGACTAAAGAAGATGCATAGTAAATAACACATTTGCACTGTATAAAATACTTACCAGAGATAGACAGTTACTCAAATGAGTCTGCAATCTGCAAGTGGATTCCCTAACCTACAAAAGAGAAAAACCTTTTCAGTTAGTATGAAAACAAAACTTAACCAGAAATATGGGTTAAGAAGTGTACAATGTTAATATGTTGAAGTTTGCTGGTGCATTGAAGTCCATGGCCACATTCAGCAGAATAGTAGGCAAAAAGTCTTCTACTGTTGCAGCAAACGCTGCTTCAATCTCTAGCAATTTCATCTATATGAAATGAAATATATATATATATATATATATATATATATATATTAATACATATTAGACATGAACATATCTCATTGTTATAAAATAACTACAAACTAATTGTACACCTGATAATCCGCGTGACTGAAATAATTCCTTGTAAAACGCAGACATCTGAGAATATGAGCATCGTATTCAGGATTCACTATTGTTATATTTCTAATGGGATCAGTCTTGGAATTATAGAAGTACACTGTCTTTAATGTAGGAACATTTTATACAACACTTAGCCATCTTGGAAATTGACTCAAAGCAGTACCAAAATCAACTCAATCATTAGTGTCTATACGACGAGGCACGCTGTCTAGTAAAATACATTGTTTTATTCTATCTATATAGGATGTTAATACATGATGGTTTGTGATAAAATGGATAATAGACTCACTGTTTGATTTTTCTTTAGCAGGGCAATCAAATAGATATTTCAGGAAGTTCTCAAAATACATTGCAGTAGTTATTCCACCTTTAGTGAAATAGGCTGAAAAAATCTCATATAGTTTTGCATAATCATTACTGCAAGTGTGTTTACTGAAGTTATAAGTGCAAAGATTGGAAGTGTTAAAATCAACCTTTGTCTTGTTTATAATTAATATGTCACTGGCAGTAAACTTTTCATCAAAGTTTAAATCCTCACGATGTTTGCCACATATATAAATCATTATTTTATGGATGTAATATGCTGAAAACTTTGACATGAAAGTAACTGAGCTTTGGTTTTTATTCTTATCAATTGATAGTGCATTTATGGTAACTTTACGAAATCTTTTGTCCATATTTGGCTTATCCATGCCTCAAAGGTTACAGGTTCATACTCCCTGCATGTATACTTCTACATAAAAATCTTCTAAAGAACTGGATTAATTAAACAACATATAAGGGTATTGTTTGTATTTACCTATCAGCTCTTGACCTAGCATTGTTTGTATTTACCTGCCAGCTCTTGACCTGGTCTAGGTCAAGAGCTGGCAGGTAAATACAAGTAATGCTCTTATATGTTGTTTAATTAATCCAGTTCTTTAGAAGATTCTTATGTAGAAGTATACATACAGGGAGTATGAATCTGTAATCTCAGGTCTAGGTTAAGAGCTGGTAGGTAAATAGAAACAATGCCTTTATATGTTGTTTAATTAATTCAGTTCTTTAGAAGGTTATTATGTAGAAGTATACATGCAAGGAGTATGAATCAGTAACCTTTGAGACATGGATGAGCCAAAATATGGACAAAAGATTTTGTTAAGTTACCTTAAATGCACTGTTAATTGATAAAAATAGAACCAAAGCTTAGTTACTTTTCTGTCAAAGCTTTCAGCATATTATATCCACAAAATAATGATTTATATATGTGGTAAACGTCGTGAGGGTTTAAGCTTTAATGGGAAGTTTATTGTCAGTGACATATTAATTATAAACAAGACAATGGTTGATTTTAACACCTCCGATCTTCGGACTTATAACTTCAGTAAACACACTTGCAGTAATGATTATGCAAAACTATATGAGATCTTTTCAGCCTATTTCACTGAAGGTGGAATAACTACTGCAATGTATTTTGAGAACTTCCTGAAATATCTATTTGATTGCCCTGCTAAAGAAAAATCAAACAGTGAGCCTGTTATCCATTTCATCACAAACCATCCTGCATTGACATCCTATATGGATAGGATAAAACAATGTATTTTACTAGACAGCATGGCTCGTCGCCTAGACACTAATTATCGGGTTGATTTTGGTACTGCTTTGATTCAATTTCCAAGATGATTAAGTGTTGTATAGAATGTTCCTGCATTGAAGATAGTGTACCTCTATAATTTCAAGACTAATCCCATTAGAAATATAACAATAGTGAATCCTAAATACGATGCTCATATTCTCGGATGTCTGCGTTTTGCAAGGAATTATTTCAGTCACGTGGATTATTAGGTGTGTAATTAGTTTGTAGTTCTTTCATAGCAATGAGATATGTTCATGTCTAATATGTACTAATACATATATACATATTTTTCATTTCATATAGATGAAATTGCTAGAGGTTGAAGCAGCGTTTGCTGCAACATTAGAAGACTTTTTGCCTACTATTCTGCTGAATGTGGCCATGGACTTCAATGCATCAACAGACTTCGACATATTAACACTGTACACTTCTTAACCCATATTTCTGATTAAGTTTTGTTTTCATACTAACTGAAAAGGTTTTTCTCTTTTGTAGGTTAGGGAATCCACTTGTAGATTGCAGACTCATTTGAGTAACTGTCTATATCTGGTAAGTATTTTACACAGTGCAAATGTGCTATTTACTATGCATCTTCTTTAGTCATTGAATATTGTTTCTATATAAATGGCTCAGTATAGATATCCTTTCGCACTGTCCGTGGCCTTTTAGTGATGGAGATTTGTTTTTAGGAATGACATTTTAATGTATAGACAAGATGGTTGATAGGAACAGTTGGGTAATTTTCTCCATGAAAATTCACAAAACAAAAACTCCATGGTACAAAAAAATTGAGTATAAATTATATTTTCTTAACATTATGCATGACTGATCATCCTATATGTTAATTATTCATGATATTTAATAGACCCCAAAAGATTTTCTGTAATTGATGAGGATAACTTATTTCTGGGTTGATTCAAAGATCATATCAGCTCTCTGTATGACTGTGTATTGCTCCCATAGTGTGTTAGTTTATAATGGGATGTAATTTGTAGATCTCACAGAAGACCCTCAATAAAAAACCGAAGACAGTAGCTAGCAGGACATCGATCAAACTACATCCCGAGGCTTGTGATAAACTTTGATCTGCTGAACTATGTTGATTTTTGAGTAGAAGTTGTGTTAGGTGTTGCATGTTTTCTGAGTGAAACACTGCTGGTCAGACTCTTGAGGACACATGAGGTGTTTTGATGGAAGTTACATGTACTTGTTGGTTGATAAATTGAATCGCTAGCTCTGTTATGTGTGTTGTTATCTATATTTGCTACAAGGGATGCTGGTCAGACTCCTGGTGCTTAGGGTATTCTGATTGTTAATGTACTCGGCGAGATGTTTCAAACTCCCATCTTTACTACTATGGTTTTCGATTTGCAGTTTTCTTTAGATCTGTGTGCTTCTAAGTTCTAACATCTGTTTTGCACCGTGAATGTCACTTTCCTATTGTCTTACTAAGACTACAATATGATCTAATTTGCGTGAGTTCAGTAAAGGGATTTTTGCTATCTAAACTTCATGGAACAAATGCCCATACGAGGATGCTCCAACATATGACAGAACCTCCTAAGAAATCGGGTCCACGTGCACCTATCGTTGTCTCAACATACCTCTAATAGCGTACACAAGTTCCCAAGAACTTAACAGGTCTATCGAGTGTCCTCGGGAAACCCGAATCATCTACGAATCTTTTCCGAACAGGATCCCAATCACAGACATTACAGATTACAACAATTTATTCAAATATATACATCAGAGTAAAATATAGCGGAAGTCTTAAGATAACATAGTTTATAAACCAGTTGTTTCAAACTTACAAAACTATAAGTGTCATACAACCATAGTAGCAGGATAATATTACATTATCATTATTTATTTCACACAAACTAGTGCATTGTCCAAAGGCCATTCATCATTCCTTATTGTCATTGACTTCGAACACAGACATGTAGGAGGGACAAAAACAAGCCTGCGCATGCGACTCACCTGCAACAAGGGTTAACAAACCCTGAGTACAAAAGTACTCAACAAGACTGACCCGACGTAACAGGGGGTGATAGACTTTAGTGATGCAGGTGTTGGGGCAAGGTAAGGATGTAGCAAGATTCAAAAGTTCTTTGCCAAAAGCTTACTATTCTTCATCCTATTTTCAAGTTTTACCCCTAAGTCCTTTTAGTTCGTTATCTCAAACTAAGTGTACATTTCCCATATTCCAAGCCTTCTCATTCCATTCTTTTTCTCATGTTTTAGTAATTCACTAGTCCTGCATTGCTTCTATAATGAAACGAGTCTCCATATCCGCGGAGCACCGGTAATTCAAATTGATTCAAGTCTCAGCTGGGGATTCCTTATCACACGACATATGTAGAACTTAATCTTGCATATATCAACCTCGCTACCGGATCCTCCTATACTAAGCTGTCTCCACGCCACCCGAGAGCACAACACACCTCAAATCCGGCCATATTTCAGCCATGAGGGTACACGCTACTCCCGCCATCTCTCCACTCCCAGTGCGTGGGCATTCGTCTTAGTATTGGATTAACCAAAGTAGGCTTATCAGAGTATGTGACCAGTACTACAAAGTGTCTCGTTCAGAAGATCCACACTGAGTGGCCTTTAAGCGACATAGTCGGCAACATTACCCAACATTCAAGATAAGTCACCCGACTAGTCTCTAGTTCATTCTATCTTCTTTCTTTGGCCAGTATGCCATCTTTGATTGTATCGAAACTTTTACTTTGAAAGCCTACCATAAAGCATACTAAGCATTCTACGTCTTTGTAAATGAAATCATCTTCAAGGATGATAAACAATTAACAAGGTAGGCAATACATCAAGTAGGTAATATCTGAATAAATCATCTTAATGCAATAGGTAACATAGGTGATAAACTTTTCAAAGTAAACAAGGTAATGGTTTAATGCATAAATCGAGGCTTGCCTTCGTTGACGATCTCAGGTTCCAGATCAGTACCACAAATATCGAATCCCGAGGCAATCGGGGATCCTTCCATAACTTGCTCAACTAGGATTGGTTCACTCTCGGATTCTACACAAAATGATAACATATGCTTCAACATGATAATAATGTAAACATGATGCTTTCATGGTACATGAAATATAACAACACCTTGAATACAACTGTCCTTCACGGTACAGTTGCAAGCCAACAAAACCAACTTGTAATTCTATCACCAAGGACCACACAAGTGACTTGACCAAACTGACCTTAAAACCCTACTGGTCACAAAACATGACCAAAACAAGATCAAACACTAATCTAACACTTAGGGTTTGCTTTTATTCATTTTTGAATTAATTTGGAAATAAGCCCAAAAATGAACTTGTTCCAAATGACCTCAAAATTTTATGTAAGCTTCCTCATGACAAATTAGTGTACCAAAACAAATTTCATAATTTTTTGAAGTTATACAGTGGCCTACAAAAATCATGGAAATCACATTTATCAATTAATTAACTGAATTTTCGAACATTAAAACTTTATTCAAATTTCAAGTTTCATATTTTTAAACCATACTAGAACATGTACAGAAGCTACACACAAATTTTCAGAATTTTTGGAGCTATAATTATTTTCTTATAAATTTCCAAATTTACTGCACTATTCAAAATTCAGAAATAACAAAATTTCACTATTCTCTCTCTCTCACTGACAGCCAGGCCCCGCTGTCAGCGACACAAAACAGGACACACAGCGGCGCTGATGATTCCGGTCGGCCAAAACGCGCCGATGGTGATGCTCCGGCGAGGCAGACTACACGAGCATGATCTCTACTGCCCCGCGAATCTATCCCAGCTCTCAGAAAGGCAGCAGGCGCACCGGAGGGAGCTCCACGCCGGCCATGGCGGCGCGGGCATGACAGTGCACGACGTAACTACGGCTACGATGCAGTAGAGGCTAAAGTGAAACGAGCATCACGCTCAGGAGCTCACCACGAACACGACGGTGTGCTTGGTGAAGGCGGAGACGGGCTGGAACGGCGTGGCCACGGTGAGGTCGATGGTGGCGGTGCTCCGGCCGGCTCCGAAGAAGAAGACGTCGTGGGTTGGCGCTGGACTGCTAGAGGCGAGGCAAGCAGGCCTGGAAGGAGCGGCAGGGTGAGGCGGAGCTGCTGGCAAACGCAATTGGCACGAGATGCTACGGCGAGGGTGAAATTTGCAAGCGCGGCAAGGTCACCGGCGGCGAGCAGACGAGAGGAAAGAAGAACGACGGCGGCGGTGCTCCTATTTATAGAGGGGAAGGACGCGTCCGGCTTCGACAGCTCACGTACGAGGTTGCCACGGAGACGGCAGCGTGTCACCGCGCGAGAAAGCGGTGAAAAACGATCGGCGGCGGCAGCTGCGTGGCGCCGGCGGCAAGCAGGGAGGTGGCGCTCGGCTTCATTTGAAATTTTGAATTATTTACAGAAATGCCACTGCGTTTATTTTGCAAATTACTCATAAATTTTCTAAAGAAGTTAAAAATCTCCAAAAATGAAAGTTGCTTAACTTTTCAAACTCTACAACTTTGCTTTAATGAACATTTTCAAATTCTATCTCCATTTTGAAATTTGAATTTAGGGTGCATTTGAGCATTTGAATTATTTCAAAATTACTCCAAATTTTATATGTAAACTTTAAAAACTTTGAATACCAAAGTTGATCCTTATAAAATAAGCTTCAACTTTGCTTTTTGTCACAACCCTAAATTCCAAATGAATTTTGAATTAGACAAAAGGGGCCAAAATGACTTTTATGGTTTGAAATTGAATTCAAATTTGATTTGTTTACCTTTTTACTTAAATATGATTTTTGACCTGTAACATGGCCCATTAGGGTTATTTGAGTCAATTGACATATGGTCTCACATGATCACATGAAATTTGACCCTTGTGGTCATGATCTTTATTTAGAGTTTTGAATCACATCACATAAAATAACAACTTATGAAATAAAGCTTATTTAGTGAATGCATTCAAAATTTTCTACTTTATAAATGCTTTGTAATGCATATGATGACATGTCAAGTTTTAGTGCTAGGTCAAAACAACAGAGGTGTTACAATCCTTCCCCCTTAAAGAAATGTCGTCCCGAGATTTAAAACCTAAGGCTAAGTAATGGAAAATGAAATATGTCAAACTAACACATCATAACTTTATTTAAAAGCTAGTGAGGGGTTTTTCTATCCTTTTAACAAAAGAAACAAGTTACAATATAGACAAGGTATTGCAACTAGATAGAAGCGAAGAAGTCAGGAAAGTTTTCTTCTAAGTAATCCTTGGACTCCCAAGTAGCTTCATCTTCAGTGTGTTGATTCCATTGTACTTTGTAGAACTTGATTGTACGTCTTCGAGTGACTCGATCTTTCTGATCTAGGACTCTAATGGGGTACTCGGCATAAGTTAAATCAGGTTCTAGTTCTACATCACCAAAGTTGATCACTTGGTCAGGTACTTGAAGACACTTCTTTAACTGAGATACATGGAAGATATCATGCACAGCTGACATGTGATCTGGTAGCTTGATGCGATAGGCGACCGGTCCACATCGTTGTTGGATTTGAAAAGGACCGACATAACAGGGTGCCAACTTTCCTCGAATCCCAAAACGATGAACTCCTTTCATCGGCGATACCTTGAGGTAGACATGATCTCCCACTTTGAATTCTAGCGGTCGTCTCCTCTTATCAGCATAGCTTTTATGTCGGGATTGAGCTACCTTCATATTGGCTTGTATGAGTTTAACTTTCTCTTCAGCTTCCTTGACCACATCCGGTCCAAAGAACCAACGTTCTCCAGCTTCTGATCAATTTAAAGGTGTTTGGCATCTACGGCCATACAATGCTTCGAATGGTGCCATTTTAATGCTCTCTTGATAGCTATTGTTATATGAGAATTCAGCTAAGGGAAGGCATTCATCCCATTTAGCACCATAGGAAAGAACACATGCTCCCAACATATCTTCAAGAATTTGATTTATCCTTTCAGTCTGTCTATCTATTTGCGGGTGATAAGTAGAACTGCGGATAAGCTTGGTTCCCAAAGACTCATGTAGACTTTTCTAAAACTTGGATATGAACAATGACCCTCTGTCAGAGACAATGGTCTTGGGTGCCCCATGCAGACTGAAGATTCTATCAAGATAAAGCTTTGCGTACTGTTCCACTCGATATTTATCTCTGACTGGTAAGAAATGAGCTATCTTGGTTAGGCGATCAATAATAACCCATATTGAATTGTAGCCTGCAGATGTCCTGGGCAATCCCACGATGAAGTCCATACAGATATCTTCCCACTTCCAAGATGGAACTGACAATGAATGTAATGGACCTGCAGTTTTCATGTGAACCGCTTTGACTCTCTGACAAGTATCACATTTGGCCACATATTGAGCTATTTCTATTTTCATTTTGGTCAACCAATATCTCTTTCTCAGATCATGATACATTTTGTTGCTACTTGGATGAATGGAGTATCTTGTAGAATGAGCTTCATCAAGAATCTGCTTTCGCAGCTCTGGATTTTTGGGTACTACCAATCTATCTTTGAACCATACGACATCGGATTCATCAATATTGAAACATGTTGGTTTTCTAGATCTGACTTTATCTTTGATATGGGCTATACCCTTACTTTTCCATTGAGCAACAATGATCTGATCTTTGATAGTGGACTCAACTGCAATATTGGACAGGGAACCTTGTTATATGATTTGTAAATTCAGATGCTCCATCTCTTGACATAATGTTCATTGCATAGGTTTCATAGTCAGACAATGGCAATGACTTTTGCGACTCAGGGCATCGGCAACCACATTAGTCTTGCCCGGATGATAATGCATTTCTAAGTCATAATCTTTGATAAGTTCCAACCATCTTCTTTGCCTCATATTCAACTCTGACTTGAGTGCATGAACAACAGCGGCTAATTCAAGATCATGGGTGGGATAATGTTCTTCATGCTTCTTGAGTTGTCTGGAAGCATACGCTATGACTCTGCCTTCTTGCATAAGAACACAGCCAATACCAATTCTAGTTGCATCACAATAGATATCAAACGACCTCTCGATATCAGGTTGTGCTAGTACTAGTGCAGTTGTCAGCAACTTCTTTAATGTTTGAAAGGCCTTCTTACATTCTGTTGACCATACAAACTTAGTTTGATTTTTCAGCAGTCCAGTAATCGGCTTTGTAATTCTGGAGAAGTCAGGGATGAACCGATGGTAATAACCTGCCAACCCTAGAAAACTATGAACTTGATAAACAGTGGTAGGTGCTTTCCAATTAAGGACTTCTTCTACCTTGCTCGGATCAATAGCTATACCTTCAGCAGATAGCACATGACCCAGAAATTGTACTTCCTCTAACCAGAATGCACATTTACTGAATTTGGCATATAATTCGTGGTCTCTTAATCTTTGTAGAACAATGCGAAGATGTTTCGCATGTTCTTCTTTGCTCTTAGAATAGATAAGAATGTCATCAATGAACACCACTACAAACTTATCCAACTCGGGCATGAAAATTGAGTTCATGAGATACATGAAATGAGCCGGGGCATTGGTCAGCCTAAAAGACATGACTAGATACTCATATAGACCATATCGAGTAGTAAACGCTGTCTTTGGCATATCTTCTCGTCTGATCTTAATCTGGTGATAGCCTGATCTCAAGTCTATCTTCAAGAACACCTTAACTCCCGCAAGTTGGTCAAAAAGCAAATCAATTCGGGGTAAGAGGTATTTGTTCTTTATGGTGACTTCATTTAACGGCCGATAGTCAATACATAACCTTAAAGTTTGGTCCTTTTTCTTCACGAAGATAGCAGGGTATCCCTAAGGTGATGAACTAGGTTGAATGAAACCCTTGTCTAACAACTCTTGTAGTTGGATCTTTAATTCTACTAGTTCTTTGGGTGGCATCCTATATGCTCTTCTGGACACAGGTGCCGTTCCTAGTTTCAGATCAATTCTAAACTCTACATCTCAGTCTGGTGGTAGACCATGCAGATCTTCGGGAAAGACATCCGTAAATTCCCATACCACTAGAATTTTCTCGGCTTCTTCAACAGTAGTTGCACAGACTGTTTCAATTGTACTCTTAGGAAATGATTCTTCTTCTTCCTATCAGTATTCACATACTCTATAGCATACTGTGACAGGTGATTGAAGCACCCAACATAGTGCATCACCGGGTGCTCCCCTTGCTTAAGAGCCAAAAACTCTTCTAACTTCATGGTCATCACACCATCTAGAATATAGTGTGCCCTGAAGGCATCCTTAAACTCCATCCAGGTGATTTGGTGACCAGCGGGCTGTATAGCTACCAAATTTGCCCACCAAGCACCAGCAGCTCCTCGGAGGTGCTGTGCCGCAAACCTTAGTTTTTGAATCTTGGTATAGTGAATCAGCTCAAACTTTTGCTCTATTGTCCTAAGTCAATCGTCAGCTTCTAAAGGCTCTTCTGCCTTAGAAAACACAGGCGGGCGTGTATCAGTAAAATCAACATAGGTTGTCTCGTCATTTCCATTATTACGGTGGCCACAATTAGGGTGTGGTGCCTGTTGGTTCTGAGCCAATTCTCTTAACAACCTAGCATTCTCTGCCGTTGCTTTGACGAGTGTGGCTATAGCATCTGCCATAGTCGGAGGCATTGGTGGAGGATTTGGGATATCATCATTGTCATGCGAGCCACTTGCACCAGCTCGGGTGATAGGACAAGGCATCTATTAGAGAGACACGTTGATTTACATTATTATTTATTGAAAGCAGTTAAAAAGGTCTCATTCTACAAAGGGTTACTTATTTATATTGCATGTCTTGTATCCCACAAGACAACCCTGGTTTACTAGAAAAGCAGTAAAGGAACTATTACTACTCCAAGCTCTCAGTCATCGGTGTCCGTGCCCATACCGAACGAAACCTCATCTTCATCTGAGAAGTACACTAACTCCTTAGGATCCTCCTCCTCTTCTTCATTCTCGACTTCTCCTGGATCTATAATCATTTCTTCATCTGTAACTTCACCATCCCCATGAGGAGGATGAAGTTGAGCGTACAACATGTGGACATTCTCATGAAGAATGGCATTGTCCATCTCCAGATCTTCTACGTAGAACTCCAACTCATGGACGTGTTCATTGGCCGCATCCTCTCGTGTCCAGGCTTCATTCCGCAGCTCCATGGTCATGGTGATACCCCTTTGCATTTCCGCAAGCTTCTCTTGATCTTTGGCATGAGCTCGACGAAGAGTGTTGAGCTCCTTGGTAAGGTTCTCGATATTGACGGGATTGCTTGAAGATCCTTCATCTCCTAGGGTCTTGGAACTTCCTTCACCAAGCTCATGGTTACGCGGTGCCAATTGGTGACGAGGGACTCCATGAGGTCCGGTGGACTTGCGTGCGGTTATCTTGGTCTTTGCCATAGCCTGTACAGGTGAGGGTAGGACTATAAGGATAGCTTGAGGATAATGGAGGTTAGCAAGAATAGGATTGACATTACTTACCCAACCACTATTAAGGGGAATTATTATGCAAGGTGTTCATGCACGATGCATGAATCGATCTTATGAATCTAGGTATAAAAGATTTATATAATCAAAAGTACTAGATTTTTAATACATATGACAAACCTAATCATATTATCCGCCACGAACTTTCAAATAAGATAGGATTGAGACTAGATCAAAGGTAAGAAGAAAGAAATTTAAACTTTAAAATATCAAGTTTACTTTCTTTGATCCAAATCAATTTGAAGGTTTTCCAAAGTAACCTACAATGATCTTAGATAGGAACTGCTCTGATACCAGCTGTGGCAAAACCTCCTAAGAAATCGGGCCTATGTGCACCTATCATTGTCTCAACAGACCTCTGATAGCGTACACAAGTTCCCAACAACTTAACAGGTCTGTCGGGTGTCCTCGGGAAACCCGAATCATCGACGAATCTTTTCCGAACAGGATCCCAATCATAGACATTGCAGATTACAATAGTTTATTCAAATATATACATCAGAGTAAAATATAGTGGAAGTCTTAAGATAACATAGTTTACAGACCGGTTGTTTCAAACTTACAAAACCATAAGTGTCATACAACCATAGTAGCGGGATAATATTACATTATCATTATTTATTTCACACAAACTAGTGCCTTGTCCAAAGGCCATTCATCATTCCTTATCGTCATTGACTTCGAACACAGACATGCAGTAGGGACCAAAACAAGCCTGCGCATGCGACTCACCTGCAACAAGGGTTAACAAACCCTGAGTACAAAAGTACTCAACAAGACTGACCCGACGTAACAGGGGTGATAGACTTTAGTGATGTAGGTGTTGGGGCAAGGTAAGGATGTAGCAAGATGAAAGGATCAAGATGCCCAAGAGGGGGGTGAATTGGGCTAATTCCAAATTTTCTTGCAATAATCAAATCCTACGGATAGCCCAATTAACCCCTTGTGCCTAGAAAAAGTGTTTCTATCAAATTAACGCACAAAAGACTTGTAACCTATGTTCCAAACTTACTCTAGCATGGCAATTCTATGAATGTAAAGACAAGTATTGAATTGCTCAAAGTAAATACTTAAAGTAAATGCTCAAAGTAAATGGAGAGAGGAACGCGGCGATGTTTTGCCGAGGTATCGAAGAGTCACCACTCCCCACTAGTCCTCGTTGGAGCATCCGCGCAAGGGTGTAGCTCCCCCTTGATCCGCGCAAGGATCAAGTGCTCTCTACGGGTTGATTCTTCGACACCCCGTCGTGGTGAATCACCCAAAGCCGCTCACAACTTGAGTTGGGTCACCCACAAGCTCCGCCGGGTGAACACCAAGCTCCCAATCACCACCAAGCCGTCTAGGTGATGACGATCACCAAGAGTAACAAGCACGAACTCTCACTTGACCACGCGAAGCCTACTGAGAAGATGGATGCACACTTGTCTACTCTTGATTCACTAATGAGGTTTCACTCTTGGATTCTCAAATCACAAACACCTCACTAGGACCTTGCTCTTCTTGACACTCACAAACGTGTGTCTCAGCTGTTGAAATGAGTAAAAGTGACTCCACACACGAGTGGAGCTTCTATTTATAAGACAGCCTGAAAAACGAACCGTTATGAGCTTCTGCGGGGTGACCGGACGCTCCGGTCATGCTGACCGGACGCTCCGGTCAGTTCAACCCGTGCAACAGTTTTTAAGTGATGACCGGACACTGTCAGGGTCCGGTCAGTAATGACCGGACGTGTCCGGTCGCTCTTGGATGCTTACTGTACTCGATCAGACGCTGGATACTCAGGGTCCGGTCAGTATTGACCGGACGCGTCCGGTCACACTTTCTCAAGTCTAGACCCTTACTGGAGTCGACCAGACGCTGGCCCTCAGCGTCCGGTCACATTGACCTTTTAGCGTCCGGTCACACTGGACTTGTTCTCCTTGGTCAAATGAACTGATCGGACCCTACGACCAGCGTCCGGTCGCACCGGAGCCAGCGTCCGGTCAGCATTTGACCATCCATTCACTTCCAACTCTCGATCATTTGTGAATGAAGTTTGCTCCATGGGATCAAAAGGCTTCGTAGGAGCTACCTAGAGCTAGTTTTAACAGGTGTGCACCACACCTAACTCACTAGACACAACTAGGTCAAGCTACCCGTCCATTCCCCCCTTAATAGTACGGCCAAAGGAAAAACAAAGTCTTAAACTACTCTAAGAGTCTCTCCAACTCTAATCGACACTTAGAACTAGTCATCCTTAACCTTGTCGTCCATCCTTTAAAAACCGAAACGATTTCCATCGAGGGGGCATGACAAACTCGATTGCCCAATCGATCTCCATTACCATGACCTAACTTAATTGCCTCTGCAAAACACATGTTAGTCATAGTAATCTTGTATTGTCATTAATCACCGAAACCCAACTAGGGGCCTAGATGCTTTCAATTTCCCCCTTTTTGGTGATTGATGGCAATACCACCTCGAGTATGTGAAAGAGTGAGGTTTTTGACGGGCTTGGTTCATATAAGCTTTTGTCGATAAGAACAAAAGTGTTAGTCAAGCTTATATGACCTAAGCCAACATAATGTACTCAAAGGATGTGAATTAAGCATGAGTACGATTAACAAAGCTCATTTGCATCGGAGTATAAATGCGGAAGCAAAGGCAAATGAGCAATAACACAAGTGATATGACATAAATAATTTAAAGTAGAGAGCACACATGTCATATATCACAATCACGAAAATACCACTATCACATAGATATAATAATATGCATGAAAGTTAAACACACGAATGCATAAAAGTAATAGTGTATCACACAAAAGAAACTCCAAATGTATATAATAAGCTAATACTATATAACTAGCTCCCCCTAAATGTAGCTCCCCCTGAGTCTACATACTCGAACCCTCTCCCCCTTTGGCGTCAAACACCAAAACCTAGGGGTCGGTCGGCAGGGCTGCAGCGGATGAGCCGGGCGCTGAGGTGCGAGGAGTAAGCTGGAACTGGGTGCCATCATCATCTAACCCTGAGCTCTGAACTAACTAACCCTCTGTGGCAGGAAGTGTCGCTGAAGCGGTCTGGGTGTGAGCTAGGACAGGTGCTGCCTGTGAAGCTGCTGGTACATCTATAGGATTTGATGATGCGACTAAGCTAAGAAGCCTTTGAGTAGTCACTGCGACTAGGGCTGCTGTAGAAGGACCGGCGGCATGCATATGAGGTGGTGTGGGCATGCCAGTCCGCTCGCTGAAAGATGCTCCAAGACTCCTGGAGACTGACGTGTCAGGCACAAATAGCGAGGGTGACTGCTCTGGTGTGAAACCCGTCTGAAGTGGAGTGAACTGCGGGGCTACCATGGGTGAGGCTAACCACTGGGACACCTGTACAAGAGGTGAAGCAAACTGAACTGGAGGCTGTCCCTAACTCTGGAGCCCACTGGGCTGTACTACTAGAGTTGTCGAAGTGGTAGCAGGCTGAGCAAGCTGGGGCGAAGGCTATGGCTGTGGGGCCCCAAGAGCTATCACTACATGCTGCATGAAGCCCATAAGCTACTGCTGCAAGAGTATCTGCTACTGATGCATCTGCTGCTGCTGCATGACCTGCTGCTGCCTCTAGAACTCGTCCTATCGAGCCTAAAACTAGGCAAAAGTAGCAGCTGTCTCTTGTGCCTGTCTATCCTATGTCTGCTGCATCCGCTCAAGAATAGCAATGAGAGCGGGGTCTGTCTGCAGAGCAGGTGGAGCAGAACTGGAGCTACCGGCCTCTACATCGTGTCTATGTGGAGGCATCTGAGGAATAGGCTGGTAGTCGTCGTTAGAGCTGTCACTATACTCGCTCACCTCCTGCTGTGCCTCTAGCTCCTCCTCCTCAGTGGTTGTAATCCCTCTAATAATCTCATCCTACTGAGCTGCGGACTCTGGCACGTTGGGACGACGGCTAGGCTGTCTGGGTGCCTGAGGAGTGTTGTGTCTGATCCTCTATGATAGGTTGTAAGTTGGGAACTCTGTGGTGGCACCTGTATACTCATCCATCATACCTGGGGGCTTATCAAGCACTACTCTACGGATGAGAAATATGATCCAGTGAGCATAGGGAAGCTGCCTGCGACCCTTGAATCCCTTAGCTATTGTATCCTCCATCTCTGAAAGAAGGAGGTCCCAGATATCAAATACTGTCTGCTGCATCAGGGCATTGAGAAGCCAGAGCTATAAGCGAGTTAGGCCCTCCCTGTATCCCAACCTAGGAAGCAGTGTCCTCCTGATAATGGCCTCTAGCACTCTCGCTGTTGGAGTCAAGTCACTGGGGTTCCTGCTCGACCCCTCACCAAAGGGCTCCTTGAAGCAATGTCACACTAAATCTATAGGGGGCACCAACCCTCCATGAGGACACCTGGGAGGCTCCTGCTGTCCATAACAAACCTCATGCATCCTGACAGGCTGATCCTGTAGCTTCAGTATCTCTCTGGCCCTCGCACTCGTCACTCTGTAGTCTCTGCCTCTGAAAGCAAAGTGAATAAATCTATGATGTGGATCGATAAAGAGTGAAGCATAAAATTGACGAACCCAAGATGGTATATATATTCCAGTCCGTCCAATCAAATCTGTCAACCCTGGTAAATATGATAAATAAGGCCGAATGTGCTCTCCGGCTGCTGCCACAATAGACTCTATGTGGCAGACTCTCTGAGATCTGAACACTGCCCCACTATTGAGATAAGCATTGTAGAAATCTTCCTGCAGTGGCGTGTAGAAACCCTTAGCTACCCTCTCATCCCTCCTCGAAGGAAACCAAACCTCAAACTCTACAAATCGCAGCTGCTGAACCTGTCTGGCCGTGGCGGCCCTCAAGTCGAGATGCACCACTGGAGGTGGACTCTGTGGTCTAGGTGGTGGACGTGATCCCCTCCACTGTGTCGGTGGCCTCGGTGAGACTAGTACATGGGTCCGTCCAGAGCGGCGAAGCTAGGGTGCCGGCTCTGTCCCCTCGGTCTCCTGGGTCTGCTGTGCCTGCTCGCCCTCCTGAGTCTGCTGAACTGGCTCCTGCTCTGCTGACTGACCCTCCTCAATGGCAACCTGTTGACCTGCTAACATGGTAGTCCCAGCTGGACTACCGTGACGATGCTCAACCTCCTCAAGCGCAGCTCTCACTGCTGGTGAAACCGGTTGATCTGCAATGATAACTCCATTGCGGGCACCACCTCTCTCGGCATGGTCTGCTGCCTCTGCAACTGCTGCTGCTCTGGCTGTCTCTCTATCTGGGTACTTACGCTTCTTGATGTCACCTGCTTGGTTGACTTACCCTTCGATCCTGCAGGCTGGCGAGGCGGGGGCCTCTGATCATCATCACCTGGGCCACCACCGACGTTCTTGGTGTGAGCCATCTGATCTGACAAGAGGGTGAACTGCCGCTGATGAAGATCAACAGACAAACTGACACTCCCAAGGCTTTGCCTCGATCCTTACTCATGAGCTTGGCTCCGAGTTGACTGCCAACTGTCACAAGAACCACAACGGAACCGACTCGCTGCACGATAGAATAGATGGATATACGAATAAATACAATATATCTAATAGATGCGAAAACCTAGGAAGCAAGCAATGTAGGTACGAAAATGAGACGACGGGCAAGCTACCTGACGATCCGGCGATACGAGAAAAGGAAAGGCGACACGCGGAGGAACCCTCGGAACCGGCAGGGGCTAGGGTTTTCGAAGCTCTGCTAAGAATTGGCCGTGGATCAGTGACAATGACGAAATTCGGGTTGCTGTGCAAAAGATGGGTAACCTGATGAATCGGCAGAAAAAGGATCTTACCAAGGGTTAGGGCTAAATTGCATGAGCAGCAAGAAGACCAGAGGCGCCAGATTCATGGGCAAGACGTCAGCTTGGTCGATCCGCGAGAGGCGCGCGGTGAGGTTTGGCAGTGGGCTGTGGTGGCGTGGAGGCGAGCGAGGCAAGGGAAGGCGTGGTGAACGTGCGAGGCTGGGGCACGGAGCTCGGCTGCGGGCTCCACTGCGGTGGCGTGGGTGAGCAGCGGCGGCGACCTGGCGGCGACACGGGCTAGGGCAGGATTCGGTGGCGCGGGTTAGGTCAAGAAGAAAGAACCCGAAGGCTGCGGTTATATGAGGGTCCCAAACGCGACAGAGAAGGAAACGAAGAAAAGAGACCTAAAATCGCGTGAGATCCACTGACCGGACGCTCCGGTGGTAGCGACATGATGCTACCACCCAACGTCCGGTCGATTCCAGAGAGGTCCAATTCCTCTGGAATTAGGACCGGACACGTCCGGTGGTCCATGACCGGACGCAGGCAGGGTCCGGTCAGTACTACCTATTCTTCCTTTGATCGACCGGACGCTGGATCCCCTCCTGACCGGACGCACAGACGCAGCGTTCGGTCACTCCTTCGGCAGCAGTTCACCTCCTGTGAACTGACCGGACGCTGGCAACAGCGTCCGGTGCACCTTTTCTAGCAAATCTTCAAGGTTTCTTTGCGCTGCCTGTTTCCAATCAAGTCCCAACTTGACTAAGACTCAAATAAACACCAATTAGGACTGATATGAGTGACCTCTCTCAAACCCTCATATTTTTCAAAATATTTTACCTTAGGCTATTATTCTTTTTAAGAAAATAGGCAACAAGAGGGCAAATGGAACAAAACGACAGAACAACATTCATGCATATGCAATACTTGTAAGTAAATCTAGTTGCTTGTCAAGTTTGATCCAAGGTTAAGCTTCTTCACACGCTTTTCAGCGGTTATCTTAACCATGTTAGACAAGCCTTATATGCATTGCGACAAATTTAAACATGTTGTATATTACAATGAATGCAAGGGACAACACAAGCTCAATTTTTAGTGAAGTTGCTAAAATTAAGTACATTGAGCTCATTCCGCAATCTATAAAAAGTAACATCATCTAGCGGTTTGGTGAAGATATCCGCTAATTGATCTTTGGTTCTTACACCTTCTAGTGAAATATCATTTTTAGTAACATGATCTCTTAGAAAGTGATGATGGATATCTATGTGCTTGGTGCGAGAGTGTTGAACTGGATTATTTGCAAGTTTTACCGCACTTTCATTATCGCACAAAAGAGGTACCTTTTCTAGAACTACACCGTAGTCTAGCAAAGTTTGTTTCATGTATAGTATTTGTGCACAACAAGCACCCGCGGTAATGTATTCCGCTTCGGCGGTGGACAAAGCCACACTATTTTGTTTCTTTGAGGACCAAGACACAAGTGATCTACCAAGCAAGTGGCACCCTTCGGATGTGCTCTTTCTATCAACTTTGCAACCGGCATAATCCGAATCGGAATAGCCAACTAATTCAAAAATAGCTCCTTTGGGATACCAAAGGCCAATGCTTGGTGTGTGCTTAAAATATCTAAGGATTCTTTTTATGGCAATTAAATGTGTTTTCTTAGGACTAGCTTGAAATCTAGCACACATACACACACTAAACATGATGTCGGGCCTAGATGCGGTTAAATATAACAAGCTACCAATCATAGAACGGTAGAGAGTTTGATCAACCGGGTTACCTCCCTCATCTAGGTCGAGATGTCCATTTGTAGGCATTGGTGTCTTGATTGACTTACATTCATCCATCTTAAATCTCTTGAGAAGATCTTTTGTATATTTCTCTTGAGAGATGAAGATGCCTTCTTTCATTTGCTTGACTTGAAAATCAAGAAAGAATGTAAGCTCACCAATCATTGACATCTCGAACTCCTTTGACATCAATTCACCAAATTCTTTGCATGAGTCTTCATTTGATGATCCAAAGATGATATCATCAACATATACTTGACAAATGAAGATATGCCCATCAAGCTTCTTGGTGAATAGTGTAGTGTCGACCTTCCCAATGGTGAAGCCCTTCTTAATGAGGAAGTCCCGAAGGCGCTCATACCAAGCTCTTGGGGTTTGCTTAAGCCCATATAGTGCCTTGGACAACCTATAGACATGATTAGGATATCTAGGATCTTCAAACCCGGGAGGTTGATCAACATAGACTAGTTCATTAATAAATCCATTTAAAAATACACTTTTCACATCCATTTGATATAGTTTCATTTCATGATGTGATGCATATACAAGTAGGATACGAATGGCTTTTAATCTTGCAACCAGTGCAAAGGTCTCTTCAAAATCCAGGCCTTCAACTTGAGAGAATCCCTTTGCAACTAGTCTTGCCTTGTTCCTCACAACAACACCTTGATCATCTTGCTTATTGCGGAACACCCATTTTGTTCCAATGACTCTTGCACCTTTTGGTCGCTCTTTAAGAGTCCAAACTTCATTGCGAGTGAAGTTATTCAACTCTTCATGCATGGCATTGATCCAATCCGGATCTTTAAGAGCTTCTTCTACTTTGGTAGGCTCATAGCAAGAGATAAAAGAGTTATAAGCAATAAATGAAGTAAGTTTTTGAGATCGAGTCATTACACCCTTTGATGGACTCCCTATGATGAGATCTTGTGGATGATCTTGTAGGAGAGGTGTATTTCTTCTATTGACCACTTGAGGAGGAGGTTGTGGAGCATCAACATCTTGTGCTTGTACCACCATTTGCTCATGGGTGATATGAGTATCTTCATTTTCTACTCTCCCATCATTTTCACTATCTTGTGGTACACTTGATGAAGAAGGTTGGTTAATGACTTGTACATCATCTTCATCATCTTTTGGCTTGATGTCTCCCACCGAAATATTCTTCATAGCCTCTCTCAATGGTTCATCACCTACATCATCAAGATTCTCATGTGCTCCTTGGGAGCCGTTAGATTCATCAAATTCCACACCATATGTTTCTTCAACCAAGCCGGTGGCATGATTAAATACTCTATATGCTTTGAACTTCAATGAGTAACCAACAAGAAAACCTATATCACAACGTCTTTGAAACTTCCCTAGGTGTTGCCGCTTCTTGTAGATGTAGCATTTGCAACCAAACACCCTAAAGAATGAGACGTCCGATTTCTTCCCATTGAGCAACTTATAAGGTGTCTTGCCAAGGAACTTTTGAAGGAATAGGCGGTTGGATGCATAACATGCGGTGTTGATTGCTTCCGCCCATAGAGCTTTGGGGGTGTTGTACTCATCTAGCATTGTCCTTGCAAGAGTGATCAAAGTCCGGTTCTTCCTCTCAACTACACTATTTTGTTGAGGAGTATAAGTTGCAGAGACTTCATGTTTGATTCCAACTTCATCACAATAAGCTTCTATGTTTGTGTTGTCAAACTCTTTGCCATTGTCACTTCTTATCTTCTTGAGCTTCACCTCAAATTCATTTTGAGCTCTCTTGGCAAACTTCTTGAAGCAAGAGGCAACTTTGGATTTGTCATGAAGGAAGAACACCCATGTATACCTTGAATAGTCATCCACAATCACAAGACAATAGAGATTTCCTCCCAAACTCTTGTATGTTGTTGGTCCAAGTAAATTCATGTGTAGGAGTTCTAGCACTCTTGTGGTTGACATGAAAGCTTTAGTTGGATGAGTGTTTGCAACTTGCTTGTCGGCTTGACATGCACTACAAAGCTTGTCCTTCTCAAACTTCACATCCTTCAACCCTCTCACCAAATCATTCTTCATAAGCTTCTTGAGTGAGCTCATCCCAACATGAGCAAGTCTTCTATGCCATAGCCACCCAAGTGTTGTTTTGGTGAATAGGCAAGTCTTCAAGTTTGCATCTTCGGAGGTGAAGTCAACTAGATATAAGTTGTTGTATCTAAATCCATTGAATATCACTTGATTGTCATCTACCTTGGATACAACATCCTCCTTCTCGGTGAATAAGCATTGAAAGCCAAGATCACACAATTGCACAACGGATAGCAAGTTGAAGCTCAATGAAGCAACATAGAGCACATTAGAGATGGAATGATCATTTGATATTGCCACTTTGCTCAATCCTTTAACCTTGCCCTTTGAATTATCTCCAAATGTTATTTTCTCTTGTCCATCTACCTCTTCATCTAGTGAGGTGAACATACGAGGATCACTGGTCATATGTTGAGTGCAACCACTATCAATAACCTAATGACTTACACCGGTCTTGTAGTTCACCTACACACAAGAGATTCAAGCTTTACAGATCCAAACTTGTTGAGGGCCCTTCACCTTCTCAACAAGTGACTTAGCCACCCAAATCTTCTTAGGCCTACTCTTATTGGGGGTCCTAAGAATATGACTTTCATCTTTCCACTAGAATCTTTTCTAAGCATGTAGTGAGCATTGAAAGCAAAGGGTCTAGCATGCTTGGGCAAGGGTTGTGGTGGTGGAGTTTGACACTCATGAGCAAAGTGGTCTTCTTGTCCACACTCAAAACATCTCTTTGGCTTTGGCATTGGCTTTGATTGTTGGTGTTGAGCTTGGGCCTTCATCTTCTCTACACTTGCCATATATCCAATGCCACTTCTATCCATCTTCATGACGGTATTCATGAGTAGCTCACTTTGGAGATGCTTGCCTCTAGCAAACTTGCTCAATCCCATCTTGAGATGCTCTTTCTCCATCTTGAGCTTCTTGTTCTCTTCCTTGAGAATATCATTGTTCTTCTCTTCCTTGAGTTTCTTGTTTTCTTCTTTGAGCTTCTCATTCTCAAGGATCAACTCTTTGTTATGATCAAGAGTTTCTAGCACAATGGTGTTGTGACTTTTCATCTCTTCAAGATCTTTCATGAGCTTCTCATTGTCACTCTTGAGCTTGACATACTCATCATAGTCATTGCACTCAAGCACTTGCTTGCCTTTGCTACTAGATCCATGCTCAATGCTTTCATCAATTAAATCATCACATGAAGTAGCTATATCAATCTTGACAACATGGTTAGTAGCATCATGTGGCTCATTTGGTAAAAATTCTTGAGCAATAACAAGAGTATTATGATTAATCTTAAGAGTAGTGTATTCATCTTTTAGCTTGTTGTGGCTAGTGATGAGTTCATTGTGCACCCACTCAAGTTTATCATGTTTATCTTTAAGCTCTTTCTTAGAGGATTTGAGCTCTTTGAGTTTGGATGATATAGCATCATTAGTTTCTCGAAGCTCATCATTAGCCTTTTCCAATGTATCACACTTAGCTAAGAGTGAATCATTTTTAGCATCAAGCTTTTCATTTGTAGCTCTACTCTTTCTAATGATCTTAGTGTATTTTCTTAATATTTTAACAAGATCATCATATGTAGGTGAGTCATCATCATCGCTATTGCTATCATCATCACTAGCATGTTCATCATCACTACTATCATCACTCTTAGTTACCTTGCGTTCACCTTTGGCCATAAGGCATAGGTGTGTAGAGGATGATGGCAATGATGGCGGTGAAGATGCAAGATCAATAGCAATGGCGGCCACCTTTTCATCGTCACTATCATCATCGGATGATTCACTTGATGAATCAATGTCCGTGAGCCAATCACCAACAATGTAGGCCTTTCCACCTTTCTTCTTCTTGTAGAAGTCCCTCTTTTTGCCATCTCTCTTCTTGTATGGCTTGTTCTTTTTCTTCTCATCTTCATCTTTATTGCTTGAGTCATCTTTCTTGCCGTTGTTCTTGTTCTTGAACTTATCTTTCTTGGGCTTTATACATTGATGAGCTAGATGGCCAAGTTCACCACAATTGTAGCAATCCATCTCGGAGATTGGCTTTCTTCTTGAGCTAGTGAAGAACTTCTTCTTCTTGCCGTCAAACTTGATGCCACTCTTGTTTAGCCTTTTTAGCATCTTGGCGGTCTTCTTCACCATGAGAGCAAGACTTTCTTCATTATCTTCATCACTTGAGCTCTCATACTCAAGTCTTGCTTTACCCTTATCTTGGCTAGCTTTGAATGCTAAGTCCTCTTTCTTCTTTGTAGAGGATGAGCCATCTTGTGGGGTGATGTGCATGTACATCTCATGAGCATTGATCTTTCCCAAGATTTGTGTCGGTGTAGCGGTGGAAAGATCACCTTGGTGTAGCACGGTCACAATATGGCCATATTTGTCAATGGGGAGGACACTCAAGATCTTTCTCACAACGTCGGATGGCGACATTTGAGTAAGTCCAAGCCCATTGACTTCCTCTACAAGAACATTCAAACGTGAATACATCTCATTAGCACATTCTTTGGGAAGCATCTCAAATGAATTTAGCTTTTTAATCACAAGATGATAGCATTCCTCACGCTCACTCTTAGTTCCCTCATGGAACGCACAAACGTCCGACCATAGTGCATGGGCATCTTTGTGGTTCCTTACGCGGTTGAACACATCTTTGCAAAGACCTCTAAAGATGGTGTTGCGAGCCTTTGCAATCCATTTTTCATAGTTCACTTCATCGCCTTGAAGTTGTGCGGGATTCTTAGGTGTTGGGAACCCTTGAGAGGCGGCTCTAAGTATTCCAATGTCTAGAGCTTCTAGGTATGCCTCCATGCGAATTTTTCAATATGAAAAATCATCCCCCTCAAAGATAGGAGGAGGTCCATCCCCGTGAGACATCTTACTCTAAGCGGTTAAGCTTAAAAACGTGAGCACGAGGCTCCGATACCAATTGAAAGGATCAAGATGCCTAAGAGGGGGGTGAATTGGGCTAATTCTAAATTTTCTTGCAATAATCAAATCCTACGGATAGCCCAATTAACCCCTTGTGCCTAGAAAAAGTGTTTCTATCAAATTAACGCACAAAAGACTTGCAACCTATGTTCCAAACTTACTCTAGCATGGCAATTCTATGAATGTAAAGACAAGTATTGAATTGCTCAAAGTAAATACTTAAAGTAAATGCTCAAAGTAAATGGAGAGAGAAACACGGTGATGTTTTGCCGAGGTATCGGAGAGTCGCCACTCCCCACTAGTCCTCGTTGGAGCACCCGTGCAAGGGTGTAGCTCCCCCTTGATCCACGCAAGGATCAAGTGCACTCTACGGGTTGATTCTTCGACACCCTGTCGCGGCGAATCACCCAAAGCCGCTTACAACTTGAGTTGGGTCACCCACAAGCTCCGCCGGGTGAACACCAAGCTCCCAATCACCACCAAGCTGTCTAGGTGATGGCGATCACCAAGAGTAACAAGCACGGACTCTCACTTGACCACACGAAGCCTAATGAGAAGATGGATGCACACTTGTCTACTCTTGATTCACAAATGAGGTTTCACTCTTGGATTCTCAAATCACAAACACCTCACTAGGACCTTGCTCTTCTTGGCACTCATAAATGTGTTTCTCAGCTGTTGAAATGAGCAGAAGTGACTCCACACACGAGTGGAGCTTCTATTTATAAGACAGCCTGAAAAATGAACCGTTATGAGCTTCTACGGGGTGACCGGATGCTCTGGTCAGTTCAACCCACGCAACAGTTTTTAAGTGATGGCCGGACACTGTTAGGGTCTGGTCAGTAATGACCGGACGCGTCCGGTCGCTCTTGGATGCTTACTGTACTCGACCAGACGTTGGATACTCAGGGTCTGATCAGTATTGACCGGACACGTCCGGTCACACTTTCTCAAGTCTGGACCCTTACTAGAGTCGATCGGACGCTGGCCCTCAGCGTCCGGTCACATTGACCTTCCAGCGTCCGGTCACACCAGACTTGTTCTCCTTGGTCAAATGAACTGACCGGACCCTATGGCCAGCATCCGGTCGCACCGGAGCCAGCGTCCGGTCAATATTTGACCCTCCATTCACTTTCAACTCTCGATCATTTGTGAATGAAGTTTGCTCCATGGGATCAAAAGGCTTCGTAGGAGCTACCTAGAGCTAGTTTTAACAAGTGTGCACCACACCTAACTCACTAGACACAACTAGGTCAAGCTACCCGTCCATACCCCCCTTAAAAGTATGGCCAAAGGAAAAACAAAGTCCTAAACTACTCTAAGTGTCTCTCCAACTCCAATCGACACTTAGAACTAGTCATCCTTAACCTTGTCGTCCATCCTTTGAAAACCGAAACGATTTCCATCGAGGGGGCATGACAAACTCGATTGCCCAATCGATCTCCATTACCATGACCTAACTTAATTGCCTCTACAAAATACACGTTAGTCATAGTAATCTTGTATTGTCATTAATCACCGAAATCCAACTAGGGGCCTAGATGCTTTCACAAGATTCAAAAGTTCTTTGCCAAAAGCTTACTATTCTTCATCCTATTTTCAAGTTTTACCCCTAAGTCATTTTAGTTCATTATCTCAAACTAAGTGTACATTTCTCATATTCCAAGCCTTCTCAATCCATTCTTTTTCTCATGTTTTAGTAATTCACCAGTCTTGCATTGCTTCTGTAATAAAACGAGTCTCCATATCCGCAGAGCACCGGCAATTCAAATTGATTCAAGTCCCAGCTGGGGATTCCTTATCACACGTCATATGTAGAACTTAATCTTGCATATATCAACCTCACTACCGGATCCTCCTATACTAAGCCGTCTCCACGCCACCCGAGAGCACAACACACCTCAAATCTGGCCACATTCCAGCCACGAGAGTACACGCTACTCCTGCCATCTCTCCACTCCTAGTGCGTGGGCATTCGTCTTAGTATTAGATTAACTAAAGTAGGCTTACCAGAGTATGTGACCAGTACTACAAAGTGTCTTGTTCAGAAGATCCCCAATGAGTGGCCTTTAAGCAACATAGTCGGCAATATTACCCAACATTCAAGATAAGTCACCTGACTAGTCTCTAGTTCATTCTACCTTCTTTCTTTCTTTGGTCAGTATGCCATCTTTGATTGTATCGAAACTTTTACTTTGAAAGCCTACCATAAAGCATACTAAGCATTCTACGCCTTTGTAAATGAAATCATCTTCAAGGATGGTAAACAATTAACAAGGTAGGCAATGCATCAAGTAGGTAATATCTGAATAAATCATCTTAATGCAATAGGTAACATAGGTGATAAACTTTTCAAAGTAAACAAGGTAATGGTTTAATGCATAAACCGGGGCTTGCCTTCGTTGACGATCTCAGGTTCTGGATAAGTACCACAAATATCGAATCCCGAGGCAACCGGGGATCCTTCCATAACTTGCTCAACTAGGATCAGTTCACTCTTGGATTCTACACGAAATAATAACATATGCTTCAACATGATGCTTTTATGGTACATGAAATATAACAACACCTCGAATACAACTGTCCTTCACGGTACAGTTGCAAGCCAACAAAACCAACTTGTAATTCTACCATCAAGGACCACACAAGTGACTTGACCAAACTGACCTTGAAACCCTACTGGTCACAAAACAAGACCAAAACAAGATCAAACACTAATCTAACACTTAGGGTTTGCTTTTATTCATTTTTGAATTAATTTGGAAATAAGCCCAAAAATGAACTTGTTCCAAATGACATCAAAATTTTATGGAAGCTTCCTCATGACAAATTAGTGTACCAAAACAAATTTCATAATTTTTTGAAGTTATACAGTGGCCTACAAAAATCATGGAAATCATATTTATCAATTAATTAACTGAATTTTCGAACATTAAAACTTTATTCAAATTTCAAGTTTTATATTTTTAAACCATACTAGAACATGTACAGAAGCTACACATAAATTTTCAAAATTTTTGGAGCTATAATTATTTTCTTATAAATTTTCAAAGTTACTGCACTATTCAAAATTCAGAAATAACAAAATTTCACTATTCTCTCTCTCACTCACAGCCAGGCCCCGCTGTCAGCGACACAGAACAGGACACACGGCGGCGCTGATGATTCCGGTCAGCCAAAACACACCGGCAGTGATGCTCCGGCGAGACAGACCGCACCAGCATGATCTCTACTGCCCCACGAATCTATCCTAGCTCTCAGAAAGGCAGCAGGCGCACCGGAGGGAGCTCCACGCCGGCCATGGCGGTGCGGGCATGACGGCGCACGACGTAACTACGGCTACGATGTAGTAGAGGCTAAAGCGAAACGAGCATCACGCTCAGGAGCTCACCACGAATACGACGGTGTGCTTGGTGAAGGCGGAGACGGGCTGGAACGGCGTGGCCACAGTGAGGTCGATGGTGGCGGTGCTCCAGCCGACTCCGAAGAAGAAGACACCATGGGTTGGCGCTGGACTGCTAGAGGTGAGGCGAGCAGGCCTGGAAGGAGCGGTAGGGTGAGGCGGAGCTGCTGGCAAATGCAATTAGCACAAGATGCTACGGCGAGGGCGAAATTTGCGAGCGCGGCAAGGTCACCGGCGGTGAGCAGACAAGAGGAAAGAAGAACGACGGCGGCGGTGCTCCTATTTATAGAGGGGAAGGACACGTCCGACTTCGATAGCTCACGTACGAGGTCGCCACGGAGACGGCAGCGAGTCACCGCGTGAGAAAGCGGTGAAAAATGATCGGCGGCGATAGTTGCATGGCATCGGCGGCAAGCAGGGAGGTGGCGCTCGGCTTCATTTGAAATTTTGAATTATTTACAGAAATGCCACTGCATTTATTTTGCAAATTACTCACAAATTTTCTAAAGAAGTTGAAAATCTCCAAAAATGAAAGTTGCTTAACTTTTCAAACTCTACAACTTTGCTTTAATGAACATTTTCAAATTCTGCCTCCATTTTGAAATTTGAATTTGGGGTGCATTTGAGCATTTGAATCATTTCAAAATTACTCCAAATTTTATATGTAAACTTCAAAAACTTTGAATACCAAAGTTGATCCTTATAAAATAAGCTTCAACTTTGCTTTTTGTCACAACCCCAAATTCCAAATGGATATTGAATTAGACAAAAGGGGCAAAAAGGACTTTCATGGTTTGAAATTGAATTCAAATTTGATTTGTTTACCTTTTTACTTAAATATGATTTTTGACCAGTAACATGGCCCATTAGGGTTATTTGAGTCAATTGACATATGGTCTCACATGATCACATGAAATTTGACCCTTGTGGTCATGATCTTTATTTAGAGTTTTGAATCACATCACATAAAATAACAACTTATGAAATAAAGCTTATTTAGTGAATGCATTCAAAATTTTCTACTTTATGAATGCTTTGCGATGCATATGATGACATGTCAAGTTTTAGTGCTAGGTCAAAACACCAGAGGTGTTACACAACAAAAGCTGTGCTGCTTGTGATGAGACGTTAGATGTGTTAGATAGATAGGTGTGTGTGTGTGTGTTTATCTAATTTAACAACATGGTCTCTAGATTGTTCGACTGTTCATGTTGTTATAGTTTTGATAAGTGGTTTTGAAGTCTTCAAGTAACTTCCTAGTGGAATTTTACTTGAAAAAAACTCCCAGGTGGAATCAACGGTACTTTATCGAGCCTCTCCAGTAGTACTTCCCGCATGCCATGTGTCGGTGTTTCGAGTTACCACCGATGAGTAAATTTCTAATATTGCATATCTGACTTGGATGGTGTGCTTAGAGGACGTGAGGTTTATACTGGTTCAGGCAGAAAGTCTCTACGTCCAGTTCGTTGCTGCTGCTCATGTTACTAGCACTGAAAGTTTGTAGTAGGGGTTACAAACGGGCGAGAGAGGGATAGGTCCCAAGTCTCTGGTGAAAGGAGTGAACCGATGCTGAGAGCTCGGTTGTTGCTCAGTCATGCTATCGTGTGTTTGTTATCTTGTTGTTCGGCTTGATCGGTCCTTGATGGGTCGATCCAATGGTTTGATTCCTCCCCTTCATGGGGCGCCTTGATTTCTCTTTTATAGGTCAAGGGAAAGCATGGGTTATAGTAGAGGAAGAAGGAGAAGAAACAGAGAGCCGAATGCTTCCAGGATCGTTGGGTCCTTCTTCTCCATCATGCGGGTCCCGTCGATCCTATAGATGTCAACAGGGACAACTCCACATCATAGCCCTATCTGCCACTGGCGCCATGCGCAGGCGTCGTCTGCTAGTCATGGCGTTCCATTCTAGCCCAATAGACGTCAAGGTGAGCTGACGCGCTTGTCAGTGTTCATACAGGGGTTAGGGAGAACAACACCGGTACGCCCAACACTATTCTTGATGCAAATCCTTTGATATGGCCTGTCAAGGCCACGAGTTACATCGGGGCATGTCAGTCTCTTCCCTAGTGTCAGAGCTTTGACCCAGGCCCATACTCTTGGACCTAGAGTGGTTGGCGGCGGTATGGGTCTCTATCGAGCGAGATAGAACCCGCAACCTTGGGGTCAGGTGAGGCGGAGCATGAACCCAAGGGTTGGGCGAGGTAAAGCCCATGGGCTCAGGGTCGGGTGAGGCGGAGCCCCCGACCTCGGGGTCAGGTGAGGCAGAGTCCTCCCCCAGAGGTCGAGCAAGGCGGAGCGTAAACCCAAGGGTCAGGCAAGGCAGAGCTTACGGCATTGGGGTTGGGCGAGGCGAAGCGCAAACCCAAGGTTCGGGCGAGGCGGAGCCCGCGGCCTTGGGGTCGGGCAAGGCAAAGCGCAAACCCAAGGGTTGGGGCGAGGCGGAGCCCACAACCTTGGGGTCGGGCGAGGTAGAGCCCTCCCCTAGAGGCCGGGCGAGGTGGAGCGCAAACCCAAGGGTCGAGCGAGGTGGAGCCCGCGGCCTTGGGGTCGGGCGAGGTGGAGCACAAACCCAAGGGTCGTGCAAGGCGGAGCCCGTGACCTTGGTGTCAGGTGAGGTGGAGCGCAAACCCAAGGGTCAGGGCGAGGCGAAGCCCGTGACCTTGGGGTCGGGCGAGGTGGAGCCCTCCCCCATAGGTCGGGCGAGGCGGAGTCTGCCCCCAGAGGTCGTGCGAGGCGGAGCTTGCACCACTGGGGTTCGATTGGAGATGTAGTCACGATCTCGATTGCTTGGAGGAATCAATTTTGATGGTTATTAGCTCCTTCTCTTCGGGTATCCTAGTATTGGTCCCCGACAGTAGCCTTCGAGCCTATGGAGGAGTAGAATACTCCTTTGGAGGCTTTTCTAAATAGGAGGACTTTGATGGCCTTGGCCTTCTTTTGTCACCCACGGCATGTCATGGGGACAGCGATTCCCTTTCATCGTGATCGAACCCCTCGGGGGTATAGCTATGAGATTTGGTGGGTCAGAAAAGGTCTTTTCCTGACTTCGACCCCTTCGGGGGTCTATTGTTTTGCGACCATGCGTTCAATCTCCATGTGAGTCCAACTTTCCTTGAGCCCTCACCCATAGCAGGGGTCCGGTCGAGGATCGGCTCGTCTTTGCGATTGTCTTCCCTCAAGCGTTTTTTGTGATAATAATGGAGGGGCCGAGCCGTGCTATGATTTTCTTCTACGGATGAATCATGGTGCTCAGTGAGCTATTAATGGGCTAGTCCGAGTGGGGCCCGAACATCCTATTCGTGGGGATCTAGCTTGGGTTAGCTTGGTGACCGACTCTAGATTCTCAACGGTCAATCCATATGGTTCTTGGGTTCATTCGACCGGTCTGAGGGCTCTTTGCCTTTCTTTGGGGAAAAACCTTGGATCATATCTGGCCGAGACTCGAACGTGGGCTGCGATGCCCACGGCGCTTGTGCGCCTAGGTTCTGGCCGCTAGCGGGCCCGTCCCTTTCCACCCCTTACTTTAAAGGTGCCCGGAGCAGTTGTCGAACCCATCGGTGGGCCAACCTTCAAACTCCTAGGCCTAGACAGGTCATAGGAGTGTTTTTCGCTCTGTATCCCTCTTACCCATGGCGGGTCGTGGCCTATTCAGGTAGGCGAAATGTCCAGCATGTCTTCCAAGGGAACGACCATAGGTTGCGTGCGCATGCCCCACGACGAGTCATGGTGACATGTCATGGCAGGCGTAGAGATCTAGGCGGACGATTGGTTTCCTCACACCTGTAGCCCCTATAAAACCAAATGGTTATCCCTCTGGGTTTCATACACATGCTTGCATCTTTGCCTCCGTAGCCACGCCGCCGCTGCCAACGCTTTAGGTTTCCTACCTCCCCATCTCCGCCATCGTCGAGCTCGCATCCAACCGCCCCCACCTCCAACGGATCTGTGATGCCATTCTGACATCACCTTCCAGTGCATGGAGGGCCTCGTCCGTCGCCGTATTCTTCGTGCATGGACCTCGACCAAGGAGTGGTTGCTGCCCGATGACAAGGATCGGCCATCGCCGCCCGACGGCTACGTGGTGTCATTCGCCCACTTCCATGAGCGAGGGCTTGCGACCCCCGCCCACAAATTCCTTCGCGTGCTGGTGCACTACTACAAGATCGAGCTACAACATCTAAATCCCAACAGGATCTAGCACATGGCAGAGTTCATTGCGCTGTGCGAGGGATTCCTAGGGATTAGCTCCGACTTCAAGTTGTGGAGGCACTTCTTCGCTGTTGCCCTCCAGAAGAAGAGGGAGAAGGGCGGCAGGCAGGAGCTGCACATGTTGATGGGGTGTGTCGGCATCTAACTTTGGAACAATCAGGTCAGCGAGTACCCATCCATGCGGCTCTCAATGTCCAACAAGGGGTGGCACTCGCAGTGGTTCTACCTCAAGAACAATGCCACCACCCCTCTGTCGAAGTTCACTAGGCTAAAGCTTGGGGTACGGGGACAAAAACTCTAATCACGCTGGTGAGCAAAAACGCCATAGCCGCTGGGGCGTAGGTTTCTTGCGGTCCGACCAGTTTTACTCAGAGTTTGTTTTAGCACACCTTGCCTCTAGGTTCTAGCATGAGAAAGGGTCGAGCATAGAGAATGTCTACCAAAATAGACACTCTTGCCAGCCTCAGAGTGAGGTCTGACCTCTTGTCGTTGCTGGGGTCGGGGGCTCGATAGCGAAATTAATAAGAGAAAACATGAGTAAATTAAGGGAGAACCGTCTCTCGGCAGTGGCCCAAACCATTCGATCGACTTGGGTAACCCGCTGGCACAAGACTTACCTCAACGGCATGAGTGATGGGTCCAGGGAGCTCTTACCAGATATGTTTGAGTGGAATTTGGGTCCGTTGTTCATGACGGAGTCAGCATAACCTACCTGGGGCATCCTACTACTCCTTACCAATCTCTTGGCAGTGGCCAAGCCATCCGATCGACTTGTGTGACCCACTAACATAGGACTTACCAGCGGAGATAAAGGATGAGATCATCCCCCCTAAAAATTAGTTAGGCAGATACGCTAGACGGTGAACTTGTATTAAGTGGACAAGCTCTTAAATTTTGTTATGGCCTAACAGATTTTTAGCCCTTCTCCCCTTTTCATATAATAAGGTTAGTACGTTTGGACCCTTTCCGTCATTAAGGCCATAAAGCTCGGGGTGTGGGTGAACAAACTTTGATCACACTGGTGAGCAAAAATGCCATAGCTGCTAGGGCATAGGTTTCTTGTAGTCCAACTAGTTTTACTCAGCGTTCGTTTTCGTAACCCTAGCTTCTAGGTCTCAACGTGAGAGAGGGTCAGGCATGGAGAATGTTTGCTAGGTGGATATACTCTTAGATGCATACCGACTCTTTCTGTAGTTAAGGCTAAAAAACTTGGGGTGTGAAAAAACTCTGATCACGCTGGTGAGCAAAAACGCCGTAGCCACTGGGGCGTAGGTTTCTTGCAGTCTGACTAGTTTTACTTAGCGTTCGTTTTCGCAAACCTCGCTTCTGGCTCTTAACATGAGAAAGGGTCGGGCACAAAGAATGTTTGCCAGGTGGATATACTCTTAGACGGGTACCAACTCTTTCTGTAGTTAAGGCTAAAAACCTTGGGGTGCGGAAAAAACTCTGATCACGCTGGTGGCAAAAAACATCGTAGCCGCTGGGGCATAGGTTTCTTATAGTCCAACCAGTTTTACTCAGCGTTCGTTTCCGCAAACCTCACTTCTGGGTCTTAACGTGAGAAAGGGTCGGGCGTAGAGAATGTCTACCGGATAGATATGCTCTTATTAGCCCCCGAGTGAGGCCCGACCCCCTACCGTTGCTGGGGTCTGGTGTCACTAAAGATCGGAGAGTTGATAGCGAAACTGATAAGAGAAAGTGTACGTATATTAAGGGTAAAAGCGACGTAGCTGCTCGATGTTCCAGGCATTGACAAAGACTACGCCGTCAATGGTCTTGAGCTTATAGGCGCCTAGTCAGAGCACCTCTACGACGACGTATGGTCCCTCCCACGGTGGAGAGAGCTTGTGGCAGTTCTTGTTGCTCTGGACGAGGCAGAGCACCAGGTCTCCGACATCGAAGGCCCGACCATGCACTCGATGGTTGTGGCACTAGTGCAACGCTTGTTGGTATTTGGCCTAGCAGAGGAGGGCGATGTCATGTGCTTCATCTAGCTGGTCCATGGCATCTTCGAGGGACGCCTTAGCTCCCTATTCGTCGTACGCCCTGACCCTTGGCGCTCCATAGTCGAGGTCGGTCGGGAGGATAGCCTCAGAACCATAGACCATGAAGAATGGTGTGTAGCCGGTGGCTCGGCTAGGGGTCGTCCTCAGGCTCTAGAGCACCGCGGGAAGCTCTATGACCCATCGTCCACCAAACTTATTTAATCGGTTGAAGATCCTAGGCTTGAGGCCTTGTAGGACCATGCCGTTTGTGCGCTCGACCTGCCCATTTGTGCGGGGGTGCTCCATGAAGGCCCACTCGACGTGGATGTGGTATTCATCGTAGAATCGGAGGAACTTTTTTCTAGTGAACTACATGCCGTTGTCCGTGATGATGGAGTTCGGGACCCCAAAATGTGTGATGATGTCAAGGAAGAATAGCACGGCTTGCTCGGACTTGATCACGGAGATCGGTCGAGCCTCTATCCACTTTGTAAATTTGTCTACGGTGACAAGCATGTACGTATAGCCCTAGGGCGCCCTTTTGAGTGGTCCGACCAGATTGAGCCCTTAGACCACGAATGGCCATGTGAGGGGGATTGTCAGGAGCGCTTGGGCCGGCAGATGGGTCTGCCAAACATAGTATTGACACCATTCGTAGGTGCGCACAATCTGTTTGGCATCGGCTACTGCGGTCGGCCAGTAGAAGCCTTATCGAAATGCATTTTCGACCAGGGTTATAGGCGCGGCATGGTGACCGCAGACCCCCACCGTAGATATCGCTCAACAACCGCTTCCCCTATTTGATGGGGATGCAACGCTGCAGGATCCCGATGTGGCTTCGCTTGTAGAGTTTGCCCTCAGTAAGGAAAAAAGACTTGGCACGACGCGCGAGCCACCGAGCCTCCATTTTGTCCATCGGCAGCGCCTCACAGAGGAGGTAGTCGAGGTAAGGCATCCTCTAGTCAGCTAGAGGGTCGGGCTCTATCGTTGGATCCTCGTCAAGCTCCATGACCTTGGGGTCGCATGGATGAAAGCTCTAGTTTGGTTTTGGTGAATTGATGAAACCCTAAGTGCTAACCTAGTTTATCAAGTGATCATGAGATAGGTAGCACATTCCAAGTGGTGAAGCAAATGAAGATCATAACATGATGATGATGCCATGATGATGATCAAGTGCTTAGACTTGGAAAGAAGAAAGAGAAAAACAAAAAGTTCAAGGCAAAGGTATAAACCATAGGAGCTATTTTGTTTTGGTGATCAAGACACTTAGAGAGTGTGATCACATTTAGGTTTGATAGCCGTACTATTAAGAGGGGTGAAACTCATATCAGAATGCGGTTATCAAAGTGCCACTAGATGCTCTAACTCATTGCATATGCATTTAGGATCTAGTGGAGTGCTAACACCCTTGAAAATATTTGTGAAAATATGTTAACATACATGCACAAAGATGATACACATTGTGTTTTGCACTTGGGAGCAAGGGTAAGAAACTCCATCGGCACACAGTACAGAAAAGACAGGGGTTCACAGAGTGCACCGGACGCTAGCCTCAACTGGACCAGTGCGTCCGGTCAGTGGAATTAGTGAATACGCTGGCGTCGGTCTTCGACTGAACACTAGGTCACTTCATGACCGGACACATATAGGGTGCGTCCGGTCCTGCTAACGTGGCAGCGCACACAGAAGAGGGTGACTGATCAGACGCTGGGTGAGCCTAGTTAGGGGTGACCGGACGCGTCCGGTCATGAATTTCCACCTCTGGAAGCTACTAGAAACGACCAAACATTGGGGTCCTATGTCCGGTCACTTTGAGCAGTGTGTCCAGTCACTACTTAAATGTACTAATGACCGTTGAGATCTAGCGATCAGCGTTTGAAGCCGATGACACGTGGCAAGCATCGGGCGACCGGACGCTGGGGTCCTATGTCTGATCGATCTGATCGGAGCGTCCGGTCACCCCGAGCTATGCCCAGTGAAGGGGTACAATGGCTCTATTTCATGGGGGCTTCTATTTAAGCCCCATGGTAGGCTCAAGCCCGCTCTCTTGGCCATTTGCATTGACATAGCAACCTTGTGAGCTTAGCCAAAGCCCTCCCACTCATCTCCATCATAGAGTCAACATCTTTGTGAGATTGGGAGTGAATCCAAGTGCATTGCTTGAGTGTTTGCATCTAGAGGCACTTGGTGTTCGTGTTTTGCTGTGGGATTCGCTTGTTACTCTTGGTGGTTGCTGCCACTTAGACGACTTGGAGTGCTAACACCCTTGAAAATGTTTGTGAAAATATGCTAACACACGTGCACAAGGTGATACACTTGGTGGTTGGCACATTTGGGCAAGGGTGGAGAAGTTAGATGTGAAATGGAGTTGGTCGCAATGATGCTGGCGTCGGTCAACTGACCGGACGCTGGGTCGCTCTACGACCGGACGCTGAAGGGCTGCGTCCGGTCGAGTGGTCGGTCGGCACAGTAATTAGGGTTAACCACCGGACGCTGGGCTGTGTCCGGTCAAGCATGACCGGACACGTCCGGTCGGCAAAAACATGTTTTGGACCCTTACTATAAACGATCGGACGCTGAGGGTCCAACGTCCGATCAGCTCTGTCGGAGCGTCCGGTCAACACTTTGACCGTTGAGATCAAACGATCACTGTTGAACGCAGGAGACACGTGGCCGCCATCAGGCGACCGGACGCTAAGGAGCAGCGTCCAGTCAGTTGGACCAGAGCATCCGGTCTGCCCACATTATGCCTAGTGAAGGGGTATAACAGCTCTATTTCATGGGGGCTTCTAGTTAAGCCCCATGGCTGGCTGTAGCACACAACCTTTGGCCATTTTCATTGACATAGCAACCTTGTGAGCTAAGCCAAAGCCTTCCCATTCATCTCCATCATTGATTCATCATCATAGTGAGATTGGGAGTGAATCCAAGTGCATTGCTTGAGTGTTTGCATCTAGAGGCACTTGGTGTTCATGTTTCGCTGCGGGATTCGCTTGTTACTCTTGGTGGTTGCCGCCACCTAGACGGCTTGGAGCAGCGAGGATCGTTGAGCGAAGGTTGGTGATTGTCTCTGGCTCCGATCATGGTGATTGTGAGGGGTTCTTGACCTTTCCCCGGTGGAGCACCAAAAGGTACTCTAGTGGATTGCTCGTGGCTTGTGTGATCCTCATCTTGTGTTGGTTGTGTGGCACCCTACTGAGGGTTTGGCGTGTGAAGCCAATTAGCGCGTGAACCTCCAAGTGAGTGAATCGCCACAACGAGGACTAGCTTGCCGGCAAGCAAGTGAACCTCGGTAAAAATCATTGTGTTCATCATTGATTCTGAGGTGATTGGTCTTCATTGTTATTCATCCTTGTGATTGATTGGTTCCTTCATCTACATGGTGGTATAATCTTCTTGATCACTCTCTTTACATTACCGCAAACTAGTTGTCAAGCTCTTTAGTGTAGCTAGTTGTGAGAGCTTGCTTGCTTGGTTAGTGTGGCTCTTTAGTTAGCCTTTGAGAGCACACTAACATAGAATAGTGTCATAGCTATTGTGTGAATAGATACTATCTAAACTAGAATTGTCGTAGGTGGCTTGCATTTTGAGTAGGCTAGCGCAATGCTTGCTTCGCCTCATAATTGTCTAACCTTTTGTTAAGTGTTGTTGTAGAAATTTTTATTAGGCTATTCACCCCCCCTCTAGCCATTAGGACCTTTCAATAGAGCTGACAGCTAGTTAGCCCCCAAGCCCAGGGCAGACGACCCATCACCGGCTTGTTCTGGCTCCTCATAGCGGACCGAGGGCTTGTGCTGATCGCTGGCGAAGACTCCCATTGGGCTCTCAGACAAACCCCGCTTTCGCCAGTGCGTCAGCCGCCTCATTGAGATGCCTCAGGATGTGATTGAGCTTGAGACCATCAAACTTGTCCTCCTACTGGCAGACTTCTCGGCAATACGTAGCCATCTTGGCATTGTGGTAGCTTGATTCCTTCATGACTTGGTTGATAACCAGCTAGGAGTCACCCTGGATGTCAAGCCCTCGGATACCCAACTCGATGGCGATGCATAGGTCATTGATGAGTGCCTCATACTCATCCAAATTGTTGGAGGAGGGAAAATGGAGGCAAACCATGTACCTCATGCGTACCCCGCGGGTTGAAACAAAGACCAGTCCCGCGCCGACGCCTTTCTTCACCAGCGATCCATCAAAGTACATTGTCCAGTACTCTTGGTCGACTACCACTGGTGGCATTTGGACCTTGGTCCACTCTGCAACGTAATCAGCCAGCACTTGGGACTTGATGGCCGTCCGGGAGGCATAGGAAATGCCTTACCCATCAGCTCGACTGTCCACTTCGCAATTCTTCCCATGGCATCCTAGTTTTGGACGACCTCACCGAGGGGGAAGGACATCACGACCATCATTGGGTGTGACTCGAATTAGTGGCATAACTTCCTTTTGGTGATAAGGACAGTGTACAAGAGCTTCTGAATTTGGGGGTAGCAGGTCTTGGAATCGGACAGGACCTCGCTAATGAAGTACACGGGACACTGCACTATGAGGGTGTGTCCCTCTTCTTCTCGCTCTACCACCGGCGGCACTGACCACTTGTGTGGTGGCCGCGACGTAGAGCAGAAGTTGTTCCCCGTCATTCAGAGGGACCAGGATTGGGGCCTTCGTCAGAAGCTGCTTGACCATGTCAAGTGCCTCCTGGGCCTCGGGCGTCCATTCAAAATGGTCGGCCTTCTTTAGGAGCCAATAGAGGGGGAGATCTCGTTCGCCGAGGTGTGAGATAAAGCGGCTGAGCATGGCGAGGCACCCTTTAACTCGTTGTACCCCCTTTACGTTCTTTACCAGACCCATCCTTGTGATGGCTGAGATCTTCTCTAGGTTGGCTTTGATGCCATGCTTGGAGATGATGAAACCCAGTAGTATAACCCTCGGAACCCCAAAAACGCACTTCTTAGGGTTGAGCTTAGTGCCATTTGCTCAGAGTTTTGCAAAGGTCTACTCTAGGTTGGCTATGACCTAGTCAGTCCTTTTGGACTTGACCACAATGTCGTCCATGTAGGCCTCAATGGTTCACCTGATGAGGTCCCCAAAACACTTGAGCAAACAATGCTAGTACATAGCCCTAGCATTCTTCAGACCGAACGACATTGTGACATAGCAAAACAATCCAAATGGGGTGATGAAAGATGTCACGAGCTGGTGGGACTCTTTCATCGCGATCTGATAGTACCCGGAGTACGCATCAAGGAAGCAAAGGGTTTCGCACCCTGAGGTCGAGTCGACTACTTGGTCTATGCATGGCAAAGAAAATGGATCCTTTGAACATGCTTTGTTGAGACCCATGTAGTTAATACAAATTCTCCATTTCCCACTCTTCTTTCGTACAAGAATGGGATTGGCTAACCACTCGGGGTGGTATACTTCCTTGATGAACCTGGCTGCCAAAAGCTTCGCAATCTCCTCGCCGATGGCCCTACACTTCCCCTCATCGAAGTGACGTAGGCGCTGCTTCACCAGCGTGGAGCCTAGCCTGATCTTCAAGGCATGCTCGGTGACTTCTCTTGGGATGCTTGGCATGTCCGAGGGTTTCCACACAAAGATGTCTCTGTTGGCGCAGAGGAAGTCAACGAGCGTGCTTTACTATTTAGAGGAAAGCATGGTGCCAATGCGCACCACTTTGTCCTTGGAGCCACTAGGGTCTATGAGGACCTCCTTGGCTCCCTCCATAGGCTCGAAAGACCTAGCCAATCGCTTGTTGTTAGGTGCTTCTTTGATGACCTCCTTCCTGATGGCCGCATGCTCTTTGGAGGCAACGATTGTCGTGGCATGTTCGCAGCACTTGACCTCGCACTTGTAGGCACGCTGGAAGGAGGTGCTGATGGTGATGACCTCGCATGGACCCGGCATCTTCAGCTTTAGATAGGTGTAGTTAGGGATAGCCATGAACTTCGCGTAGCATGGACGTCCTAGGATGGCGTGCTAGGTTCTATGGAACCCGACCACCTCGAAGGTAAGGGCCTTCGTCCTATAATTAGATGGATCCCCAAAGGTGACGGGTAGATTGATCTGCCCGAGTGGCACGGCCTGCTTTCCTATCACGATGCCATGGAAAGGCACCCTAGTCAGCCAGACGCATGCTCGGTCGATGCCCATGGCATCAAGCATTTTGGTGTACATGATGTTGAGGTCGCTGCCTCCATCCATCAGTACCTTGGTGAGCAACTTCATGCTAATGATTGGGTCAACCACAAGCGGATATCGTCTTGGCTACGGGACACATTCTAGGTGGTCAGTTTGATCAAAGGTTATGGCGGACTTTGACCATTGGAGGAAGGTAGGCGTGGCTGGCTCGACCGTATAGACCTCGCATAAGCTTCTGGCATCGCTTAGAGTCATAGGCCACCGACCCTCCGAAGATCATGAGGCAGCCATCCAGCATCAGTAAGCCACCATCCTTATCCTTGCCATCATCTGCGGTTGGCTAGGGTCCCCCCTATGCTCCCCCTTGTTGGAGCCTCCGGACAAGAACCGCTTCATGAGGCCATAGTCCTTGTAGAGATGCTTGATGGGGAAGGCATGGTTCGGGCATGGCCCTTCGAGTAGCTTCTCGAACTAGTTTAGGGTACCCTTGATGGGTTTCTGACTCCCCTTGCAGTCGGCAGCGGCCACGAGCGAGTCCTCACACCGTTGCTTGTTCTTCTTTTTGTTGGGACGGTTGGAGGCACCTTCGCTGGTGTCCTCATCTCGCTTCGCCTTGCCCTTGACGCGATCGAAGATCATCCCGACCACCTCCTCGCCTGAGGCATGGCTAATGGTGATGTCAAGGAGATCCATGGTGGTTCACGGGCCCTTACATCCTAGCTTGTGAACCAGAGACTCGCAGGTGGTCTCAGATAGGAAGGCTCCTAGGACGTCGGTATCGGTGATGTTAGGCAGCTCATTGCACTACCTAGAGAAGCGTTGGATGTACCCACAAAGAGTTTCCCTGGCCTTCTGTTGGTAGTTTTTGAGATCCCATGGGTTCCCAGGACGCGCATACATGCCCTAGAAGTTCTCCACGAAGATCTCTTTTAGGTCCACCCAACTTTAGATTCTGTTGGGCGGAAGGTGTTCCAACCATGTTCGCGCCGAATCGGCGAAGAACAATGGAAAGTTGCGGATAATGAAATCATCATTATCCCCTCCACTGGCTTGGCAAGCAAGCCGATAATCCTTGATCCATAGTCTAGGGTACGTTTCCCTAGAGTACTTTGGGATGTTGGTCGGCGGTCGATACTGTGGTGGGAAGGCGGTGTTGAGGATGTGTCAGCCAAAGGCCTGAGGTCCCGGCAGGTCAGGGCTGGGCTCTGGTCCTCACCGCTATTGCAGCGTCCACCACAATGTGGGTGGTAGCTGTGGCTAGCCCCCTCCCTTGCATCACCGTAGGCATGCCTACGGGCATCAAGGGTGTCGTGCGCGTCATGGTGGCGGCCAAGATGCTCATGCACCAGGACCGCGGTGCATGGCCTGCCGCCTTACGCCACCAGGTGGACTGATGTGTCCTTATCGGGTTGCTATGAGGGCGTGCATTGGCTGGCGTCGAGCTCGTGTTGTTGGGACAGCGAGCTCTTGGCCTGCTGCACCACCGCACGCTCAAGTAGCGTGCGAATCTCGTGATGGGCCTAATGATCCTCGAGTGTCATGGGCTCCAAAAGCCCCCAGAGAAAGGCCGCTGTAGCAGTGATGTTCTGGCTCACCCGGGTGAAGTGTGGGAGGGCTTCATCGTCCTCGATGATCCTTAGGTTCACGTTGCAGACCATGGCACATGCATGCCCACCATCTCTGTGGTGCTCGAGCTTCGAGCGTTTATGCTCGAGCAAGAGTTGCGCTTGCTCGAGCTCTTGGTGCTGAACCTTCTGCCGCTCCACCTGTAGGCGAGGTGGGGCCCCTGCATCCCCCTCGACCTCATCGTCGAGGTTGTTCATTGGGGTAGCCTCTTCCTCGTGGATGCTTTCAATGTGTCCCTCGGTGGTATCTACCATGAAACATTCACGGGAGGGGTGATGGCTCCCCCTGCTAGAGTCAGAGGTGGAGGGCGACTCCATTTCTCCTACGTGGAGGTCATGGAAAGACTCTGTGATATATTCGGTCATCCCCATAGACTCATCATTCGCGGGGGATGGAGGCGTGCGTCATGCCACAAGGTGGCCAATGGTCTCTGCAGTGTTGTGGAGACCGGATGGGAGCACTGTCGAGGCACTCTGGATGGGGTATTCTAGGGAGAGCAGCTCTCCCCTAGCAAGCTACACCATGACATTAGCGAACGAGAAGGTGAGGTGGCGTAGGTCCTCCTGGGACAATCGGGGTCCTAGGAAGGAGCCGAGCTGGTGCTCTAACCCCCCATAGTCAAAGCCGAGGAGCTGGTCACTCCCAAGGGCGTGGGCCTCCAGTGCATGTAGCTGTAGCTCCTCAAGCGCCTTGGCGATCGAGTTGAGGCGGCGGAGTGGAGAGGTTGGATGGTGGTGGGAGCCTACGCCAACTCTCCCTCTGTTGTGACGATGAAGTTTAGGTCCCCAAAGCGCACGTGCGCGCCCGAGACGCAGCTGACGTTGTGACTAGCCATCCGAGGCCTGGTGTGGATGTCGAGACGTGCAAACAGGCCCCTACCTGGCGTCCCAACTGTCAGTGTTTCGAGTTACCACCGATGAGTAAATTTATAATATTGCGCGTCTAGCTCAAATGGTGTGCTTAAAGGACATGAGGTTTATACTAGTTCGGGTAGAAAGTTCCTACGTCTAGTTCATTGCTGCTACTCGTGTTACTAGCATTAAAAGTTTGAAATAGGGGTTACAAATGGGTGAGAAAGGGACAGGTACCAAGTCTCTAGTGAAATGAGTGAATGGATGCTGAGAGCTCGATTGCTGCTCAGTCGTGCACTCGTGTGTTTGTTATCTCGTGGTTCGGCTTGATCGGTCTGATGGTTTGAGTCCTCCCCTTCATGGGGCGCCCTGATTTCCCTTTTTATAGGCCATAGGAAAGCACGAGCTACAGCAGAAAAAGAAGGAGAAGAAACAGAGAGCCGAATGCTTCCAGGATCACAAGGTCCTTCTCCATCATGTAGGTCCCGCTAACCCTATAGATATCAACAGGGATAGCTCCACGTCGTAGCCCTGTCTGCCACTGGCGCCATGCATAGGCGTCGTCTGCTAGACATGGCGTTCCATTCTGGCGTAGTAGACGTCGTGGTGAGCTGATGCGCCTATCAATGTTCGTACAGGGGTTAGGCAGAACAGCACCGATATGCCTGACACTATTCTTGATGCGAATCCTTCGGTATGGCCCATCATGGCCACGGGTTACATCGGGGCATGCCAGTCTCTTCCCTAGTGACAGAGCTTGGACCTAGAGTAGTTGGTGGTGGTATGGGTCTTCGTCGGGCGAGATGGAGCCCGTGGCCTCAGGGTTGGGTGAGGCGGAGCACGAACCTAAGGGCCAGGTGAGGCAGAGCCCCTGGCCTCGGGGTCAGGCGAGGCGGAGCCCATGGCCTCGGGTCAGGTGAGGCGGAGCCCATGGCCTCGGGGTCAGGCGAGGTGGAGTCCTCCCCCAGAGGCCGAGCGAGGCGGAGCGCAAACCCAAGGGTCGGGCGAGGCGGAGCGCAAACCTAAGGGTCAGGCGAGGCGAAGCCCGTGACCTTGGGGTCGGGCGAGGTGGAGCCCGTGGCCTCAGGGTTGGGAGAGGCGGATCCCTCCTCCAGAGGCCGGGCAAGGCGGAGCGCAAACCTAAGGGTTGGGTGAGGCAGAGCCTGTGGCCTTGGGGTCGGGCAAGGCGGAGCGCAAACCCAAAGGTCGGGGCAAGGCAGAGCCCGTGACCTTGGGGTCAAGCGAGGCAGAGCCCGTGGCCTCAGGGTCGGGCGAGGCGAAGTCCGCCCCCAGAGGTGGGGTGAGGCGGAGCTTGCGCGTCTAGGGTCGGTTGGAGCTGTAGTCGTGCTCTCGACTGCTCGGAGGAATCAATGTTGATGGTTATTAGCTCCTCCTCTTCGGGTACCCTAGTATTGGTCCCTGACACCATGATACAAGCGAGCCCAAGCAATGTGATGTGGCTCCGCCATAGCGTGGCCATGGACCACTGTCAGCAGTGGGACAATGTCCATAGACAGGGCGCTCGTAAGCGGACTATCGCCGTTGGCCGTCCACTCGCCAGCCGCCGTAGGTCGCCCGCACGTCCACCACCGGAGGCCCACACGCCACCCGCGCGTCCACCCATGCACCACCTACGCGTCTGCCTACGTGTGTAGGTCACACATCACCCCCCACACGTGGCCCATGCTCACGTCTATCTAGGCATGAAAGCCGCGCGCCCCCGCCTGTCGATCACCGGCCTGCACGCCCGCCACACGTGCGTGCTGTGTCGGCTCGCCACTCGCCTTTAGGTCCAACTCGACGTCTAGACAGGAGCTGGTCACGCTAGTTGCTCGATGTTTTGCTAGAACACTCAATCAAGATAGTTCCTCTCCCAGTGCTCTCCCTGTCTGAGATCTCCAATGGCGCCTCTAAGTAAGCCCCCATCCAGCCTCTGATGGAGCTCCCAGAGGTTTGGGCTTCTAGTCTCCCCCGTAGGTGTTTCTTCTGGTGTTTTCTTTATGGTTGCTTCTTTTGGTCACTGTAAATTCCGCCTTTGCCCTCTCTCGATGGGTCTCATACTCCAAGACACCATTGGGGGTGTTGCTCAAGAATTTTGCTTTCTTCAGCTTGGTCCTCGTGTGTTTTGCTTTTTGGTTCTTCTAAAAGTGTGGGCTTTCACATCTTCAAGTTGGCTAGCTATGAGTGTTCTAGCTACAAGATCTTTTTTCACCTGTGGGGCAATGGTCCTCATTGGGATCTTGAGCTTGCAGCTTTCAACAGAGAAGAAGAGGATTCCTGGGTGTTAGTTAAAGGTCCTTAGCAAATTCGAAGCACTTGAGTTATGTGGCACCTGTAAAGTCTGGTATTTTGACAGGAGCAAACTGCCTTTCGATCAAGCAAAAGTTCGGTATTATGGCAGAATCAAACAGACCTCCAAGCAAACAATCAGTTTTTGATCATTTGATTTTCTCAAAAGACGCTTGGGGTTCTCGTGTAGTCCCTCTAGACCGACATTTTCATGTTCGGGCTCAAACTTCAGTAAGGAAGAACCTGGTCAATAGGGAGAAGCCAGTCAACAGTGAGCGCAGAAAGGCAACAGACTCTACTTGGTTGGATTTGAATTTGAATTTAGGTATTGGGACGAGTCAACCTCCCTTTGCTTTTCATCCTGCTCCGAATCTATCATGGATAGGAAGCTCCAGGTTTTGCTCGCGTTGCCTTTCAAAAAGTCATTCAAGGAGTGACTGCAAAACCAAGATTAGATGTCATAAGTGCATGCGTGGGGGACATATTGCAGTGAATTGCATTGGGTAACAACGCTTCAACCAAAAAATGTTGAGGATGAATCAGAGGAGTGAATGGAGCATTAAAGGAAAAGTTGAACTTGAACAACCCAAATGGTTCTCCTAGACCACGAGCGTGCCTCTTTTGCCGAGCATGAGCAGTCCACCCGCATTTAGGGCTCGTTTGGCACGGCTCTCGCCGGCTCTGGCTCGGCTACTATAGCGCTACTGTAGCACGAAGCCGGAGGAGCCCGCAATCGTGGCTTCACCAGCTTCGGCTCTTCCCAGTTCATTTTCTGCCTTGATTTCCGAAACGGCTCCTGCTACAGTGTCGCTGCAGTGTCACGTCGAAGGAGCCAGAGCCTCCAGGAGCTGCGCCAAAGAGGGCCTTAGTTCTTTTACTAATTGGTGGAGCATGTGTAACAACCCAGGTTTTCCAATACTCAAAATCTATACTTAAAAATTTTTCTAACAAAACCCATGCATGGTGAGTGTGCATACTAGAAAACCAACCATGTAGTTGCACAAGTAGAACCCAAGTTAGCATGGTTGAGAATTGTTGCATTTTAATTCCACTTGTGAGTTACTTCTTCAAGATTTTATGTGATGCAATAAAATCAATTAAACATTTCGACAACTTTGTGTGTGTGTTGCCAACCTATGGCTTGTACCCTAAAGCCCTAGATGATCTCTAGTGGACCTCCACTAGGGTGTATACGTGTTGGCAACACATGAATACATGCATAGGAGCCTTAGGTGTTGTGTGGAAATTGGAAAAAGGGAGGAAAATAGAAAAGCCAAAGAAGCCCAGCTGCAGCAAGGAGCCCAGCCCACACCCCCGTGCGGCCTAGCACCTGTGCCCTCTCCCACGCGTGTGCCGACCTACTTCACCCGTGCTACGGCCTAGCACCGCGTCCGTGCTCCCGCGCGCGTGGCCGAGCCGGCCTAGCAGCGGCCCGCCACCACGCCGCGCCCGCACCTACATCACCCTCTCTCTCCCTGCCGCTTACAACCCAACCCCACCTATCATCCCCTACCCCGCTCCCCCTCTCTGCTTTAATCGAAGCAGAGCGCCGCACCGCTTCCGCGCCAGCCATCCATGCCCTACCCCTTGCTCGTACACGCGTGGATGCTCGCCAAGTCAATGATCTATGCCACCACCTACCCTAGCTGGCGCCTGCCTACCCGCTCACGCGAGCGCCATGGCCCGCGCCTAGCATAACGCGCCTGCCACCGTCGTACCCGCCCTTGACCGGCCACCGCACGAAAATGGGAGCGCCAAGGCAACCGTGCTCACGCCCGCTCCCTAAAACCTGAAGTTAGAGCCCCTGATCGCCTTCGACGTGCCCCCTTCCCCTCCATCCGCCGTCCGCTGCTGCCATGGCCACGACCGCCCTATAAAACCCCCTCCTTGGAGCCCTAGCACCTTCGCTTCACCTCGCCGCCACTCTATGGCAACCTATGAACCACCACGACGCCCTAGAGGAGGAGGAGGAAGGAGAAGGAGGGAGGGAAGGAGCCGAGCTCACCAGAGTCACCCGAGCTCGCCGGAGAAGAAGACGGCGCCCCGATCATCTTCCTTGTTGTAGCTGCTCAGCATGGCACTGCACCACCTTGCCATGGCCTCAACTTGCCACCGCACCACCATCCTACCTACCCCGTCACCACGATGAGCCCCCGACGTTGCTCTCCCGTGCTCGCCATCGTGGACGTGTCAAGCCGTGCCGCCATGTTCTCCATCTTGGGAGGGCCAAAGGCTGCCCTTTTCGCTGATATGGTGCACTACACACATGCACACACATACATGACCAAGGACCCAGCCTTGTTGAGCCTCGGATGCTCGGGAACGCTAGTGTGACCTCGCCGCGCACCGCACGGTCACCATGGCTGAGGCCACCCATGGCGCCTCCACGTTCTAGCCGCCTTGGGCTAGTAGAGATAGGACGAGTGCCTTGGTGAGCTTCGCCTCACCGAGGGACACAACGTGTGATAGGTAGAAAGGCATGGAGACCCCCAGGAGCCATTGGCCGTGTTCCGCCTCACCGGAGCCGCACGCCTCTAATGTTGCCGTTGTGTTCTCGTTGATTCTGGCTACCTCACGATGCGAGGAGGGGCCGATGAGGTCTGTCGTGCCTCTAGGTCACCGTCAATGGGTCCTTTTGCCTTCTCCATGGCCCCAATCAGGGAAAAGGAGCCACCATTGGCTTCAATTGAGGCCATAGAGACCTCATCGTAGCGCACCATCACTGCCACGATGCCACTGTCATGGCTAGCCCCACCGGAGGCCTTAGCGTCGCCCCTGGAGCTCTAGCCATGACCTCCATGGCACGGGGAAGCTAATGGAGCTTTCCCTAGAGCCTTACCGTCACCAGAGCACCTCGCCGCTGACCTCGCGTAGCTGTGAGTCACTGTGTGCCGCTGCTGGACTTCACCGGTGGCCAAGGTGTCGTTTTTAGCCTGTCGGTGAACTCACCATGACCCCACGAAGCCATAGAGCCCCTTAGCCACCCCACTAGGTCGTAGTATCATGCAACAGAGCGAGCTCGCCATTGGTGAAGGGCACCACCATGAGTAACAGAGGAGAGGGGGAGGCAGCTGTGCCCCTTTGCCCAAACCTACCTATGCCTAGTTCATCGTGAGCCGAAGGGAGAAGAGAGAGGAGTGGACGCGGTCCACCATGGACCGAGTCTGAGGTCCATAGACCCGCACCGCTTGGTCCACCGTCAGTTGCGCATGTATACCGAGCCTAGTAGCGGCCCATGCATGCCACGTGGCCGCCTGCCCATGCGACACATGTCTAGGCTAGGCCTGGTCTAGATCGGCCCAACCCGGCCCATTAGGCCCAGTCAACATTGACCGTTGTCCAGTCAATGTTGACCATTGACCTAACCCCACTCGTCAGTCACTGCTGATCGCGGGTCCCACCTGTTAGTGACCATATTTTCCACATCCAATCACGTGCTGACACGTGTCCTTCACTATTCAAAATTCTTATTTTTCTTTTTCAAAAAATGATTTAAACTTAGAAAATTCATACAACCTCAGAATAATATGAAACTAGTGTCCAAATTTTTCTAAAAATGAGCTCTACGTCATAGGCTTGTGTTTGAGTGCATTTTGATCTTTTGAATTTCTATTGCTTCCTTGTGATCATCTATAGGAGTCGCTTATCATGACTATATGTCTTGTTTGATAGACTCGGAGGGGCCACAGACTGAGGAGCATGGAGATGACCTGCCAGGTGCCACATCCCACCCAACCTTGTAGAATCCTATTAGACATGCTACAATGTAGATGCTAGCGCTTTACTTTTATGCAAATGATCTGTGATAGGTTGCATGGTAGAATTGCTTGTGAGCCATTACCTTGTTGCAACATATACCCCTGCACACCCGCTATTAGGTTAGGCGCTCGCTTACTTGCTACTGCTTCTACTACACATTATATCTATGATGTGATGCTTGGTGGAGGATTGTATGTGAGTGGTTAAGGCACTAGGTGCCGGTAATGTGGTAACAACTGAGGAGATCTTGGCGTGCATTTTGGGTGTGTGGTGAGGGTTGAGTCGATCGGGCAGGATCTTATGATGAGTCTTGCTGGGGGGTGTGACCTAGGCATCCCCTATGAGTGGTACCTGTGGTGGGTGCATGTGAGATGAGGAGATCCTAGGGTTGAGTGTCTTCGTGGGATGAAGCCCTGGGATGGAGGTGCCATCGAGTCACGGGGTGTTGGTTATCCCCTGTTGAGAAGATATCCTGTCCAGCCCCCCTAAGGATTGGTATGTCGAGAGAACCAGATCATAGGACCCTACATACACACCACTCGCTCCTGAATGGGCGGGGGACGGTTACCCGACCAGGTAGGATGGTGCCACTACTGCTAGGTTGGAAGTGGATAGTGTAGGGAGGTATGGGCATATGGCCCACACCCTCCTAAGACAGCGTAGTGACCTTTGGGGCCCAGTACTATGTCTCACAGTCTCAACATGCCGGTGGACTCTGAGGTGGCCCAGGGCTGAGTGGTAGGGTGGCACCATACCGATTGGGAGGCAGTCGATATCAGCCTAGGTGGGGCACCGCCAATGATGGTGATCTTGTGGTTCTAGGTGTACACGCTCTGTAGAGTTGATCAATCTATATGTATAGCAGCATCCTTGGATATGGACATTCCTATGACCTACACTTCCCTTGATTAGTGAGTGGAGTCCTTTCTTCTCTCCCTCGGGTTCTTGTGTTGGTTTCCGGCTTTGGCCAACGAGGCAAGGTACGAGCGGGAGTCGTCCTTGTCGCCTAGAGAGTGTGAGAGTGGTGAGACATGTGTGATGGGATGGGAGAATGTGTGGATGAAATGGGTTAAAACTTGATGAATTATTATTAAAACTTAACATAGTCGCATAGGAAACTATAGCCACAAATAAGTCTTTTGCTCTACCCTTGCATTCCACTACCACAAAGCAAACGCAAAGCATAGGGTGGGAGCCAGTGGCTAGTACAAATCGTACTGATAATTGTTTGATAGGTTCCAAGCTTGAGTACGACTACCAGCGAGACGGTTGGGAGGATTAGAGGTCTTGTTCCTGCGCTCAAGTTTGGTTGAGAAGATGGAGTTGACGTCCACTGCCTTTCTACTTGATGTTGTTCTGGATGCTGTGTGCTCTAAGTGATTTCGCCAAGTGGCGATGTAATAATGAGTAAACCTTGTTATTTGTACTCTCTTTAAGATGGGTATTCGATGTATGACTGTGATATCGACTGTTATTTGATAATGTGATGAGATGATCGCCTTGGACTATCACGTTATACTTCGAATCTATGGATTTCCCTTCGAGGAAATTGGGATCGTTGCAGTGTGGGCTTGGCTTTGTAGACCTCAGCTACCTGAGCCTAGGATCATACCGTGGACTCTACCCTCTAAGTCTATAAATGATGGGCCTGATGCATTTGAGACCCTCAGGGAAGAGGGCACAACCTAGATTATTAGAGACGCAGTACAAAGCGCCTCTCCACTTCCACTATCTGCTACACCGCTTCATACAAGAATTAGCAGCAGTGCTGAAGAAAACCCCATTTGCCCCAATCTAATCATTTTTAATTTTCTTGGATTAGGGCAGCAAGGCGATGGGGAACATGCTGAAATAAATACGCAGCAACAAAGTCAGATTGGAGGAATGCCATCTCAAATAGTGGAGGGACAGCAAAATAATGTTTAGCCCTGGCTTACTACGCAGCAGCAGCAGGCACCTAAATAGGGTATCAACCTGAACATAGCTCCACCTATTTTGGAATAGGACCTCCATGACCTCCTCATAGAGGAAGATGTACATGAAGTCCCCATTCCCCCTGTTATCCAAGAAAACCTTTAGACTATCAATATAGAAGTTGAGACACAGAACATCCTACCAATTCTGCAGCACCTAGAAGAGCAGGAGCATGATGGGGTATAGGAAGAAGTGGCAGAAAATAAACCATAAGAGCCACTTGTTCCTATTCTATAGGGACAATAGCAAAACTTTTTACACTTATAAATTCTAAAGATGCTCCAATAAATGAACAGGAAAGCCAAGAAATGTAGAATGATGATGAGAACATTCAGAGGGAGTGGTATGGAAATGGTCAATTGGTGGTCAACAATATACACCTGGGTATGATAAGAATCTATCCAAACTTCTCTCCCAACCACCATCAGTGGACATGTTGGCCAACAGTTATTACCTCTGACATAGGCAATGCTTCTGTCTCTCCCAAAGAACTAGGCAGCTTTTTTTTAAAGTTATGGGAGGTGACCGGCATGCCCCGATATGACCCATGGCCATGATGGGCCATACCTGAGGACTCATATCAAGAACAGCATCAGGCAAACCGGTGCTGTTCTGTCTAACCCTTGTATGAACACTGATGGGCGCGTCAGTTCACCACGATGCCCATCAGGACGAAGTGGAGCGCCATGACCGGCAGACGATGCCTGCACATGGCGCTAGTGAATAATAGGGCCATGACATGAAGCTGTCCCTATTGACGTCTATAGGGTCAGCAGGACCCGCATAGAAGAGAAGGACCCGGCCATCCTAGAGGGCTTCTTCTCCCTCTAATTCTTCTGTTTCCCCTCCATTGTAACCCCTGCTTTCCCTTGGCCTATAAAAGGGAAAGCAGGGCGTCCCATTAAGGGGACCGATCCCACATTCGAACACATCTGAGCTCGACTCAAATTCGAACCGATCGGAACTAATAGCAACACAACACTAGAGACTTGGGACCCGTCCCTCTCTCGACCGTTTGTAACCCCTACTATGAACTTTCAGTGCTAGTAACACGAGCAGCATCAACGAACTGAACATAGAGACATTTTGCCCAAACCACTACAAACCTTGTGTGCTCTAAGCACACCATCTGGGCCAGACGCGCAATATTAGAAATTTACTTGTTGGTGGCAACTCGAAACACTGATAGTTGGTGTGCCAGGTAGGGGCCTTTTTGCGTGTCTCGACATCCACACCCTAAGCTGGCTAGTCACAACCTAAGCTGGCTTCTAGGTACACACGTGCGCTTCGGGGACCTAGACTTCAACATTATGGCAGAGGTAGAGTTGGCAATGGCTCCTGCCGCCATCCGACCTCTCCACTCCGCTGGCCTCGACGCAATCGCCAAGGTGCTTAAGGAGCTATAGCTGCATGCATCGAAGGCCCGTGCCCTCGGAAGTAGCCAACTCCTCCACTTTGACTACGGGAGGTTAGAGCGCTAGCTCGGTGCCTTCCTGAGACCCCAGCCATCCTAGGAGGACCTGCACCACCTCACCTTCTCGTTGTCATGGCACAGCTTGCCAGAGGGGAGTCACTCTCTTTGGAATACCTCATCCGAAGCACCCTGATAACGCTCTTGCTCGGTCTTCGCAATGTCACAGAGACCAACGACCACCCTGTGGTGCAACGCATGCCTTCATCTCCCACGAACGACAGGTTCGTGGGGATGACCGAATATGTCATAGAGTCTTTCCACGACCTCCTTGCGGGAGAATCAGAGTTACCCTCTGGCTTAGACTCTAGCAGGGGGAGTCATCACCCCTCTCATGAGTGTTTCATGGTAGGTAGCCCCGAGAGACATGTTGAAAGCATCCATGAAGAGGAGGCTACCCCAATAAATGACCTCGACATTGAGGTCGAGGAGGAGATAGGGCCCCACCCTACCTGTGGGTGGAGCAGCTGAAGGCTCAGCATCTAGTGCTCGACGAATCATGACTCTAGCTTGAGCAGGAATGCGCGAAGCTTGATCAGGAGATCGAGCACCACGAAGACGGTGGACGCGCGTGCACCATGGCCCACGACGTGAACCAAAGGATCATCGTAGACAATGAAGCCTTCCCACACTTTACATGTGCGAGCCAGAACATTGTTGCTATGGCGGCCTTGCTCCATGGGCTTTTGGGCCCCGCGACGCCTGAGGATCGTCGGGCCCACCATGAGATTTGCACACTACTCGAGCGAGCAGCGGTGCAGCAGGCCAAGAGCTCGCTGTCTCAGCGATGCAAGCTCAACGCCAGCCAGCACACACCCTCAAGGTGACCCGACAAGGACGCATCAGTCCACTAGGCGCCACAAGGTAGCAGGCACCGCACTGTGGTCTCAATGCATGAGCGTCTCGGTCGCAACCATGACGCACGCGCCACCCTCGACGCCCATAGACATACCCACGATGATCCAAGAGAGGGAGCTAGCCATGGCTGTCACCCTTGCCCTGGCAGACGCTATGACAGTAGCGAGGACCGAAGCTCGAGCCTCGGTCTATCGAGGCCTCAGGCCTTCGAACGACACATCCTCAACACCGCCTTCCCGCCAAGGTGCCGACCACCAACCAACATCCCAAAATACTATGGGGAAACGAACCTCGGATTGTGGCTCAAGGATTATCGGCTTGTCTACTAAGCCGGTGGAGCGGATAATGATAATTTCATTATCCGCAACCTTCCATTGTTCCTGGCCAATTTGGGCCGAACATGGTTGGAACACCTTCTGCCCAACAGAATCCAAAGTTGGGCGAACCTAAAAGAGATCTTAGTGGGGAACTTCTAGGGTACGTACAAGCACCCTAGGAACCCATGGGATCTCAAGAACTGCCGATAGAAGGCTAGAGAAACTCTTCATGGGTACATCCGGTGCTTCTTTAGTTAGTGCAACGAGCTGCCTAACATCGCTGACACCGATGTTATAGGAGCTTTCCTGTCGGGGACCACCTGTGAGTTCCAAGTTCACAAGCTAGGATGTAAGGGCCCACAAACCACCAAGGACCTCCTCAACATCGCCACCAGCCATGCCTCGGGGGAGGAGGTGGTCGAAGCGATCTTCGATCGCCTCAAGGGCAAGGCAAAATGGGACGAGGATGCCAGCAAAGGCGCCACCAAATGTCCCATCAAGAAGAAGAACAGGCAGTGGCATGAGGGCTTGCTCATGGCAGCCACCGACCGTAGGGGGTCGGAAGCCCATGGAGGGCACTCCGAACCACTTTGAGAAGCTACTCGAGGGGCTAGGTCCGAACCATGCCTCCTCGTTAAGCATCTATACAAGGACTGTGGCCTCATGAAGCGATTCTTGTCTGGAGGCTCCAACAAAGGAGAGCATGAGAAATACTCTGACCCAACCACGGATGATGCATAGGGGAAGGACGGTGGCTTTTCGATGCTGGATAGCTATCTCATGATCTTCGGAGGGTCGGCAACCTATGACTCCAAGCACCGTTAGAAGCTCACGTGCCATGAGATCTAATCGGTCGAGCCAGCCATGCCTACCATCCTCTGATGGTTGGAGTCTACCATAACCTTCGATCGGACCGACCACTCGAAGAGCGTCCTATAGCCAGGGAGATACCCGCTTATGGTCGACCCAATTGTCGGCAGGAATGGCTCACCAAGGTACTGATGGATGGAGGCAGCGGCCTCAACATCATGTACGCTGAGACGCTCGACGCTATGGGCATCGACCGAGCGCGCATCCATCCAACCGGAGCAGCTTTCCACGACATCATGCCTAGAAAGCAGGCCAAGCCACTTGGGTAGATCGATCTACCCATCACCTTCGGGGGTCTGTCCAACTATAGGACGGAGACCCTCACCTTCGAGATGGTTGGGTTCCAAGGAACCTACCACACCATCCTAGAACAACCATGCTATGCAAAGTTCATGGCCGTCCCCAACTACACCTACCTAAAGCTAAAGATGCCGGGCCTAGGCAGGGTCATCACCATTTGCACCTCCTTCCAGCATGCCTACGAGTGCAAGGTCGAGTGCTATGATCATGCCACGACAATCGTCGCCTCTAGAGAGCTCATGACCATCAGGAAGGAGGTAGCCAAAGATGCACCCGACCCCAAGCAGTTGGCAGGGTCTTTCGAGCTAGTGGAGGGCATCAAGGAGGTCCCCATAGACCTTAGTAGTCCCGAGGGCAAAGTGGTGCGCATTGGCACCACGCTTTCCTCTAGATAGGAAAGCGCGCTCATCGGCTTCCTCCGCGCCATCAGAGACATCTTTGCGTGGAAACCCTCGGACATGCCGGGCATTTTGAGGGAAGTCACCAAGCATGCCTTGAAGATCCGACTAGGCTCCAAGCTAGTGAAGCAATGCTTGTGTCGCTTCGATGAGGGGAAACGCAGGGCCATCAGTGAGGAGATCATGAAGCTTTTGGTGGCCAGGTTCATCAAGGAAGTGTACCACCCCGAGTGGTTAGCCAATCCCATTCTTATAGAAAAGAAGAGTGGGAAATGAAGGATGTGTGTTGACTACATGGGTCTCAATAAAGCATGCCCAAAAGATCCAATTCCTTTGTCGCGCATAGACCAAATAGTCGACTCTATCTCAGGGTGCGAAGCTCTTTGCTTCCTTAATGTGCACTCCGGGTACCATCAAATCATGATGAAAGAGTCTGACCAGCTCGTGACATCTTTCATCACCCCCTTCAGATCGTTCTACTACGTCACAATGTCATTCGGTCTAAAGAACGCTGGGGCTATGTACTAGCATTATATGCTCAAGTGGTTCAGAGACCTCATCGGGCGGACCGTTGAGGCCTACATAGATGACATCATGGTCAAGTCCAAATGGGCTGACCAGCTCGTAGCCGACCTTGAGTAGACCTTCACAAAACTCTGAGCAAATGGCATTAAGCTCAACCTAGAGAAGTGCATTTTCAGGGTTTTGAGGGGCATGCTGCTTGGTTTCATCGTCTTCGAGCATGGCATCGAGGTCAACCCAGGGAAGATCTCAGCCATCACAAGGATGGGCCTAATTTAGAACGTAAAGGGGGTATAGTGAGTTACAGGGTGTCTCGCCGTGCTCAGTCGCTTCATCTTGCGCCTCGGCGAACGAGGTCTTCCCCTTTATCAACTTCTAAGAAGGCTTACCACTTTGAATGGACATCCGAGGCCTAGGAGGCACGTGACACGGTCAAGTAGCTTCTAACGAAGGCTCCGATCCTGGTTCCTCTGATCGATGGAGAACCCTTCTGCTACACATTGCGGCCACCATGCAAGTGGTCAGTGCCACCCTGGTAGTGGAGCGAGAAGAAGAGGGACACACCCTCAAAGTATAACGCCCCATGTACTTCATTAGCGAGGTCCTATCTGATTCTAAGACCCGCTACCCCCATATCCAGAAGCTCATGTATACCATCCTCATCGGCAAAAGGAAGTTGTGCCACTACTTTGAGTCACATCCGATGACGGTCATGACGTCCTTCCCCTCGGTGAGGTCATCCTAATGGGTCAGGGCATTACATATGCCTCCTGAATGGCCATCAAGTCCTAGGTGTTGGCTAATTTTGTTGCAGAGTGGACCGAGGTCCAAATGCGTCGGTGTGGCGCTGGTCCTCGTTTTGCCCCTCGGGGTACGCATGAGGTACATGGTCCGCATCTATTTCCCCTCCTCCAACAATGTGGCTGAATACAAGGCTCTCATCAATGGCCTACGCATCACCATCAAGTAGGGCATCCGACACCTCGATGTCCGGGGTGACTCCTAGCTAGTCATCGAGCTAGGGTTGCGAGAACAAGCTCTGAGTATAACTAGTTGGACTATGAGAGTCCTATGCCTTGGCAGCTATGGCGCCTTTACTCACCAGCGTGATCAGAACTTGCTCACCCGCACCCCATGCTTTATGACCTTAACGACAGAAAGGGTTAGAATGCACTAACCTTTTTATACGAAAGGGGGAGAAGAGCTAAAAACTATTTGGCCATAACAAAATCTAAGAGCTTGTCCATTTATTACGAGTTCATCACCTGGCTTATCTGCCTAACTAAGTTTTCAGATGAGATGTTCTCATCCCCTATCTCCATAGGTAAGTCATGTCCTAGCAGGTAACACAAGTTGATCGGATGGCTTGGCCACTGCCAAGAGACTGGTAGGGAGCAGTAGGATGCCCCATGCGGGATATGCCGACCCTATCATGAACGATGGACCCAAATTCCGCTCGAACATATCCGGTAAGAGCTCCCTAAACCCATCATTCGTGCCATCGAGGTAAGTCCTATGCTAGCGGGCCACCTAAATCAATCGAATGATTCGGGCCGCTGTCGAAAGATGGGTCACCCTTACTTTACACGCATTAATTTCGCTATCAAGCTCCTGACCCCAGCAATGGCAAGGGGTTGGGTCTCACTCGGGGGCTGGCAAGAGTGTCTATTCGGTAGACATTCTCGATGCTCAACCCCTTTCTCGTGCTAAAAACCTAGATGCAAGGTGTGCGGAAACAAACTCTGAGTAAAACTAGTCAGATCGCTAGAAACCTACGCCCCAACATCTACGGCGTTTCTGCTCACCAGCGTGATCAGAATATTTGTCCCCGCACTCTGAGCTTTAGCCTTCGCCTTCCCTGGAAGGATTTAGAGGGACCTACCAATAGAATCTCCATCGAGGAGAGGCCGGTAGGTCGCCTAGGTCAATCAGATGGCTTAGGCCGCTACCGAGAGATGGGTACAGAGAAGTGGGATGCCTCATGCAGGTTACGCCGACTCCGTCATGAATGTTGGACTCGGACCCCACACAGACATTTTCAGTAAGAGCTCCCCAAACGCGTTACTCAAGCCATCGAGGTAACTTTACCAATCCCCACTTCTTTTTCCATTGCATGATCATTCATTTATCCATTCTCATGCATGCATTCATACATTCATTCATTCATCCATTCATCCATACATTCATCACATACATCCGAGCATTGCATATGCAATTGCTACATCACAACGCTTCGTGTCGCTTTATGAAGCGGTAGTCATCTCACTCGACATGAGCGACAGTTGACCGAGGTTCGAAGGCTAGCCCACAAAGGGCTCGAGGCTGCCTCACGTCAAACAGAGCTAGGGGAGAAAAACTGAGATGAGCCCTAGAGGCCTTGCCTGACCCCGCTCAGAAGTGGACAGGGACATCTCCACCTTTCTCATTCAATCCTAACCTTGAGCTAAGCCCATAGAATCTCCATCAAAGAGAGGCCAAATGGCCACCTGAGCCCATCGAATGGCTCAAGCATCTGCCGAGAGGTGGGTTAAGGAGTAGTGGAATACCACATGAGGGCTATACTGACCCCGTCAAGGGATGATGGACCCAGATTCCACTCGAACATGCCCGTTAGCGAGCCCACCGAGCATGACACTCGATCCATCGAGGCAAGTGTCGTTAGCTTAGCCCCTCTGATTATGGAAACCGAGGATGGGGTGATGCATGAAACATGGCCGACCCCTACCGAACCCCACGGGGCTTAGGCCGCCTGACCCTAAATCGGGAGATCGGGGTTCGAAGGCTAGCCTGTGAAGCGCCCGAGGCCATCTCGTGTCGAATAGAGCTAGGGGAGAGAACGTAGATGAGCCCCAGCGGCCTTTGCTCAACCCACTTAAAAGCGGACAAGGTCATCTCAACCTTCTCGTTCGATCCTAACCTCAAGCCAAGCTCACAGAATCACCATTGAGAGGAGGCTATTAGGCCACCTGAGTTGCCCTCTAGAACGGCTTAGGCATCTGCTGGAAGGTGGGTTAAGAAGCAGTGGAATGCCATATAAGGGCTTTTGTCGACCCCATCATAAACGATGGACCCGGATTCCACTCGAACATGCCTGTTAGCGAGCTCACCGAGCGCGACACTCGAGCCATCATGGCAAGTGTCATTAGCTCAACCCCTCTAGTAGCAAAAACCAAGGATGGGGTGATGCATGAAACACGGCCGACCCCTACTGAACCCCATGGGGCTCGGGGGCTCGAGTCGCCCGACCCTAAATTAGGAGACTATGGTTTGAAGGTCAGCCCATGAAGGGCCCAAAGCTGCCTCACGTCAAACAGAGCCAAGAGAGAGAACATAGATGAGCCCCAGCGGCCTTCGCCCAACCCGCTTAAAAGTGGACAGGGTCATCTCAACCTTCTCATTCGATCCTAACCTCAAGCCGAGCCCACAGAATTCCAATTGAGAGGAGGCCATCAGGCCACCTGAGTCACCCTCTAGAATGGCTTGGGCATTTACTAGAAGGCAGGTTAAGGAGTAGTGGAATGCCACATAAGGGCTTTTGTCGACCCCATCACAAACGACGAACCTGGATTCCACTCAAACATGCATGTTAGCAAGTTCACTGAGCATGTCACTCGTGCCATCGAGGCAAGTGACGTTAGCTCAATCCCTCTAGTTATGAAAACCGTAGACGGGGCGACGATCACAAAGATGAGATGACCCTTGACCAGACCCCTGCTATGCATGGGGGCTTCAGGAAAGTTGGACTCTCAAGGAGACCGAGCACACGGTCACAGAACGATGGCTCAGATCCTATGGAGGGGGTGCACACGAAAGCAAGAGACACTTTCTCCTACTAGTTTTGCTATCTTCTCCTTGACCTTTAGTGACACCCAACCCTAGCAACGGTAAGGGGTCAGGCCTCACTCGGGGGCTAATAAGGTTATACATACACCCTTTCTAAAATAGTCACCATGCCCGACACCCTTCCTCATGTTAAACCTAGTAGCAAGGTCTGCGTAAACAAACGATTGAGCAAGGATGGTTAGACGGCGAGAAACCTATGCCCCAGTGGCTATGGCACTCTTGCTTACCAGCGTGATTAGAGTTTCCCTCCTACACCTCAAGCTCTATGGTCTTAACAAATGGAAGGGTCAGAACACACCAAAACAAAAGAACAGACTTGGTCAAACGAAACAAAAACACAAATTTGTTTAAGCATTACAAAAGGGTCGGCACATGTCCTCTGATTACAAAAGTGATCAACCTATTGAACTAACTAACCCCTCCAGAGGAGAACTATGCTTTCGATCTTGTCTGCTAGGTCCTACGAAAGGGGAGCCACCGTCGTCTCCATCTCCTCCAGCTCGTGGGCCTCATAGCCAGGCACGAAGCCATGGCTCATCGCCCCTAGGTTGATGTTGTCCCCATAATGAGAATGAGCAATTGTGAAGGATTGATTAACCCTGACGCGAAGGGCATTCTTCTCGAGGTGGCGCACCCATGCCATGATCTCGATGGCATGGGCCATGAGTGAACTGGTCCCCTCTGACCACACCACCTCCAGGTCATCGCAGACCACTCTGAGGGTGGCACTTAGGATACTGAGCTCGTCGCTCTCTGCCTAAAGATTCCTCCTCGCCTTAGCGAGGTCCATGACCAACTCACCAGAAATGCTTTCGGCCTGCAGCTTCTAGGCCGTTGCATTCCCAAGCTCGGCCTAGAGGGAGCCGACCTTCTGATGCGCGTCGTCACACTCTTGGTAGGCCTAGTCATGCTCTCAGAGGGCCTGGTCATGCTCCTCGCGAGTCACGCCATGCTTCAAGCGGAGCCTCTCCATGGTTTGGAGCAACTCATCCCGCTCCTTGCGTAGCCGGGCGACCACTGTGGTATCTAGACTCGCCCTCTTCTCTAGGGTCGCGAGCTTCTCCTCGGCCCCCAGCTTCAGCTCCCATTCCTTCTCAACCTCAGCCAGAAGGACAAGGATCCACTGGCGGGTCTCAGCATCCTTCTAGAGCAGCTCATCCTGCTCCTTCCTGACCTTGGCAGCATCCTCATTGTCCTTCCACGATCTTGCCGATAGGGCCTTGAATGCCCTCTTGGCCTCATCTGCATGCCGACGGGCCTTGGACACCCACAAACGAAGACTGTTTACCTCCTCGGCGAGGGGAGTTAGCTCGGCCACCCTCTGCTTGGTGGCAACAAGCTGAGCGGTCACCTCCCCATGCAGTCACACCTCCTCGATGAGGTGGTCCTAGTTTTCCTTCTGCTCACAAAGGAATCAAGATTTCCCCCGGCTGCGAGTGATAAGGGACTAAAAGGAGATGATGGACAGAATACAACAAATATATAGAGAAAAAAGGGCGAGAAGTAGGGTCAAGCGAATACCCAGTCGGAGGGAATGACAATGTCATGCAAGGCACCGCGGGAGTGGTCCAGGGCTTCGAGCACTGACGCGATCCCCACGTCGAGGCTCTCCCGCTCCATGCTCTCTGCGGTGTCATCGAGAGTGAAGAGCATCGACGTCGGGTCCTTTAGACTCGCCCATCGGAGCAAGGGCTCGCCCTGCATAGGTGAGTTGCTGCTCACTGATGTTAGGTCCAGGGATGGCTCCCCATTGGCTGCGATCGCTGCCAACCCTCCTCGCTGTGATGTCCCCAACGGGACACTACCTCTAACACCGGAAGGGGTCAGCGATATGGATGTTGACTCCTCTCCCAACACCATGACCTCCAAGGACCCCTTGGCCGCATCCCTCTCTATCTAGCCAATGCTAGATGCCATCGCCTGGGCCACCAATGGCCTAGGTCATGCCGGTTCCTTAGGTGTTGCTAGGATAGCGCCCGGCTGTGACCCACCTATCATAGCCGCCGCCACCCCCACCTGCGTTGGTGGGGTCCTGACCAGACACGTCACTCCCACCATGAGCGCGGTCGGTAGCCCCATCTACCCTGTCAGTGACAGCGGTATCGCCTCCATCGCCAGCTGCTCTATGACCTCTGAAGGTGTCCCTTGAGCCCCCGTATCCACCTGTCCCGCTGAGGGCACAAGGCACCACCATGGGTGGTGCCTGGCCATCTGGTGACACAGTCACACTAGTGTCGTTCCCGCCCGAAACAGGTGCGACGCCAGCCGATGGCTGCCATCTCACTTGAAGGGCGACGATGTTCTTTGGCGCCAGCGCCAAAGGATTACGCTGCCTCCCGATGCTACAAGAAACAAAAAGCATAAGTCACGATGAAATCCGGCCAAAATAGGGAAAAACAGAGGAGCTGATGACTGGCCTCAATGCCATCGGGTGGTAGATACATTTGGGGGGCGAACCCTCCGACCTCTGCTCCACCTCATTGGGGTAGGGCCATTTCGAGCCTGCCCCCTGCTCCTAGGTAGAGGGGTTGCTTCCCTTGGTTCTTGGGGCACGATGCCAGAGCCACTCACCTTCGCTAGAACCTCAGGCGTGGTAGCAGAGCTGCCCACCCCTATTGACTCTTAGGATAGGCCGACGGTACAGCCTACCTCCGCTGGCTCCTTGGACGTACCCTCCCCTTCGTGGAACAGGAAGGGTCCTAACTCCTACAAGGATTAGCCGATACCTGTCAGCACATCCTCATTCTCTAGGTCATCCCACTCGATGTCGTTGACTACCTCATCATTGTCCCCATCATCATCATCATCATCATCATCACTGTTGGTGTCCTCCCCTGGCTCCCACACCTGTAGCTTTCGCTGCTTCTTCTTCCTTTTGTCCTCCTTTGCCTTCCTCAGTCGCACACCCACGGCGTGATTTGTTGCCCTCATCGACAAATCCCTCGGCAACGGTGTCGGGTGATCCATGAGGATGAGGTCCCTCGGCTGGTCCCATCCCTCTCAAAGTTAGTATTGAGAGGTTAGGAAATCAATTGAAGAGGAGGCATGAGGAGGGGAAACTTACAAAGACAACATGACCTAGTTTCGGCCGCATCGGAGGATGCCCTGGCACCAGGTAAACAAAATCAAGGGGGCACCTATGCCATCCTACGAGGGCTCCATTGCCTCCTTGATGTGTTGCGCGATCTCAGAGTTGGGGAGCACCCCCTCGATAAGCGCCATTCTGTCGAACGATGCATCAGGTGCCATCATGTACAGTGGGAGCGCACGCGTCATCAATGGCGCCACCCTCCTTTCATGGTAGGCCCCAATGATGCCAGACCCCTTCAGGCCACTCTCCTTCAAGATGTGGATGGCGGCGATGTGGTCCTAGTTCTTCTTCTTGTCCTCCTCTAGGACACCCCACTTCCTCCATGACTCTAGGGCCTCTTCGATCAGGTGCCTGGTGAACTCTGGTAGGGGGCAGTGGCGTGGTTCTTGAGGTAGAACCATTGTGAATGCCACCCCTTGTTGGACGTTGACAGCCACATCGATGGATACTCACCGACTCGATTGTTCTAGAGTTGGATGTCGGCGCACCCCATCGGCATGTGCAGCTCCTGCCTGGCGCTCTTCTCCCTCTTCTTCTAGAGGGGGATGGCAAATAAGTGCCTCCATAGATCGAAGTGGGGGCTGATCCCTAGGAATCCCTCGCACAGGGTGACGAACGCCACCATGTGCTGGATCCCATTGGGGTTGAGATGCTGCAGCTCGATCTTGTAGTAGTGTAGTAGCCCCCAAACAAATATGTGGGCGGGGATCATGAATCCACGCTCATGGAAGTGGGCCAATGATACTACATAGCCATCGGGCGGCGACGGTAGATGCTCCTCGTCGAGCAGCAGCCACTCCTCGGTCGAGGTCCATGTGCGGAGAAGACCACCACGACAGATGAGGCCCTCCATGTGCTGGAAGGTGATGTCAGAGTGGCACCACTGATCCATTGGATGCGGGCTCAGTGGCAGTAGGGATGTGGAGACGGGGAACCCTAGGCGATTGGTGGTAGTGGTCATGGCTGTGGAGGCAAGGATGCAAGGTATGGAACCCTGGGGGCAAACCCTTTGCTTTTATACTGGCGACGGATGTAAGGAAACCAACTGTCCTCCTAGATCTCCACATCTGCCACGATCTTCCACAATGTCCCACCGTAGGAAGTGCACATGCAATCTCTATCCGTCCCCTCAGAAAACTCATCGGACATTTCACCTCTCTGGACGGGTCATGACTCGACACAAGTAAGAGGAATACGGATCAAAAAACACCTCTATGGCCCGCCTAGGCCCAGGAGTTCGAAGGTTGGCCCATCGATGGGTTCGACAACCGCTCCGGGCACCCTTAAGAGTAAGGGATGGGCTCGCAAGTGGCCAATACCCAGGCGCATGAAGCACCGCGGGCATCGTGGCCCACAAACGAGTCTCAGCCAGGCATGATCCATGGTTTTTTCTTGAGGAAAGGCAGAGAGCCCTCGAGACTGGTCGAACGGACCCAAGAACTATATGGATTGACTGCTGAGGATCTAAAGTTGGTCACCAAGCTTACCCTAGTCGGATCTCGGCGAAGAGGATGTCGAGACCCCACTCGAACTAGCTAGCTAACAACCCACCAAATCTCACAGCCATACCCATGAAGGGTCCGACCTCGATGAGAGGGAATCACCGTCCCCGGGACATGTCGTGGGTGACAAAAGGAGGCCAGGGTCCTCAGAGCCCTCCCATTCAAAAAAACCTCCGAAGGAGTATTCTACTCCTCCGCAAGCACGGGGGCTACTGTCGAGGACCAATACTAGGGTACCCGAAGGGGAGGAGCTAATAACCATCAACGTTAATTCATCCAAGCGGTCAAGGACATGACTATAGCTCTTGCCAACCCCTAGGTACGCAAGCTCCGCCTCGCTCGGCCTCTGAGGGCTGGTTCCACCTTGCCCAACCTCCGAGGGCTGGCTTCACCTCGCCCAACCTCTAAGGGCAGGGCTCTGCCTCGCCCAAACCTTGGGTCCACGCTCTGCCTCGCCTGACCCTTGGGTCCAAGCTCCACCTCACCCAACCCTTGGGTCCGTGCTCTGCCTCGCCCGACCTTCGAGGGCAGGTTCCGCCTCGCTCGACCTCCGAGGGCCGGTTCCACCTCACCCGATATCTGAGGGTTCGCTTTGCCTCTCTCGACCTCTGAGGGTCGGGCTCTGCCTCACCGACCCTTAGGTCCGCGCTCTGCCTCACCCGACCCTTGAGTCCACGCTCCGCCTCGCCCGACCTCCGAGGGCTGGCTTCGCCTCATCCGACCTCTAAGGGTAGGGCTCCGTCCTGCCTGACCTTTGGGTCCGCGCTCTGCCTCGCCCGACCCCTAGGTCCACGCTCTGCCTCGCCTGACCCATGGGTTTGGGCTCTACCTCACCCAAGCCTTGGGATTGCGCTCTACCTTGCCCGACCTCTAGGGAGGAACTCTGCCTCGCCAGACCCCAAGGCCGAAGGCTCCGTCTCGCTCGACGAAGACCCGCACCGCCGCCAACCACTCTAGGTCCAATCGTATGGGCCTGGGTCAATGCTCTGACGCTAGGGAGGTGTCTGGCATGCCTCAATATAACCCATGGCCATGATAGGCCATACCTGAGGACTCACATTAGGAACAACATCGGGCAAACCGGTGCTTTTCTGCCTAACCCTTGTATGAAAATTGACGGGCGCGTCAGTTCACCACGACGTCCACCAGGATGAAGTGGAGCGCCATGATCGGCAGATGACGCCTGCACATGGCGCCGGTGACAGATAGGGCCACGACGTGAAGCTGTCGCTGTTGACGTCTACAGGGTCGGTGGGACCCGCCTAGAAGAGAAGAAGGACCCAACGATCCTAGAGGGCTTCTTCTCCCTCTGATTCTTCTTTTTCCTCTCTGCTGTAACCCCTGTAGCATGACACTGTTCATGTAATTAATTTTTATCCTTAAACAAAGCATTCCTCAGCCATTAGTGCTCCGATCTCCAAACAATGCGTATAAATAGTCAAATGGAAAGTGTTCGATGAGCTCTACGCATCTATGGTCTTTGATCATCCATCCAAGCTCCGTACAAAAAAATCATTTTTTGCCACCTTTTAAAACTCTCATCGTACCTTTTACCACTATACGCTTTTTGACATATAAAACGTATTTTGGGGTGTTACACACGTGACCTGCCGGCTTCCTCTACCGCCCGCCCGGACTCGAAGACCATGACGGCAGCGTGGCGGGTTTGGCGCGCGGTCAAACCAGATCGGGGGGAGGTCCACGCGCGCGCCCTATCGGATTCCCCTGCCGCTTGGCCGGCCTCCACGACCATGATTGGCACGTGTGGATCATCGCCGATGGGACTCGACGTTGGCGCAGGGGCGGTGGTGATCAAGATGACATCAAGGATCATTGCCACCGTCATTGGAGGCATCGTGGGAGGGGAGGGGAGGTGCTGCAGGGGCCAAGGCGATAACCAAGGCAGCGGCGGTGGGGGAGGACGAAGGCGCTCGGGTCATGTCTTCGTCTGGTTTTTTTTGTCTCTGCCAATATCTGATGGCATTTGATGAAGTATAATCACGTGGGGCTCAGCTAGGGTCGCATCTAGAGGGAAACCTAGGCAGCTAGATTATAGCGGGGTCATGGCATCGCACGGATAGAGACAGAGCGACGACCCAACAATTATTGTATGATTCGGTTGTTTTAGTTTTGTTTTTTTGTTCTATCTAGGAGAAGGAGATTTTTTATAACTGACTCCTGCCTTGGCACTCGTGGCCGAACGAAAACGATTGCTCCTATGCTTATCGGTTGTGTTTGTGGTGGAGCCGTATCTGTCGTCTAATAACCCTTCGATCCGCATCCACCGATCATTTTTCGATCTGGACCATTCTTTTTGGCCGACTTCTGCTCTACCCCTGTTTAGGCTCCTTTGGCACTTCTTGGCCTGTGGCGAGGGTAACCAACTCCTCCCCTCCTCTGGACTCTAGATCTAGATCTAGATAAAGGGTAGCAATTCCCCCCTCCCTTCCTCGCTCCCTATGGGGAGATTTAACTTTTTACCATTATAACAAATGGCACCTCCTCAAATAGTACTTTAACGGATGTCAATACATTTTCACTAGCACAGAGAGAAAACAACTACAAATTTACCACTTTTGCTTGTGTGGCACACCAGCTCTCCATGCCAGCATGGATTCGAGTCAACGGGACGTGTGAAATGTCCCTCCTACCCTTTTCCTCTCCACCCAAGCAGCTAGCATTTTCGCCCCGTGCTCCTGGTGGCCTCGACAACTCGCGCACCCAGCGTTGGCCATGCTGGTAGCCCTAGGCACCTAAAGCATGGCACCTCATGCCCCGCAGCGGTGGTGCTCTGGCCAGGCGGTGGCGCACTTTTGCCCGCGCCCTAGCCCGGTGACGTTGCGCGTGCTCGCACCATGCCTCGGCAGCTCGCGCCCTAGCGGTGCCCGCGCTCGTAGCCCAGAATGCGGCAGCTCATGCCCAACGAGCTTTGGATCAGTGGTTGCCTCCGCACCGGCGCTTGAACTCATCCATGAACTCATTGAAGCTACGCCGCGATGAGCCACCGGGTGCCACGGTAGCCTCGAGTGTGCCCCTTAGCTTCTTCACCTACTCCCTAAGCTTGACGCCGTCTTCCCCACCCATCACCCCTTCGAGCAGGTCCGGGCCCATGCACAGGTCCATCACCGTGTGGGTCCACGCCTCGTCCTCCTACACCGTGTGCGTCAGCACGACGCCGGGGTTGCCCGCGTCGGCGAGCTGCGCCAGCTTCGGCTCTAGCTCCTCGAGCTCGCGGTCGAGGTCGTCGGCCAACTGCGACTAGTCCATGGACTTGACGGCGAAGGCCTCGTCGATGGCGTGGGACGTGCAATCATGGTGCGGGACGTCCAGTGCTAACCCACCCACGCTTGGGGTGGCTCGGCCGGAGGTGGCCAAGGCGGCCCAACCACGGCTGCTGGCGGCGGGTGCGGCCGCGGCCCAGTGCTGGAAGCACTCCGACATGTTGTAGCGGTGGCGAGCGTCATCAGCGCATGATGGAGCAGCTACTAGCAGCCTCAGAGCAGGCGGAGGTGGGCCGCAGGGCTCCAACCGCGCGCGTCAGCTACCTGCGGACGTGCACGTCGACAACGACAGGGTCGCGGTGGTTCCCAGCGGCGTAGGTTTAGGCGAGCATGCGCCATGGAAAGGTGGCTAAGTGGCGAAGCTGGAGGCATGCTTGGCTCTGCCCGCAAGCGCGTGCAGCAGAGGGAATGGCGGTGGCCGAGCTCGAGGCTCGCGGCCATGGCAGCCGGTGCGCACGCGACCGGCTGGCTACGCGCGCACGCGGTGGCAACAGCGATGACCCGACTCTGGGGCTGCTCTGGCGGTCTTCGGCTCGGGTGAGGTGCTCCGGGCGGAGAGGAGGACGAGGCGAACGTGGTGGTGCACGAGGTTGGAGGTTAGGGTGGAGATGGCGCGGATACGGGCCATGGCCATGGCGACTGTGCGCTCGAGTAGAGAGAGCAGGGGCAAGAGAGACATTTGACGCCCGTATGCTGACTTGGATCCCTGCTGATGTGAGGACTAGCGTGCCATGTGAGCAAAAGTGACATTTTTGTATCTGTTTTCTATCTTTATTGATAAAATTGTAGCGGTGAGTGTTGAGATGCTTTCTAAGGAGTAAAAATTTAAATCTCCCTAATCACCCCTAGTCCGGCGCCGCCATGTCTCCTGCCTATGTCCATCTCAACCGCTGCATCGACTGTAGCTTCGACGAGGGCGACGATGAATCATCGCCGGCTGCGGCGGTTAAGAGCATGGGGGGAACCAAGGCATCATTCATCCCAGCGCTATATCAGGCCACCGTCGCCATAGTGGGCTTCATGAAGCCAGATGTCGTCCTCCCCCAAGCGCCGAAGATCGCCACCTTTAGGCTACGGGTCTCCAAGTCCCATCGAGGCTCGCTATCCTCCTACCCCCTTGTCGCGTGCGCCGATAGGAGCCTGCTCATCCTCTACGGTGGCAACTACTCCGGCCCAGGCTCATCCACTTGCGGCTGCTACCTCATCTACGATGCCGCCGCCTCCGCTGCTCGCCTCTCCACGGTGCCCCCCCCCCCCCCCCCCCCCGAGACGCGCTGCTGCACCCACGGGATCGAGTCGAGAGCCCTTGTCCTGCGTTGCCACCCTAGCCCTTCCTCCGCGTACCTCCTCACCGAGCTCGCCACCATGCCGCAGCGCAAATCCCCCGATCCCGATGTTGTGCTCCTCCTATGGCGCTCCGATGAACAACCCACACCCCAGTGGGCCCGGAAGGAGGTCCATCTCCCCCGTGAGGTGTGCTGGGCGCTCGGCAATGACATGCACATGTTCGAAGGCGACACCTCCTTCTCCGGGCCCGATGACTGCCTGTGCTGGGTGGATCTGCTCCAAGGCATTGTCATCTACACCAACCCTTGGGGGTCGGAGTATCCTAAGCTCCGCTTCATCCCCTTGCCCGACGGGTGCCCTACGGTTAGTGTGACCGACTACCCGTACCGCCTGCGCCCGGAGGAGTCCCGCTCTGCTGCCTGCGTCTGCGGCCGCATCAAGTTCATCGCCATGGTGGGCTTACTGGTGCTAGGCTGTAACACCCACCAATTCAGGCTCACCGCCTAGACCCTATCGCCTGACCTCATAGGGTGGTAGGAAGACGGCGTGTTCCCCCTTGACTAAAGTTTTCTAGATGGGCCAGGCCCGCTGGGCTGACACGGGCATGGCCCGATAAAGCACGGCCCAAGCATGGCCCGGCCCGCATGGCCCCGTTCCCGTGCCTGGCATGGCCCGCACCTATGCCCGTGCCTGGGCCTTGAGTTTGGCCCATGGGCCAGCATGGGCACGGCATGGAAAAGCGGCCTGGCCCGGCATCGGCACGACCTGATGAACGCCAGCTGTTGAATCAGGAACCTAAATGATTCTAACCGTTGGATCCGATCGTTGGAACGCGGTGTATATAAGCCACGCCAGCCTCACTCCCCTCTCCCACCCGAAAGGCGAAAGGCCGAAACCCTACTTCATTTCCCACTCTCCCGCGCCGGTCTCCTCGCTTGCGCTTCATTAGCCGTGGCAAACGGCAACTCCTAGGGGTGAGGGCGACGACGGCTTGCCGTCGTCCCCTCCTCTATGTCTCGCCCTCCGGTGGCTCCTAAGCCAGAGCTACGAAGATCCAGGTAGGATACCCACCTCTACTTCTTCTCGCCATCCCACAGCTCCCCGTTCATCTTGCTTCTTCGTCTTTAGTTCTTCTCTAACTTGTGTGTTTTGTTCTATAGATCCGCTGATCCACTGCTGCTCGGAGGAGTCGAAGCTCCTTCAACGTCGTCGACGACTGGGAGGTAAGAAACCCTAACCCTAGATCTGGTCTCACTTCTTCTTCTTCTCCATTCCTGATCTAACTTCTTCTTCTTCTCTTTTGTGTTTTGGCAGCCGTTTGAGGCCAGCGCCAGTGAGAATGTCGGTCGTGGCCCGGCCCCCCGCTATCTCTGAAGACACGGTGGAGGCTAGTACCACGGCCATGGAAGATGAAGACAAAGATGAGAGGCTGTGGAGCCTCCCTGGTGATGACGAAGACGACGACATGGGCGAAGACAACCTAGAAGAGCTCTTCGGTCGTGGAGCTCGAGCTGGCGTAGAGGGGGACCCCATCGACCTTGATGCTGCAGAAGGGGGTGGTGGAGAAGAAGACGGTGAGAACGATGACGATGACAAGGTATCACGCCCATGTACCTCTGATGTCTGGAACGACTTCAAGAAGCTCTTCAAAATCGGTCCCAAAGGTAAGAAAATCAGGTATGGCGCTGTCTGCATCCATTGCCACAAGGAGTACTCTGGTAGATCTAGTGGTGGCACTGGACATCTTCGTCGTCACCGTGCTAAATGTGCTAAGAGGCTTGAGAAAACTAGGAACTATACTCAGTCTCAAATCTCTTTTAATCCTGATGGTTCTATGCGTAATTGGGAATACTGTCCTATGCGTGCTCGTACTGAATTGTGTCGATTGCTTGCTCGGGTAGATGTTCCTATCAGCTTTGGTGAATCTAATGCTTTTGAGGAGTACATAAAAAATGCTCATAATCCTAAGTTTGTTGCTGTCTCTAGACAAACCACCACTAGAGACTTGACCAAAATGTTTGATGAAAGAAAGGTTAAGCTTGTTGAACGACTTGCTTCTGATTCTGTTAACTGCGTTTGCCTTACCTCCGATATATGGTATGGCAATGCCAAAGAGGATTATCTTAGTGTTGTTGCTCATTACATAAATCCTGATTGGCAACTAGAGAAGAGGGTGCTTGGTCTTGTGCTTATTGATTGTTCCCATAATGGACAGAACATTGCTGATAGAGTTACATCTGTACTTGGTGAATATGGTGTGCTTGAAAAAGTGTTTGCTGTTACTTTGGACAATGCTTTATCTAATGTTTCTGCCATGCGTATGCTTAGACCTATTTTATCTAAATATCTTGGTCTTGAGGTTCCTGTAGAGGATCCAAGACATCCTGAATCTACTGTTACTACTATGTTCTTGCATCAGCGTTGTGCATGTCATATAATCAACCTGATTGTTAAGGAGGCACTTGACTTTCTTAAACCTTTGATTGAAGTTTTTAGAACTGCAATATCATTTTTGAACTCATCTAACCAGAGAATTGTAGCATACAAAAACTACTGCATTGCAGTTGGTTTTAGGCCAAGAAAGTTTCAGTTGGACATGGATGTGAGGTGGAACTCTACATATCTCATGCTTAAGACTTTGTTTTCTCATAAAGATCCTTTCACTACTTTCATTCATGCCAACTATCCTAGAGTTGAAGATGGTGAGTTGCTTCTAACTGAGGAGCATTGGACTGTTGCTGAAAAAGTATTCAAGTTTCTTGAACTGTTCTATGATGCTACAGTTACATTGTCTGGTGTTTACTATCCTACATCTCCACTTATGCTTCATTATCTTGTTAAAATTGCTATACACCTGAATAATTATGCTAATGACATTTACCTTAGAGATGTGATTCAACCTATGGTAGACAAATATAATAAGTATTGGAGGGACATACCTTTGCTCTATTCTTTTGCATTCATCTTGGACCCTAGAGCTAAAATGAAAGGTTTCTCAAAAGTGCTGAGAAAGTTGATGAACCTTACCAGTACAGATTACAGTGCTTACCAGGTTGGCACTAGAGCTAGACTGACAGATGTTTACAATAAGTATGAGAAGAAGTTTGGAGCTGTTAGGTTGAGCAGGACTGTCCCTCAAAACCTGTCTAGTAAGAAAAGGTCTGCTTGGGATGAAATATATGATGATGATTCTAATTCTTCTGGTGGGGGTACATCTTCTACTTCTATGTTGCATTCTACTCTTAATCTGTCTAGAGATACATCTGCTACTGCTTTGCTACATGCTGCTACTTCTACAGGTTCTAATGCATCTGAACTTGTTAACTACTTGGATTGTGACACTGTTAGCCAGTTGGATGATTCATTTGACATCTTGAGATGGTGGCATGAGCACAAACTGACATATCCAGTGCTGTCCATCATGGCTAAGGATGTTTTAACTGTTCCTGTGTCTATCATATCTTCAGAATCCACTTTTAGCATGACTGGCAGGATCATCGAGGAGCGGCGGAGGAGGCTGAAGCCGGAGACGGTGGAGATGCTCACTTGCATCAAAGACTGGGAGTTGGCGGAGGCAAGGCTGTAACACAATGTGGAGGACAAGGAGCTTGAAGAAGCATTTGAAGAACTCTATCTTGATTAGTGCTTATTGATGCCAAGGTACATCACTAAACCAAAACCTAACACAATGTGGAGGACATCACTAAATCTACATCATTATCCTAATGCTAACTCTGTTCTCTCTGCAGCACAATATGGAGGACAAGGACAAGGACAAGGACAACTGGACAAGGATTCTTGAAGAAGCTTTTGAAGACCTTGGACAATTAGTTTCTCTCTTAGTTATCATTTCTGTAATGGGATTGTAATTTGAAACTTGGACAATGATGTAAGATTAAGAACAATGAACTTATCTGGAGCTTGGCTGTACTCTTTTTCTGCCTAGGGTTTCTCACAAGGGTGAGTTTTACCTAGGTGGGTTTTTAATGAAGCAGTCATTGCACAAGCTCCCTATCTATTACTATTTTCTTAACTCTCTGTGTGTTTGATCTGATTTTGCTTCTCCACTTCAATTTCTGGAGTTGTTGATTTGAAAATGTGCTTGTGAAGTTAAATATGATGCTGTCAAATTGCTTGTGACAGAAAATATTCATAGTGCCTGAGCTGGCACGGCACTGACGTGCCACCGTGCCTGGAGGCACGGCACGGCACGCTTCAGCCCTGATAGGGCCGTGCCTGGGCTGCTGTCTCAGCACGGTGGCACGGCGGGCCACCATGCCGCTTAGTGCCGTGCCTTGCCAGGCCGTGCCCGTGCCGGGCCGGGCGGCCCGGTTGGCCAACTATACCCTCGACGACCTCTGGGCGACCGAGGAGTACCGCGCGCTCAACGTGCCGCAGTGCACGCCTCTCTGCCCCGGGCTGAGCCCGTGTGAGGATGGTGTCGTTTACGCCCTCGTCAATGATATCGAGGAACGCCTCATCGTCCAGGGTTGCCAGGTTGTTCTGGGAACCGAGCTGCAGTTCAAACGCCACTATGTTCTTGGCATCGACATGCGCCGCAACAAGATCGTCTCCACCAGCTCTGGTATTCCGCCGTAAAGCCTGACGCAGATGACGCCCCGCCTCCTGTCTATTGATTTCTGCGCTCCCCTGCACGGCGGTGCAAAGGACAGCCAGGTAATGTCTGCTGACTGCGGTTGCATGCTTCCCAACATGCAACTTATACACTAGACACTACTTATATATTGCTTGCTGTTTTTGAGTTTTGTATATGAATGAGAGCGCGTTTAGTTGGCGAAAATTTTTGGTTTTTTTTTTTTGCTACTGTAGCACTTTCGTTTGTATTTGGTAATTAGTGTCTAATTATGGACTAATTAGGTTCGAAAGTTTCGTCTCGCGATTTCTCACCCAACTGTGCAATTAGTTTTTTCGTCTACATTTAGTACTACATGCATGTGCCACAAGATTCGATGTGACACTTTAGGGTACAAATTTTTAGGAACTAAACAGGGCCTGAATCAATGAATGAACATACAGCATATATACTGCTCATAAATTTACTGCTGTATATATATTATTAACACAATCGAGTTCGTTAAAGAGTTAAATGCATAAGAGGTCCATTAACAGTTAAGTCCATCAACTTCCAAAGTGGCTTTTTGGGTTTATAAACTTTGTATGTCGTATCACCTAGGTCCATACCTCTCCACGTTGTTTCTCGTGCTGACGTGGTATGATGCCGTGGCCATGCAGGCCACCCGGGCAGGTCCAGCTCGCGACGCGCCCGCGACGCGCACCGCTATATGCACCGGGACGGCGCGCCACCGCCGGGCAGGTCCAGCGGGTCAAGCGACGCCCTGCGCCGCGCGCTGCTCCCGTCCCCGCCCCCACCGCCGCCCAGCACGACGGGCGCTCCCACCTATGGATGAAAACGGATCGGATACGAACGGATATCACTCATATTATATTTGTTTTCATATTTCTGTTTGGATTCGGATTTGGACACGGATAGCGTTCGGATACATATACGAATACGGATTGACTCGGTTACGGATGCGAATAATGAGTATCGAATATGGTATGAATCGGATTCGGAGAAGGTTGGATACAAATATCTATTCGATATTGAGTAAAAGCAGCATATATATATAAAAGCAGCATATATATATTTATATATATATATATATATATATCCAAGTGGGAACTTATATATGGGCAGCTAGCTTAGCTAGGGTTATAGAGGATTGGGCCGTTTGGGCAAGAAGTAATATTTTGGCCCAATTCCAAAAATCACAATTCGAGGAAAAAAACAAAAAAGCAAAAAATTATTGTTTGAGGCCCTAAACAAATTCAAATGAAAATGCTGTAATCAACAAAGTTTCATAACATTTTGGGATCTAAAACTTTCATTTTGGTTGTTTCTCCATCTGAGATTCTGATATCGTTTGAAAAATCCAAATTTTAAATTTGAGAAATTCAAACGTAGTTTTCCTTGACAAGATGATTTCAAATAAAAAAGTTTTCAACTATAAAGTTTCATAAATTTCTGAGATCTACAACTTTTATTTTAGTCATTTGTTCATCTAACATAGTGGCAGTAACATTATTAATGAATCTCACACATCTCTCTTATAGTTTATGAAACTACAAGAGAGATGTAAATTTTGTGAACAATGTTACTACCATAATCTCGGATGAACAAATGATCAAAATAAAAATAGTAGATCTTGATGAGTTTTACAACTTTTATGTTCATGACTTTTTCAGCTGAAGTCATTTAATGTTTGAAAATAACGTTTGAAGTTGCTATTTTTTGAAATTCAAAATTCAAATAGATAGAATACAGTCACATGAAAAGATGAACACAATAATAGCTATAAGAACATAATAAATTGATAGAACATGATTTTAGAAAATTTTAGAAAAAAAAAATATCAAATTTGAAGTTAGTACGAGGGAGAAAAACTAGTTACAAGTTTTAGCAAAATATTAAAAAGAGAAATAGGCGTTCTTTACCCATTTCGAAATTGAAATTCAAATAGCATTTTGAAGCACTAAATGATTTCAAATGAAAAAGTTGTAAACAACAAAGTTTCATAGCTTTTTGAGATCTACAATTTTTATTTTGATCATTTCTCCATCAAGGTCATTTGAATAATATCCGGATAATATCCGTTTGAATAATATCCGGATATATCCAATACTTAACCGTATTACATTCGTATTTGATATCCGCTGGATATCGATGATATTACATTCGTATTTGATATCCGCCTAAGATATCCGTTTTATTATCCGTGTCCGAAAAAAATTACGGTATTTGATATCCGCCTAAGATATCCATTTTATTATCCGTGTCCGAAAAAAATTACAGATATCCGAGTAACTATCCATATAAGTGTTCATATTTGTTGGGTCGAACGGACGGTTGAATAAATATCCGTACCGTTTTCCTCCATACTCCCACCACGACGGCGACAGCGAGGCCGCGGCCGCCATCTCGGACGCCGACGAGAGGCGCTGCCTCGGCGCGCTCTGCGACCGCGCCTTGGCGCGCGACGACTCCGTGTTAGCCATGTAGCTCGGAAATGACGGCAGGTCCGCGCGCCACGCCCTGCGCCGGCTCGGCACCGGCTCTGACGCGGAGACGAAGGACGCGTCGTCGAAACGGCCGCTGAGGGTCCGCGCTCTCGCGTCCGTCAGCGCCGACGGCGTCGGCGAGACCTTCTGGCACAGCAGCTCGGCCTTCGCCGGCGTGCGGCTCGGCGTCGTCGTCGACGTCGAGTAGTGGCAGTAGCTGCTGTTCTGCCGCGCTGGAGGTGCTGGGCAACCGCGAGTTCCGCGCCGAGCTGGAGGTGCTGGGCAGCCTGACCCACCCGAACCTCACGCGCCTGCTGGGCTACTGCGCCGCCGACCGCGACCGCATCCTCGTCTACGAGCTCCTCGAGCGCGGCAGCCTCGACGCCTGGCCGGGCGTAGGGGCGGGCGCGGGCGCGTCCGGTGGCGCACAGGGACACGGCCCGCTCGCGTCCACGTCGTCGCACTGCTTCTCCGAGGCCGAGGTGCATGTCGTCGTCGTGGCGCAGGAGCAGGACCAGCAGCAGCAGGTCGCAGCTGCAGCCGCCGTCGTCCCTGAGGCCGCGTCGTCCACCGCGGGTGCGGTCGTCACGCTTCTGACGTCGGGGAGGAGGCACGCCTGGCGGCACTGCTCCAGCGTGAGGCTCCCGTCCACCGCGCTCCCGCTCCGTGTCGGGCACCTTGGCGTGGCGCACCGTGATGAAGCCGTCGGTGCCGTTGCGGCAGTCCTGCGGCGTGGACCGCACGCACCCGTCGCGGCCGTCCCGCAGCGCCCACGCGGCGGGGGTCTTCGGGGTGAACCCGTGGAGGCAGGAGCAGACGGGCATGTTGTTGGTGTCGCACACGCCGTTGGGGCCGCAGGGAGACACCGCGTCGCACTGGTCCTTGGGAGCGTACCAGTACAGGTTCCACGCCCGCGCCGCCTCCACCCACGTCGAAAGCTGCAGCAGCCCGTAGTTCCCCGTGCTCACGACACCCAGATGCGAGATGATCGACGCATTGTGCACCTGCATCGTCGTCCAATGTGATGGTTACTTGCATCTAATAAGCAATCAAATGGAGCTAGGTGTTGTTACGTTGTAGATAATATGTTAATAAGTACGTACCTGGACGCTGTAAGTTACTTCCTGCGCATTGTTTATGAAGCTGAAGGTGAAGCCGGAGTAGGTGGCGGTGTCCGGCACGCCGGTGAACTGGACGCCGTCCCTGGGGCCGGAGCGCCAGACTTTCTCGCCGCCGTTCCAGATGAACACCTGGGGGTTGTCGTTGGTGTCCATCACCATGGCGACGGGGCACGGGGAGGGGTCGGACGGGCTACATCTCCGGGAGCATCGTGTCCGTCGGGTAGTCGAACCCCTCCCACGCCACGGCGCCGCCGACGCCATCCGCGAGCACCAGGTTGCCGTTGTCGAGGATCTGGGCGGTGGGGCTCGCCAGCCTGGACGCCGGCTGGACGGACCACACGACGGTCTTGTTCCCCGCGGCAATGGCGAGCGTGCCGCCGGCGGACACGGAGAGCGTGGCGCCCTAGTTGTCCCTGACGGCGCCCGCGATCGGGGCCTCGCGGGTGGCGTGCGGTTCTCGGTTCCGGCGATTCTCCGCGTACGGAGTGAAATGTGAAACGGTTGCATTGCGCAGGCGAGGAAGGCGTTGTCCGCGCTGCGGGGGATGGTGAGGCTGCAGGCGATGGTGAGGGGCCAGCTGGTGCGGCGCCAGGCCAACCTGACGCTCCGTCGCATGCAGGCGCTCGTCCACGCCCAGCGCCGCACGCGCGCCGAGCGGCTGCTCCTCCTCGAGGTCGAGGACGTCACCTCCTCCAGGCAGCAGGCCGCCGCCGCCGCCACGCCGCGGCCCCCGCCGAGCCGGCGCTCGCCACAGCACCCGCGGTCCCGGAAGGCACCGCCATGCGCGTGGTTGGTTGCGTTGTGCTGTGCAGGAGGCGGCGGAGAGGGGTTCGGAGGAGAACGACGTCCGGATCGCCGTCGTGGTGGGAGCGCCCGCCGTGCCGGGGCGGGGGTGGGGGCGGGGACGGGAGCAGCGCGCGGCGCAGGGCGTCGCTTGACCCGTTGGACCTGCCCAGTGGTGGCGCGCCGTCCCAGTGCATGGAGCGGTGCGCGCCGTCCCAGTGCATGGAGCGGTGCGCGTCGCGAGCTGGACCTGCCCGGCTGGCCTGCATGCCACGACATCATGCCACATCAGCACGAGAAGCCAACATGAAGAGGTATGGACTTAGGTGATACGACGTACAAAGTTTATGGACCCAAAAAGTCACTTTGAAAATTGATGGACCTAACCGAAACATCATCACAAGTTAATGGACCTCTGGTGCATTTAACTCTTCATTAAATAAGTAGTGCGTAATTTGCATGTTGGGAAACCATTGGCCGGATATGTTTTACTATCCCTTTTGAATGAAACATCTCAACCTCAGGTGGGGATTTTCTCTCCCTAATTGCATTTAATTTTTTTTAATGCATGGCCGGAGCTCTCTGCCTTGTCTGTCATAATCTAGTTCAATTCAAATTCACAAGGAACGTTTGCCTATTAGAGCAAGACTAATAATACAGCCGGCTTGCTGGCTGTAAGGTTCCTTGCAGCCTTCTCTTAGCCTACTTATATAGTAGTTAGCTCTTTACAGTTAATACATGGCCCACTTGTCTCTCTCACAGACTTTCTTGGTTATTGTGTCCAAGCCGGCTGTAAGCTTACAGCCCGCTTCTCCTCTGTCTTCTCCACTTCAGCATTTAGTCGGCTTATAGCCTGCTATTATACTTGCTCTTAGCTGGCCTAGCTAGTTCTCTCCACATTGGAACTGATGTAGGGGCAGATTGGTGCAAGCCTTCTCTATCGCCTGTCATGGTTGTGGACTAGACAATATCAAACTGAATTATAGACAATATCAAACTGGATTTTAATTAGAGCTCTGTCTCCAACACCAGGAAAACATTGTTACTTGTCTCAGGACAATTTTTGTATAGTCATTAGTACAAAGCTAGTTGTGGAATACTAGACAATATCAAACTGAATTTTAGTTAGAGCTCAATCTCTCCCACACCAGGAAAACATTGTGTCTTGCTTTAGGAAAAATTTTGTACAGTTGGTACTAAGCTAGTTGCGTCTCACTTTAAGGATCTGTCCTGAAAATTAGTATAGTGAGGTACACGTTGAGCCTCAACTGATACATATATCTTTGTTCCAGAGTTGGTGTGTAACTAAGTTTCAGCCTGTTCGCTTGCTCGTAAACGATCGTAAATTTCCAGCTAGAAATAGTGTTTTTCTCTCACACCAAATCAGCCAGCAGTAAATAATCCACGATCGTTTACGGCCTCCCGAACAGGGCCTTTGTCGACTGGTTCGGCCTGTAGGCGTTAGTTTAAAATTTAAACTATTCCCCTCTGTCCAAGTTTGATGAACATATACAAGGCCCAAAAAGGGTTTTAGAATTGATAAACGCGTAATGCTATGCAGCTACTATACCTAGGTGCTAGTTTTACTCAGGTCATCAATGAGATGCTATGCCGCTATTCTCCCAAGCGCTGATGCTTGGGGACTACTAGCAGTCGTGACACTTGTGATTAGTGGATAACGGTGAGAATTTTCCTTCTACTTGGTCTTGCTGCCCCAAGCAGATACTCTGATCATAGATGGACAGAGGGAGTAAAACGAAACTAAAAAATGTTGTAAATGAAAGCTATTGTATCTAAATTATGAGTGTTTGCCTGTGTAACAAATGAACCTGTCCTGAGTCAGTTAAATAGCAATATGTCATCATCTGGAAAATACTGCCGAATTGGACATTGCAAGTTCTCTACATTTGAAACCTAGCATTCCTATATTTTGCTATTGTAGCTGCTGTTCACTGTCTCTTTGATTTCTTTCTTAACTAATTGTTTTAGCTTTCATCTTTAAAAGGAGAGATTAGTTCTAACTGGACATTGAGCGCACCCTAATTCTTTATTTTGATTGAAGCCTTCTTTTTTTTCCTGGCAGAGAGAGGTGGAAGCAAGCCAGGTTGGAGACAGCGGAAAGAGGCTGAAAGTTTGACTGATCCATGGATCTCGGCAGCATATTAGCACTGCGGCGGGGCTGATGGCTGCAAGTTAATTATCATGTAGGATTAACATTATGGCTTTGTTCTGTCGAGCAGGCTAGACATGTAGAACCTGGCTGAATGTGTTAAGTTTAACTAGTAGATGCTTGAATCATTTGTGGCAACCTAGTGTTAATCAGATGCTGCTTTTCTGAACCGAATGGCCTGGTAACTAGTACTAGTATGTCCTAGACACAATGGTGGATTCGTCCTCACTGTGATGGCACCTTTTGGAAGATTGTTCTGCTTATGCTGATTATCTATCTACGTGTAAACCATCATGAAGTTATGGATAGTGCTTATGCAGACTACTATTACCATTATGTAATCCTCCATTTGTGACTTAATTAGCCTGTTTTCATGTTGCTGCTCATGAATAGTACTCCATCCGTTACAAATTGTTACAAATTATAAGACGCTTTGGTTTTTCTAGATACCTAAGCTTTTGCTATGTACTCCGCTTTGGAATGGAGCATGTAGATATATACTGTCAAGATGCATGATAAAAACGTCTTTAGGAGGATTCACAGATCGCAAACATGTTCCCTGGTTTCTCGCCAAACCGGCGCATCGTTCCCAGGGTGTAGGGCCTATTTTTTATATTTTCTTATCCAGCTTAAGACCTTAAGTTTGTGTTTGAAATTTGGGGAAAATTTGAGGACAGCTGGCTTAAATAGTCCCGGTAAATCTTAAAGCCCCAAAACCATGACGTATTGGGCATAGCCCATCTCAGGCCATGCTTAGTTGGAGGCCGGATTCGGTGTTACTGTAGCTACACTGTAGCGTTTTGTTTTTACTCGGTAATAATTGTCCAATCGTTGACTAATTAGGCTCAAAACGTTCGTCTCGCAAAGTACAATCAAACTGTGCAATTAGTTTTTGATTTCGTTAACATTTAGTACTCCATGCATGTACCGCAAGTTTGATGTGATGGGGAATCTTCTTTTTGTATAGTGCCAAATTCAGGAAATCTGGGGAACTAAACATGGCCTCAATAATCCATAGAGTAAAGCCCACATCGGTCCACGGAGCCTTCCATCCATCGCGCCTCCGCGCGTTCCCCTCTCCTGGCTCTCCCATTTCCCGCACGCGGTCCAGACCCCGACGATGAGGACCTCCAAGAGCGCCGCGGCGCCCCCGGCGTCCCTAACGAGCCCGAAGTCCTGCGCCACCAAGCGGCAGCGGCGCCGCTGGGCGACGTCACCAACCTCCTCGTCGTCGCTGAGACCCCGACCACGAGCAAGCCCAGGAGGACCGCACGCCGGTCCCTCCCCGCGCCCTCCAACGTCTCCGCGGCCTCCTCCGCCTCCGTCACGCCCGCGCCCAAGCCTTCCGCCTCGGCCACGCCCGTGCCCAAGCCTTCCTCCGCCGCCTCGGTCACGCCCGCGCCCAAGCCTTCCTCCGCCGCCGGTTAGTGAAGCTACTGCACCAATTTGTGCTCGATCCGCTGCAACCGGCTGTTTTTGAATGGTAGTGGCATCTTTTCGATCCGCATTGGAGTGGGATTTCTAATCCTGCCTCCTCTTCGTTTGCAGTCCTCGAGGAGGAGCGTAGCGTGCTCAAATCGCCGACCATCTCCACAGTTCACCGTAGGACCACCGAGGCTCAAGGGAGGTGGAGGAGGAACCCCACCGCCACCAACAGCAAGGGCAAGGAACCTGTCGCTGCCACGGCGAGGTGCCCCCTCTTGGGAAATCTGCAAGGACCAACAGCAGGTGAGATTACTTTACTTGCCTAGCCCCAGTATATGTCATCTGTGTTGGTGTATGTTCAATTCAGCCTCGTCAGTATTAGTGCCTCTCGGCTGTCAGGCTGTGCAATGATTGTGACTAGGAACCAACAGCACACATAAAAGGAAGGTGGGGATTAAGGCTCGGGCTACGAGGTTGAACGGGGCCGCCATCCCACCTACAGAAAACTCTAATCCGATCCTAAAGTAGTGCTGCCAGCGACGGGATGTGCCCACCGACGACCGCTGTCGCCTCTACAGGCCACGGGAACACCACTGGATCGCCACCTCATCTCCTCACCGGCCGCGCCGAGCACCGGCGTCCGCGAGGACTACACCGAGCCGGAGCTGTCTCTACACTGGACGCCTACTACGCCGCGGCACCGGCGTCTACGCATCACAACAGAGAAAGGCGAGGAGGCTTACCAGATCTACGGTTACACACAGAGAGGTAATCATCGATCCTAACAATGGTACCAGAGCTAGGTTGCTTCTGTGTAACCCTAACCCTAACCGGGTAAAAGAAAAGGGAAAGGACCGGGGGTGGCGGACGTCACTGGAACCCCGGTCATCACCGCCACCGCGTGGGGAAAGAAGCCGCACCGTTCGACGGCGCACGGCAAAGAACAGAAAAGATCAAATCCAGTTCGGATCTGACAAGAAAGAGGGTTTTTCCCAACTCTAACCCTAACTCGCGTGAGAAAGAAGAAGAGTGGGTTCGGATTTGGCCGAACCCTAAGACCTAACCCTAGATCCCCTTTTTCGGGTGAACAAGCGAAAAGAAAAAGAACAAAGAAAAGGGGTCGGCACATGAACCCTAACCCCAATCGGTCAAACAAAGAAAAGCAAACAAGATCTAGATCCAATTGGGGAAGAAGAAGAGAAAAGAAAAAGGGAAGGGAACCGATTCAGATGAACTCTGAAAAGAAAAAGAAATCAAAAGAAAATGAAACCCTAACCCTAGATCCATTCGGATGAACTCCAAAAAGAAAAGCAAAATCACAAAAGCAAATCAGAGAAAGGGGAAAAGGGGAGGGTCGGATACCGAACCCTAACCCTAGATCTAAACCCTAATCCCCAACACTCAATGGTTCGGATAAGAGGAAAACAGATCCAAATCAAAGAGGGGGAAAAGGGGAAGAGAACGAACTTGCCGTGCACCGCGCTGCCGACATCACTGTCGCGCAGGAAAAGAAGACCAAGCTGGGGAAGATTTTTCGCCGGGCTCGGCCAAGGGGGCACCGCGGCCAGGCCGCTCGACGGCGGTGTGCTCACCCGTCGGGGAGCACGCGCGCCAGCGAGGGGGCCGGCGACGGCGCCATGGCACTCGCTCCATCGCCCGCTCGCTTGCCGTCTCGCTCTTGGTCACTCGGTTGCGCTGCGACTGAGAAAGGAATAGAGAGAGGGTGAAGAGAGAGAGAGAGTAGCGAAGAGACTGAGCAAGGGTTCGCACCGGCTGCGGCGTCGGCGGGTTTTTATACTGCTCGAAACGAGCGCCCGGCCGTCGGATCGAAATCAAGGGCACAGATCAGATCAGACCGTCGCCAGCCTAGGCGGGCACGCACGGCAGCTCAACTTTGCCGACCTAGGCCCAGGTTGCGGCCTGGGTGCGGCCTGCGCGCGCGGAGAGATGGGCCAGGCCACTGTATCAGTTCCAGCCCAACAATGAGGTTTTGAATCTGTTTTGCCTTTTTATTTTCCAGTAAATATTTTATTTCCTGGAAATGAATAAATGGTTCAAAAGAAAAATAGAAAATGTAATATTTCCCTGTGGGTAAAAATTTAAGAAATTGACTATATGTTTTCCGCTGCTAAAGAAAAAATATATTCTTCAGTGATTTTGAATTGACGTGATATTTAACTGGAGAAAAGAAAAGTTTTTCCAGTAAATCTTTATTTCCTAGAAATTGATTAATGGATTAAAGGAAATCGAAAATACAATTTTCCCTATGGGTAAAATTCAAGGAAAAGAGAATTTTTCTACGGCCAAAGTAAAGTTGTTGATTCTCCAATTATTTTGAACCAATATGGTATTTAATTGGAGAAAAAGAGATTTTTTCCGCTGCTAAAGAAAATATTGATTCTCCAGTTATTTTGAACCAATGTGGTATTTAATTGGAGAAAAAAAGATTTGACATGATTATGATGTTATTTTCTGACCAACGTTGTTAATAACAATATCATAATTTTAATAATTTATGCATTAATTCTACTTCTGTCCAACGGTGATGTAGAATTAGTGTATAAGAAAAGTTGATAATTTTAATGATTTATGCATTAATTCTACTTCTGTCCAACGGTGATGTAGAATTAGTGCATGAGAACAGTTATAAAAGTTAATGATTTATGCATTAATTCTATTTCTGTCCAACAATGATGTAGAATTAGTGTGTAAGAATAATTGTGAAAGTTAATGATTTATGTATTAATTCTATTTCTGCACAACGGTGATGTAGAATTAGTGTATAAGAATAGTTGTATGTTCTGATTTTGACCAACGTTGGAATCAAGGCATGAAAATGATATTATTTTTATGTTAAGAAAAGTTTTGATCTGATTTTCATCTTGTCTAAGGTGGATTGGATAGTCACCTCACCGTGTTCCACTGAGTTTGTGGCACCGATAAGGAAGACAAAAGAGAATAATGTCGATTAGGCAACTAAAGAGAGGAATTTTGAATCCTAAAAGATGTCCTATGCCTTAAGCATAGGAAGTGTGTCACTGCCAACAAGAAATGTTTGGCTGAGATAAAGAACACAATTGACCCTGTAATTGTGGGCTCAATCCCAGAGTATGACACGGTCACCGAGTACCTTGATAGAATAAAGAGTCAGTTCACTGGCTCTTCAAAGACATATGTTATCCAGCTGATAAAGCAACTGATAATAGAGTGTTACTCTGGAAATGGTGACATAAGAGAGCTCACGATGCGTTGTCGAAATTATGGCACTGTCGTTTAGGCCATATTTCGAGGGGGAGAATAGAAAGACAAGTTAAGAATGATATTCTTCCTCCATTAGAGCTCTCATATTAAGAACAATGCAGGGAATGCATAAAACAAAAGTATGTAAAGAAGATTAAGAAAGATGACAAACGAAGCACAGGAATTTTATGGATTATTCACACAGACATCTATGGTCATTTTCCTGTAAAGAGTGTGGATGGTTATGATTCGTTCATAACATTCACAAATGATTACTTCCATTATGGCTATATTTATCCAATCAAAGAAAGAACAGAAGCATATGATAAATTTAAGATATTAAAGATTAAGATAGTCAGGTCTGACCGTGGGGGAGTACTACAGTCGGCATACCCTAAAAGAATGGCATAGTAGCCCAGTATTCTATACCGGGTGAACCTCAGCAGAATAGAGTAGCTAAAAGAATCAATCGTACCCTGATGGATATGGTGAGCAGTATGATAAGTTACTCCACCTTATAGTTGAGCCTGTGGATGGAGGTGTTAAAAACCCTATTCATATTCTCAAAAGAGTACCAAGTAAGTCAGTGCCAAAAACACCGTATGAATTGTGGACAGAAAGAGTACCCTCACTAAACCACTTGCGTGTGTGTGGGGAGCCCTGCTGAGGCTAAAGTATTTAACCAAAACATTGGGAAGTTAGATCCCAAAACAGTAAGGTGCCATTTCTTTGGCTACCTAGAAAAGTCAAAAGGTTTTCATTTTCTACTGTCCAGAGAGATATACAAAGTTTGTGGAAACAAGACACGTTGTCTTCCTAGAGGATGAATTGATGAGAGAGAGCATGGTAGCTCGAGAAATTGACCTTGAAGTAAAGCGGGTGTAAGCGCCCACTCCAATGATTCATGAGCCAATTTTCTCACTACCTACTATAGCTGCACCGACAGAGCTAGATACTGTGGTGCCAGCACCTGTTGTTATCCTACCTGTGGCAACAATGAATTATGATAAGGAACATGTTCTTCAGGATTCTATAGAACCTATTGCCACATATGAGGGGGAGCAACAACAGCCTCAAATAGAAGATGTGCCAAAAGTAGAGGCCCCTAGAAGGTCTTAAAGAGTTAGAAAATCAGCTATTCCTGCTGATTATGAAGTGTACAACACTGAGGAATTTCAAATGGAGGATGATCCCACCTCATTTGAAGAAGCCATGAGAAATGATCATTCATCAAAGTGGCTTGAGGCCATGGAAGATGAAATAAAATCAATGAATGCCAATAAAGTTTGGGACTTGGAAATAATTCCTAAAGGAGCCAAAACAGTAGGCTATAAATAGGTCTATAGAACAAAACTTGGCTCTCAAGGGAATATAGAGAAATATAAAGCACGACTTGTGGCAAAAGGCTATATGCAAAGAGAAAGGATTGATTACAATGAGACCTTTTCTCCAGTCTCATGTAAAGTTTCCTTCAGAATCATAATGGCATTAGTGGCACATTACGATTTAGAATTACATCAGATAGATGTAAAGACGACATTTCTCAATGGACACTTGGAGGAAAATGTTTACATGGCACAACCGAAATGTTTTGTCATGGAAGGAAAAGAACAAATGGGATGCCGCCTAAAGAAATCCATTTATGGATTAAAGCAAGCTTCAAGACAGTGATACTTGAAGTTTGATCAGTCAATAAAGAATTTTAGGTTTTAAAGAGAATGTAGAGGACAATTGTGTCTATGCAAAGTTTAAGAATGGGAAGTTTATCTTCCTTGTCCTGTATGTGGATGATATCTTACTTGCTAGTAGTGATGTCAGTCTACTACAGGAGACAAAAAAGTTTTGTCCTAAAAGAAAACTTGATATGAAAGATCTTGGTGAAGTCTTATTCGTTCTAGGGATCGAGATTCACCGAGATATAAGAAAAGAGGTATTAGGACTGTCACAAAAGGCATACATAGAAAGAATCTTAAAGAAATTCAGTATGCACAAATGTAGCCCCTCACCTGCTCCTATAGTCAAGGGCGACAGATATGAAGATTTTCAATGCCCCAGGAACCAATATGAGCTCAATCAAATGAAAGTGGTTCCATATACTTCAGCTGTCGGAAGCTTACAACATGCTCAAGTATGTACGCGCCCTGACTTGGCATTTGTTACCGGGTTTTACTTGGCATATTCTAGAGCTATTCTGGAACAGAATACTGAAATTGATAAAGAAAGTCTTGCGTTATTTGCAAGGAATGAAAGGCCTCATGATGACGTATAGAAGATATGATTGACTCCACATAGTGGGATATTCAGATTCTGATTATGCGAGAGTGAATATATATCCAGACGTGGATTTTCTATCATCTCGCAAAGGAGAGCTATTTCATGGAAAAGCTCAAAGCAAACTGTCACTACATCGTCCACAATGTATGACAATTTGTAGCGTGTTATGAGGCAACGGGCAGGTGAACTGACTAAAAAAGTTCATACCCAGTTTGAAGGTGGTTGACGACATCTATAGACCACTTAAGTTATACTATAATTATAATCTAGCTGTACAGTATGCTCACAACATAAGTCAAGTGGTGCTGCCAAACACATTGACATAGAGTATTATGTTGTGATAGATAAAGTCTGGGATCAAGTCATAAGTCTTGAGTAAATAAGTACAGAAAAGATGCTCGCGGATCCACTTACAAAAGGCTTACCACCCAACATGTTCAGAGAACATGGTGTTCAGAGAACATGTAGCTAGCATGTGTTTAAGGGGAAGCCTAAAATTCCTGGACAAAAGAAGGCCTAAAGATAAGTATCTATTTCAGAACAGAGTAGTGTATTGTAGCTGTTAAGTCTATCGGTAATGGACCGTAACGATAAGACATGCTCTATGCGCTAATCTGTAATGGAATGAATAAAAGTAAATGATATGAAAGTGAAAGATGAAATGAGATCAAGGGGGAGAATGTTACTTGATCTCCACCAATAGGCCCAACGGTCTATTGGACCCTTGTCTCTGCTCCCTGATCAGGGGAGCCCAACCCTAATACGGTTGGTGGGCCCCTGTCGCACAGCACACATAAAAAGAAGGTGGGGATCAAGGCTCGGGCTACGAGGTTGAACGGAGCCATCATCCCACCTACAGAAAACTCTAATCCGATCCTAAAGTAGTGCTGCCAGCAACGGGATGTGCCCACCGACGACCGCCGTCGCCTCTGCAGGCCACGGGAACACCACTGGATCGCCACCTCATCTCCTCACCGGAGCTGTCTCTACACTGGATGCCTACTACGCCGTGGCACCGGCGTCTACGCGTCGCAACAGAGAAAGGCGAGGAGGCTTACCGGATCTACGGTTACAGAGAGGTACACATTTATGATCCTAACATAAACATGTGCTAATGGCAGATTAATTAGGCTTAAAAAATCGTCTCGCAAATTAGCCTCCATCTATGTAATTGGTTTTGTAATTAATCTATATTTAATGCTCTTTATTAGTATCTAAATATTCGATGTGACAAATTTTAGGAGCGACTAAAAAACCAAACACCCCCTACACCTGAAATTTTCATAATGCATATTCCTGATTGCCTGTGAGAATCAATACTCTACTAGTTTTCTTAAAAAGGGTCCGATGATATCATAATCAGTGAGAATCACCGTCCACCACGCTTAGGCCCTGTTTGGATTGCAGCTGCTAGATTTAGTCCCTCCTAAATGGTTTAGTCTCATTTAGTCACTCCAGAGTTGCTACAGAGGACTAAAGCCCTTTTAGTCCTCATTTAGTCATAGTGTTTAGGTAAAAAGTGACTAAATGGGACTAAATTTAGGAGCTCCTAGCTGAACCAAACATCCCCTTAGCGTTGTGCTGCATCCTGCGCACGTCACATAATTCCATTCACCTTTCACTCTGCAATGTTCAGGTCCAATGCACTTATTGGTAACAAGAGTTGAAGCCCTGGTTCTCCTAGACTGATATGAAACCTTTCCATTCTTATTGTTTTCATACGATGGAATTGCTGTAATACTCGATGTCTTAATGCTTGCATTGCTTGTTGCAAAATGACATATAGTGATATAGAGTAGAAGAAGTGGTGTTGTGATGTCTTGAATTTCGGACACAACAAACTTACCATCACATCGCATGAACAGGATATTCAGAAGTCAGGACTATAGGGATCCTTAGTCCATCTTGTTTCATTGATACCTAACAGTTACTGTCTGAGTGCATTTCGTTTAATGAACTATTGAATTTCACTAATCTTTCAGGAAAAAAGGATACTCGGCCCACCTCTGCATCAGCTCCTTGCCATGAAGGTAAAAAGGTAAGCAGGGCCACAATCTGAGTGCATTTCCTCATACTGACCCTACCAGGTTTTCTGTTATTAAGGCGTGTACCATTGTGCTCTCTTCATGGGTCTACACAATGAAGTGCCATTATGCTTACAGTCACAAACTCAAGATTTTGTTCAAACTTTATAATGTGGTAGTATTTAATTAATTAGAGCTGTGTCTGCAGTAAAGTCTGCGAGATGTTAAAGTTTCACTCCGGTTCTCCTTTGCATAAAGTGCATCTATTCTGAAACATTTATGCTATGCCATATATAAATATGATGATACAAGTGTTTGAAGGTTAGATACTGCAGTTTTATAGTACGCTTAAAGCTGCATTTATAAGATCAATTCTTCTCCATACTGTGGCCATAACTTCCGACTCTCTAATTGCTTGCCATTTCTGAAACAGAAGCGGTCCATTGCAAGCACACCCAACTTACTAGAGGACCTTTTGGAGAAGCAGAGTATACTTCGCGGATATCGACGCCTTTGAGCTGGTAGAGGAAGAGGTGTCGGAATCCGAGCTGGAGTAAAAACCGAAGCTTATCCCAGAAGAAATGGCCCCTTCTTTTTTCCTGTACAGAAGTAGTTTGCTGGAATCACGTTTATGATGCAAGCAGCAGTGAGGTATGGTAGCAATGTATAGCTAGCTCTACTTGTAACACGGGGCGGACCGGTGTACCTTGGTGCAGTGATCACCGGTGAATGACAGAAGCTGGGATTTCAATCTGGATCCTGGAAATTGGATTGGACGATCAGTGGATCCCCTCTAATGCTATCCACGTGATGCTAGCTAGCCGTGTGGCGCAATGCATGCTGTATCGCACCGATGGCCGGCTTTGATTTCCTGTTTCCCTCAACTTTTACTCTACTTTTGTTACGATGTATATATTCCCATGGATCGATTCTATTTTACCTGGATTGGGTTGTGAGGAAGGTTCGTGTTGCATATTTAATGGCGTATGTCATCATGCATAAACGGTAGGCTGTTCATCTCGTATCATGTTTAGAGAACATGCAGAATTAAATTCGGCATGTGTGTGGGTTACGCATGTTCCAAACTAACACGGCATACATAGAGTTTGTATATACACTTGGGCATCAATACAAATTGGCTTGCAAAACTAGGATTGCTTGCTGCCATTTCAGTCTTTGGTTTTTCCTGTGTGGTTTGTCTTGCATTGCTCACTGCCATTTAAGTCTTTGGTTTAATAAATACCCACTGACACAAACAACAACAGTTGGGTGTTTGGTCTAGTGGTATGATTCTCGCTTCGGGTGCGAGAGGTCGCGAGTTCGATTCTCGCAACACCCCCCTATTGTTAATTTTTTATGTTTTATTTTTTTCTTGTTCAAAACCTTTTATGTTTTATTTTTTTCTTGTTCAAAACCCCTTTGGCTGCTGCACCACCTGCATTTGGAAAATCCTTTTTTCTCTCCTTTTTGCCTTTTTTTTCTTGTTCAAAACCCCTTTGGCTGCTGCACCACCTGCATTTGGAAAATCCTTTTTTCTCTCCTTTTTGCCTTTTCCGTGAAGGACGATTTATCATTTTTTGGGAAGGTGTTTGAGCCGACTCTTTTCTCCGATTTGGCAAAAATGTGGCTCTGCGAAGGTTCGACCCGATCGAGGTGGTCAAGCTTTGCAACCTCAGCATCACACTATCAAGCTACTTTTCATCTGTGATCTTAAGAGCCTTCAGCCTCTTCTTATTTGGCGCACCCAGTTTTCCAATCAGAGCTTGTGGGTTTCTATTTCGTTGTGTAGCCGAAGGTCCTCCTAACCTTCGGGGCTTTTTTGTTTGTTTGTTATTCGACCATTATCTCTTACAGAACGAAGATCCTGCCAGGTTTGGGACGGTCCTGGGTTTTTGTTTCCAAGCCCGAAAGAAGAGGTTTTTGCTAAAGCAGTAAAAGAAAAGGAGAAGAAACCATACTTTCCAATAAAAAAAGAAACACACACACACACTTCGCGTCCTCCTGAGCTCCGAAGGTCCTGTTCTTGTAAAAAAAATTTCCCTTTTTCTCCTGGAAGAGTAAATTGCATCCACCATACAACTACTTGTATGGTTGTTTCACTTTAGTCCAACAACATGTAAATTGTGCAAACTAATGCATGAACTTGTTAAACGTGTGCATGTACTATCATATGTATGCCGTGAAACATATTTTTCCATGTTGGCATACCATGTGGACTTTTCTTTATCGGGTACAATTTGAACGCACACAACCCACACACTTCACACTCACACCACATGCACACACACGCGTGCACATCCGTACACACGCAAAGAAGAGATTGGGAGGCGACGTGGATCTACGGGGTGGATCTGCGGCAACCTCCCTTTGGCTCGACGTGAATCCGCTAGATCGGCTGTTTTATTTCTATTACAATCAAACATAGTATGCATTCAAAGACATGTTTCAATCTTGAATAAATTTACTAGTTAACGAGATCCAATCTAATGATACTACCATAGCTACATTGATCCGGTCGAACCTCACTGGTAAGACTTTAGATTAGAAATTATCGATTAGTGGCTTTGTTCATGATCAAGATACGTACTTTGTTTGTTTGCTATGACTGCATCGACTATTTTAGCCGATTTGTCTATACTCTCACGCATATAGCATATTTTCATGAATCTGTCGGCATATAGATGGTTTTATAGATTCTTTTGCTTTAGTTTATCATTATTATCATAGTTGTATCGATCTGATCGAACCTCACCGTTAATGATAATAGATTAGACTCAAACTGTTTATAGATTTATTTATATTAGACGGTCGATTTGTTCGCATGTTATACTCTTTTCATCAAATTTATCGGCTCAACACTTTATATCGATCATGTTCCATTTATCCGATGATGCTTTCTTGTATCGCTTCTTATGGATACGCTGGATATCGACTATTTAGTTGATAGCCTCATTGAATCGGCTATCTAGCCGTACATTTAGAAATGTTTGGTGCAACACCGACATGTTCCACCTTAAATTACTGATAAGATTTTCTCTCATTGTCAATTACAGGTCAAATTGACTAGCACGTCGTTGGATTTTCAGAATCGACTGGTTCTGTGTTGAAGCCAAGCAGATTTTTGGTCTCGTTCTATTCAGATCTTTCGGCTTGCTGTGTGTTGATCATATTGTCACATTTTTGTGTCAACAACTTCCTATCTATGCACATATGTAGGGGGAGCTAATGCTATCAATTCAGGTTTATGAAACTTGTCCATATCCTTTACACATGGTAAAAAAATTGGGCAAGCAACATGAATCCAAAATGATTTTAATTCATATCTTTGTGAAAGGTTGTCATCATACCAAAAAGAGGGAGATTAAAAGCCCTAGTTTGGTCTTGGATAATTGATGAAACCTATTAGGACTAACCCTATGCTCTAAGTGTGTAATTGAGATAGGTTGGTCCAATCCAAGTGGTGAAGCTAGATGATGATCATGGTGATGGCCTAAGTGAAGATCAAGTGCTCCCTATTTGGAAAAGAAGAAAGAGAAAAATAAAATGGGCTCAAGGCAAAGGTAAAATGATAGGGCCATTTTGTTTTGCCACTCAAGACACCTAGTGGGTGTGAGTGGGTTTAGGATCGATAGCTGTACTATGAAGAGGGGTGAAATTCAAGGGTGAAATTCATTGTGAAATGCGATTATCAAAGTGCGACTAGATGTTCTAATTCATTGCATATGCATTTAGATTCTAGTGAGTGCTAACACCCTTGAAAATGCTTTGTGAAAATGGTAACTCAATGCACAAAGGTGAGTCACAATGTGGTTAGCACTTGGAAGCAAGGGTGAAGAAGTTGGAGAAGAAAAGGAGGGGTTGCAAAGGGATCGGACCCTGGCTTCAACAGGACCGGATCCTGACCGGCGAGTTTGGTCAGAGCAAGTAAAGGTGGCGCATCTCTGCACCCTTGACCGAACCTTGATGAAGTAGAAGGACCAGACCCGGTGCTAGTACTGTTTCTGAGTCCGGTCTTGAAGACGTGGCAGCGCACGGTGAACGAGTGCCGGTGTTGTGCGGATCGGACGCTGCTGAGAGTCCGGTCGCACATGACAGGACGCGTCCGATCGGTAAAATGCTCTCTAGAACCTCTCTGGAGTGCACCTGACACAGGTGGCTAGGGAGTCCGATCATGTGACCTGCATGTCCGGTCAGGTGCTGATTGAGCGTGTGAAGTTAGCCATTGGGCGCTAACGGCTATATTCAATTGAACAGGACATGTGGCGTGTTTGGAGCGACCGGATGCCACCGACCAGACACGTCCAGTGCAACTTAATAGCATGTTCGGTCAGTGCGCAGAGAAGATGTTTTGAGCCCAACGAGTATGTGACCCTTTGGGGCTCTATAAATATGTGTTGGCCGGCTTGGGCTCAAAGATGAAGTCATAGGGAAGATCAACATCAAGGCACTTGGAGCTAGAAGCCTCAGGAGTTAGCACATGTATAGTCTAGAGCTGTGTGCATGCTCTTTTCTTCATGCCCTTTTTTCCCATAGGGTTTTTGGGATGGAATTTCTAGTGAGGCGTGCACTAGATTGATAATGGCGATCCTCACGACTAGGTTAAGTTGTACTTGTGCCTCTTCTAATATGAACATCTATTAGGTCCTATTGTACCGGCCATGTGACCTAATAGCTGAGGGCCTATATTGGGGGAAGCCCATATAGTATATGGGCTAAGGTCCCCTAGAAGAGGCCCAACTAGTGCTAGAGTAGTAGCTTGTAAAACTCACCCACATCAAGGAAGTGCTTGTAATTTACCATTGCCTATATATAGTGCCCAAGGAAATAAGGGCAAGGAACTCTCTCTCTCTCTCAAAATCCTAATGTGTCCCCCCATCCACCGCCAAGCTCTCTATTCTGTACTCTCCCCTTGGTCTGTTCAGAACCCAAGTTCCAACAATTCATTCGTTTGGCTACTTAACAAGTACCTCATTCATTTTCAAAACAAAAATGTAGAGCATTCACCAGATCACAATTTTAGAGCTTGCATACTACCTAGATGGCATGCATTCTACTTGCTATACACAAGCTATCTACTTTCAAAATTCCATCTCTTAGTTAATCACACTAATTGCTAGCTCTAACAGAATCAGTCGCAGATGTGGCAAAACCACACCATATCATATTTTCTTCACAAGAAGTCCAACAACCATTTCTTCAGAACCAGTTTGAGTAAGTCTTTGAGGTTCCTGAAATGCTTCGTCATGTCTTGTATCAACTTTGCCCACTCTTTCCCTTTGGATGGTAGTGTTTGCATTGTTCCTTTCAGTCTGAGAGGTGATGATTTTGTTAGCCAAAATTACGTTCCTTTTAGTCTGAGAGGTGATGATTTTGTTAGCCAAAATTACTACTGTTGTCCACTTCAATGAAATAGAATACTACGGATATGAAGAAAGCAGACTACCTTGTCAATATCTAAAAGACTCCCCTCTTTATCACATACCAGTAGCAAGTCGTTTCGTCCTCATCTCCTCGATGGATCTGCGGCAACCTCCCTTGTCTTCACTAGCCCAAGCGATTTGCGGGTCATCTTGCGTGTCTCGGTGACGTCATCATCCTCAATCTTAAACATGACGCTGAGGACCGCACCACCTTATGTGAGCTGAGGTCATGCGGGCGGGGTATCAGAAGGTTCGTTGTTCGAGATGATATATAGGTCGCTACTCCAACTCCCTCACCAGGATGGATCATCATGCCCTCAACAAGAAGAAGGCGTACACCATGGCTCCCAACTGGATCCATGGCATGGCGGCCCTGTTCGAGAAGGACCGCGCCTCTACAATCATCTTCTAGATCATCTCCATCACTATTAGTCGAATTGAAAGTATTAGATACGAAACATGTTTTTTTCGTCGTCGTTTTTGGTACTATAGCTAGTGTTCATATGGAAACCCCCGCAAACTATTTTGATATGCACTCTGAGAATTAATTAACACTAAACTCCTAAATGCCATTTATAAGCTGGTGCTTATAGGAATAGGATAATCTAATGCAAATATACAATTTGCTTTTGAGTTGCTCTTAGTTTGGATGATTTTTTAAAGTTTTGGACAATTTAGATATCATAACTCTAGACCAATTTGAAGTATCTTTATTGAGTACATCCCTTGTAGCTCACTGTAAGTCTGTGACCCTCCCCCACCATCACATAGTTTTCCTGCCACGGACTTCCCATGTCCACTGGACCACCACACCAGTTAACTATATATCTATATACCCACGCATGGTTATCTCCTGTTTGTTTGTCGGTCTGTATGGAGCAAACATTTTATGTGGCATTTATATGTTCTGCACTTACATCCCATAATATATTACCTATAAATCCAAGTTGTGTTGTGAAACTAACAAGCAAGATGAGCATCAAATTTTCCCATTGACTTTGACATCAATTTCGACAGAAACTGAATGCAACTCAAAGCTGAAAGAGGCATTCCATCGAACACCTTGCCTACGAGATTAAGACACAAACAGGCCACACCAAACAGGAACCCTAGGTCTGTGTACAAACTGGAATACAAGACTAGATCAGTCTCTGAACAAAACCATACACGTACAAACAGTGGTGGATTCAATGGTGGGGCGGGGAGGGGGGGGGGCTCGAGCCCCCCCTACCGATACCGGAGCCCTGGAGCCCCCATAAATGTTTAGGCAAAGTTCTATCGTGTAGGTGGGGCCGAGACTTAAGATCGAGTAGCAGTCGGAGGTACGTTGCTGTCGCACTTTTGTTTAGCCCCCCCCCCTAAAATTTTTCCTGGATCCGCCACTGCGTACAAACAGATTAAGGATGCAGACGTTCATAGGAAGGAATGGAGACCTAGTCATGGATCAGCGTGCCTGCTGGTGGGGAAGCAGCAAGGGCCCTCCTCCCTTCTGATGACCCTCATGCCCTTGTACTGCCTTCAAGCTCCCAATCCAACCCGCCTCCGTTGTCGCCCTCGCTGAGTGCACCTTCTTCCTCCTCGCCGCAACTAGATCCACCTCCATCAGGCGCATTCACTTCGGATCTGGGCAGGGGAGGGACGGGCGGTGTGGGAGAGGTGAGCGGGGGAGGGATGGGCGGCGTGGGAGAGGTGAGCGGGGGAGGGGCAGGGGCGCGTCGGGGAGGTGCGAGCGGCGAGGGAGGCCAGGGCAGGGGAGGAGCAGGCGGCGGAAGGGTGGGCAGCGCGAGGTTGGCGGGAGGGAGAGGGGTGGGCGCCGATTTGCGTCGCGACTCGCGGGGAGGCGCGTGCGTGGAGGAGATTAAAAAACAATAGGCCACACGTCCGCTTGCTAGAGCTCTTTTACCGTTAGGCCGTGGAGTGCGGAGCGGCGCTGATTCGCGGTAGGAGCAGTAATCGTTTCTACGAGTCCAAACAGTACTGACAGAAAAGACGTTTTAGAAAAACGCCTCAAAATGTCGCACTAACTAAGGCATTTTTGACAAAAAAAAATGCCTCTAATTGTTACAGGTTATTAAGGCGTTTTTCAATTTGGCCTTTAGAAATATACTTTCAGAGGTCGTTTGAGATAAATGCCTTTATACAACAAGAAATTAAGGCAGTTTGAAAAAAACGCCTTTGACAAAATGTCTTCTATTAACAGACATGCTGTAGTGCTACAATTTTGAATCTTTGCAATATTTACTTACCAAGTTAATTTCAAGGATAATTGGAAGCTCATGGATGATTTGGCTGCTTTGGAACCGATAATATCTGCAAGTGTTCCCCGGTTATGTAACAGAATTTATGCCGCATAGTTATACAGCAATATGTTCTGTTCATACTGCTAACTACTAGTTGGTTATTCATTGTGTAGAATTACAAATGTTGTGAAGGAGTCTGGTGGGCTGAAAGAAAAAAATTGTTTCATACGGCATACAATGTCTGGAGGCAAACAATCATTAAAGGTAAGAATAGTATTCAGTTCACTGAAGTGAGGTGCCCTTTTATTGTTCGGATAAATGAGAAGCATAGAATTGATACAACCATATAGGGATACTTGCACAAACTAGTAAATCAAACGGTAGGGAGATCTCCAGGTTAGAAAGGATAGTTGAGCGAGGTCTCAACCAACCCCCTGGTCGATTTCATGCAGTCGCGTTCAAATGTTAAACTTTGGCACTACTGTTTATGGACTATGTATATATTGGTAATTTTTCGTCTATTCTATAAAAGAGTTGGCATGGATCAACTACTTAATTATTAGACATCTACTTATTTTTTTATGGATTTTGTCAAAAGTTGCCCTCTAAATGGTTTATGAACGAAACATTTGCCTAGTATTGTAGTACATACATATAATACCATTATGGACTAGGTATATATTGGTAATTTTTCGTCTAGTCTCTAGAAGAGTTTTTTCGTGATGCAAAAAACTGTGGGGGAGATCCCCAAAGTGAGATTTTGTATTAATAAAAAATCAGAGGGTCCACAGAATTCCTATATGTTGTTTACTTATGCTTCTATTTTCATAGGTTACTCCTTACACATATCACATTCACATAGAAGTCCAAATGTCTACCGGGATCCTTCAAATGCTTGTCATTAATGTAGACCTTATTTAACTGCAGGGTGTGTGGAAAATTTTATTTTTATTGTTAAATAAAAGTTTCTCCTATCAATTAAATGACATTTTCCTTCTTTGTGTCTAGATACTGTGGTCAGTTTTTTTCCTTCTCTGTGTCTATATATAACACATGTATGGCTAGGTTTCTTTTCCTTTTTCTTTTGGGCAGAAACTTGACCCAATCTGTATATATGGAAGAAACTAGTCAATGTTCTAGTAGCTTCTAGTAAAATACTTCCTTTGTTTTCAAATAATTGTCACCGTTGACTATTATTCAAAACTTGACCACTTAATTACTTCCAATTGACCGACTTTGGATCACATAATTACTTCCAATTGACCGACTTTGGTAGGATAAACATGTAAGTGATAGATTTGATATATACAGTACTATGTATTAATGAAGTGTTATACTACTATAGTTTGTTCTTGTGCGTGTGCGTGTGCGTGCATTTATGTAGTTTGGTATATACTACCTCCGTCTCCTTTTATAAGGCGTACATGCATATCAATAGTCAAACTCTAAAAATTTTGACTAATAATTTGGCTAACAATTTTTAATTATCATAATATAAAATTGATACGTTAGATTCGTAAGCAATTGTACTATCCAATAATCATAAATTTATAAGCATAAATAATATAATATAAAGTAAAAAATTGATCAAAATGTAATTTAGGAGACCATGTTATTTCAGCCCACGTCTTATAAAACGGAATGGAGGTAGTACCTTATAATCTTTAGGGTGACCCTGAAAATAAATAGAATAAATTCGTGCAATTGTTTCTTTTGTTTCCATGTATAGTTCTGAAGCTATAGAATATGGAGCACCCGACCATTTTGGTTTTGGCTGTGCAAATGACATTCATCTAAGATTGGTGGCCACTCATAAAATGGAAAGCGTTAGAGTGTGGCACTAGCAAATGTGAAGCCTTTGTAGTTTCTTCAGGACTTCATTATCTAGCACATAGTAGTCATTGGTTGTGTTTCAGGAACTTGAAATAATAATAGTCTTCTTGGTTCGTATATTTCTGTTAATTAGCAAAAACTGAATCAGGCCAACTTTATATTTTTGATGCCATCATGTAATCCGGCTTTTATCGTATATATATGCGCAAAATGAAATGACACTTGTATGCTTTATGCTATCAGGGCAAATGCATTCCCAATGTGGAATAGGTTGGTATTTATTTAACAAAATAAAAGCTAGGCTTGGTAAACGAGTGAGACTTGGAGTTGTGTTGCTTCTCCACTGTCAGCAGATCTCGTGGAGGATGTATAAGTTGTTCTCTTCTGAGCTCTGAGCTGTCTTGGATGATTTCTTGGAACTTGGCTTACTGCGGAAACCGTTTGATATATATATATATATATATCCTTCAAACTGAAACACATTTCATCACAAGATGCAATTGGGGATCCAACTGTCATGAGCAATTGATTTGTCAGCAATATCCATTGCAGATATGATACAGGATGATGTCTCCATCCCATAGCCCTCAAGAATTTCACCACCAAAGCATCTATAGAAAAAAATTAACAAACAGTCCCGTTACCAACCCAGGACGCCTCTTCTCTCAGCACTCAGCACCAGCCGGTCGCCGACGCCCACCCCGGGCCCGGCAGCCACCTCCGTTGGTGCCGGCGACCCTCCTCGGCCTTGAGGCGCCGTCCAATGCTGCTGGTGATTCTGGAAATTGTGGTGCCGCCGGTGGCCGTGGAGGAGTCACCGCCGGTAAAGCTAGCGTTCGTTCGCCCATGTATGTCGTCATCTCTTATGCCATCACGTTCCGGCCGGGGATCCACTACCTAGCTAGCCCACCGTCGTTCCCACATCATCAGGGTGGTGATGATTCTCGTCGGACATCATCGCCGCCGTGCTCGCGTGGAAGTTCGCTGGTCAGACCTGCCTCTAGCGGGGCACGCACCGGTGTTCCCAATCTGATTACTGACTGTTCTGATGGAAAGCTGTGGTGCCCCCGCATGTTATTTATTGGGTATTGACGAGGCCACCTCCATCAGTAGTTTCGGCGTAGAAAAAGAAAGGGTCCAGGCCAGACGCAAATTCTTTCCTGCTTCTCATTTCGTTGCTCAGTCCAGATTTCCCAGCCATTCTCAAAGTTATTTTACTCTCGTACTAGTACAAAGTTACCAACACATGCTACTCTCATCAAACTATAGTTTGCGTCCTTGCTAAAGAAAACTGTAATTTGCCTGAACACACCCATCGTATGTATAATGTATGTAGTAACAGTGAGATTCGAATTACGATGTGCGTGAGCATGCATGCTTGGATCGGACCTTAGGTGAAGTTCCATATTTGCCTTTTGTCTACCCCATCGTTTCACGATTATATATAGCTAAACATAAGCAAAGTATAGCTACAGTAAAAAGTGTGGTGAGAAAATGACCACCACACATTTGACAGAGTTTGGTAAGAAAATGAGGCCATGACATAAGGTAAAGGCCTAAACAAATTTGACAAGCCACAACCATATAAAATCTCTCTTCTTTCTTAATTGCGTGTCAAGATGTGGCTATGAACCAAATACAATCCCAATTGTTCTTTTTATACCAAAATTGGGATCTTTGAGTTCTTCATCATAAGTAAAAATCCCAATTGCTCTTTTTATACCAAAATTAGGATTTCTGAGTTCTTCATAAGCCAAAGTATCCGTAAGTTTGACTATGGTTACAGATAATCCAAAAGTCATTTTCGAATTATAAATCATTATATTATGTATGTATCTGGGTATAGTCTAAATAAAGTTATTTTTACATCTAAAAATACCAAATGACTTATAACTTAAAATGAAGAGAGTGTAATTTGTTTATAAATACACATAAAACTATAATATAACTCTTACAAAAGCCAAAGTGAATTATAACTTATAATTGATGGAGTATTTTAGAGGTGGAGATGAACCTATTGGACCATATTTTTTTAATCTTTCAGTGAAATCCTGTTTTTATTCACCCCTTTCACTTTGGAGTTTGGTCTGTTCATTTTTCTCTATGTCCTAGCACCACATGTTTAGTGGGTGGCCCTAAAGATCAAAACCTCATGTATTATTTTTATCATCCTTTACTAATGCAAGGGCAGAGCTCCTACCTTTTTTTAAAATAAAAAATAATAACAAGATGATGGAGGCCACATCAGCCATTAAGCTAGCATACCATACCTTTTTAGTCCCACCTAAACAATCGTCGTCGTATCTCCAGTTCAATCTCATGGTGCATAGATCATGGACGTTCTTGAGAACCATCCATGGCAGGGGGCGTTTTGGCAAGCTTCTTATCGATTCTCGTGGCCAACGATGGATAATCCGATTATAAGCGTATCGAAACAACACTTTTATCTTTCTTTTCTTTTTTTCCTTTTTTATCTGATTCTCTGTAATATTTCAAAGTTAAACATTGGGAATGAACCAGGAGGTATTAAAATATTAGGAGGCAACACAAGTACAACCAGATAATGAACAATTTCAGATAATTCTAGAAAGCATGACCCATGTAAACACCTACTGTCGGGGACCAATACTAAGGTACCCGAAGAGGAGGAGCTAATGACCATCAACATTGATTCATCTGAGCAGTCAAGAGCGCGGCTACAACTCCAATCGACCCCCAGGTGCGCGGGGCTCCGCCTCGCCCGACCCCGAGGGGGCGATCTCCACCTCGACCGAACTCTGGGGGGCGATCTCTGCCTCGCCCGACCTCTGATGCCGATCTCTGGGGGTGGGCTCCTCCTCGCTCAACACTGTGGCCACGGGCTCCGCCTCGCCCGACCCCGAGGTCGCGGGCTCCGCCTCGCCCGATCTCTGGGGGTGGGATCCGCCTTGCCCGACATCGAGGTCGCGGGCTCCGCCTCGCCCGACACCATGGTCGTGGGCTCTGCCTCGCCCGACCCCGAGGTCATGGGCTCCGCCTCGCCCGACCCCTGGGGTCGAGGATCCGCCTCGTCCGACACCGAGGCCGCGGGCTCCACCTCGCCCGACCCCGAGGCCGCGGACTCTGCCTCGCCTGACCCCAAGGTTGCGGGCTCTGCCTCACCCGACCCTTAGGTTTGCGCTCTGCCTCTCCCGGCCTCTAGGGGGCTCCGCCTCGCCCGACCCTGAGGCCACGGGCTCCGCCTCGCCTGACCCTTAGGTTTGTGCTCCGCCTCGCCCGACCCTAAGGCCGTGGGCTCCGCCTCGCCCGACCCTTGGGTTTGCACTTCGCCTCGCCCAACCCCGAGGCTGTGGACTCCGCCTCGCCCGACGGAGGCCCACACCGCCGCCAACCACTCCGGGTCCAAGCGTATTGGCCTAGGTCAAAGCTCTGACACCAGGGGAGAGACCGGCATGCCCCGATGTAACTCGCGGCCACAACGGGCCATACACGAGGATTCACATCAGGAACAGCATCGGGCGTACCAGTGCTGTTTTGTCTAACCCTCGTACGAACACTGATAGGCGCGTCAGTTCACCATGATGTCCGCCAGGACGGAGTGGAGCGCCATGACCAGCAGACGATGCCTGTGCATGGCGCCAGTGATGGACAGGGCCACGACGTGGAGTCGTCCCTGTTGACATCTACAGGGTCGGCGGGACCCGCATGAAGGATAAGGACCGGCGATCCTGAAGGACTTCTTCTCCCTCTCTCTCATCTCTTCTCTTCCTCCGCTGTAACCCGTGCTTTCCCTTGGCTTATAAAAGGGAAAGTAGGGCGTCCCATGAGGGGGACTTGACTCGAATCGCATCGATTCAAGCCAGACCCGATCGAACCATCACAAGCCCATCAAACCTCAAACCGATCAGAACACAACACAAGCACATGGCTGAGCAGCAACTGAGCTCTCGGCACCTCGACACTGGGAGACCGAGGAAGCGCGACTCCAGCTTGAGCTGGAATGCATGGAGCTTGATCAGGAGATTGAGCGTCGCGGAGACGGTGGGCGCGCACGCGCCATAGCCCGCGACGTGAACCGAAGGATCATCGCAGACGATGAAGCCCTCCCTCGCTTCGCTTAGGCAAGCCAGAACATCGCCGTAGCGGTAGCCTTGCTCCATGGCCTTCCAGAGGCCACGATGCTCGAGGATCATTGGGCCCATCATGAGATTCGCACGCTACTCGAGCGTGCGGCGGCGCAGCAGGCAGAAAGTTTGTTGTCTCGGCGACGCAAGCTTGACGTCAGCCAACGCACGCTCTTAGAGCGGTCCAGTAGGGACGTGTCGGTCCACCAGGCAACACAGGGCGGCAGGCAGCGCACCGCGGCCCGGTACATCAGCGTCTCAGCCGCAACCACGATGCACACAGCACCCTCGATGCCCGCAGACGTACCTACGGTGACCCGAGAGAAGGAGCCCGCCATGGCTATCATCCTCGTCACGGTGGACGCTACGACAGCAGCGAAGACCGAAGCCCGAGCCCCGGCTTGCCGAGCCCTTAGGCCTTTGGCCGTCACATCCTCAATGCTGCTTTCCCGCCAAGGTATCGACGATCGACCAATATCCTAAAGTACTCTGGGGAAACAAACCTCGGATTATGGCTCGAAGACTATCGGCTTGCCTGCCAAGTCGGTGGTGCAGATAATGATGACTTCATTATCCGCAACCTTCCACTGTTCTTAGCCAATTCGGCACGAGCATGGTTGGAACACTTGCCGTCCAACACAATCCAGAGTTGGACGGACCTAAGGGAGATCTTTGTGGGGAACTTCCATGGCACATACAAGCGCCCTAGGAACCCATGGGACCTCAAAAACTACCGTCAGAAGGCCGGTGAGACCCTCCACGGGTACATCCGGCGCTTCTCCCAGCAGTGCAACGAGCTACCTAACATCACCAACACCGACATTATAGGAGCTTTCCTGTCCGGGACTACCTGCGAGTCTTTGGTTCATAAGTTGGGACGCAAGGGCCCGTGAACCACCAAGGAACTCCTAGACATCGCCACCAGCCACGCCTCAGGAGAAGAAGCGGTCGGAGTTATCTTCAATCGTCTCGAGGGCAAGGCTAGGCGAGATGAGGGCGTCGGTGAAGGTGCCTCCAATCGTTCTGCCAAAAGGAAGAACAAGAAGCAACGGCACGAGGACTCGCTCGTAGCCGCTACTGACTGCAAGGGTGGTCGGAAGCCCACGGAGGGCACTCCGAACCACTTCGAAAAACTACTCGAGGGGCCATGCTCGAACCATGCTTTCTCGGTGAAGCATTTTACAAGGACTACAGCCTCATGCGGTGGTTCTTGTCTGGAGGTTCCAACAAAGGGGAGCACAGAAAGGACCTTGCCCCCACCATAGACGACATTGAGGAGAAGGACGATGGCTTTCCGACACCGGACGGTTGCCTCATGATCTTCGGAGGATCGGTGGCCTATGACTCCAAATGCCATCAGAAGGTCACGCGCCGCAACGTATATACGACCAAACCGGCCACGCCTGCCTTCCTCCGATGGTCAGAGTCCGCCATAACCTTCGATCGAACCGACCACCCGGAGAGCGTCCTGCATCTGGGGAGATATCTGCTCGTGGTCGACCCGATCGTCGGTCCGAAGCGGCTCACCAAAGTACTGATGGATGGAGGCAGCGGCCTCAACATCATGTACGCCAAGACGCTCGATGAAATGGGCATCGACCGGACACGCCTCCGCCCAACCCGACCACCTTTCTATGGCATCGTGCCCAGAAAGCAGGCCATGCCACTTGGGCAGATCGATCTGCCCGTTACCTTTGGGGATCCATTCAATTATAGGACGGAAACCCTCACCTTCGAGGTGGTTGGGTTCCCAGGAACCTTCCACGCCATCCTGGGACGTCCATGTTACACGAAGTTCATGGCCATCCCCAACTATACATACCTCAAGTTAAAAATACTAGGCCCCGGCGGGGTCATCACCATCGGCACCTCCTTCCAACACGCCTATGAGTGCGAGGTCGAGTGCTATGGTCATGCCGCAGCAATCGTCGCCTCTGGAGAGCTCACCGCCATCAAGAGGGAGGTCACCGAAGAAGCACCCGACACCAAGAAGTCGACCGGGTCCTTCGAGCCAGCAGAAGGCTCTAAGGAAGTCCTCATAGATCCCAATAGCTCTGAGGGCAAAAAGGTGCGCATTGGTACCACGCTTTCCTCTGAATAGGAAAGCGCGCTCGTCGACTTCCTCCGTGGAAACAAAGACATCTTTGCGTGGAAACCCTCGGATATGCTAGGCATTCCGAGGGAAGTCACTGAGCACACCTTGAAGATCCGCCCGGGCTCCAAATCGGTGAAACAATGCCTGCGTCGCTTCGACAAGAGGAAACGTAGGACCATCGACGAAGAGATAGCAAAACTTTCAGCGACCGAATTCATCAAAGAAGTATACCACCCAGAGTGGTTAGCCAATCCCATTCTTGTACGAAAGAAGAGTGGAAAATGGAGGATGTGTGTTGACTATACGGGTCTCAACAAGGCATGCCCAAAGGATCCATTTCCTTTGCCGCGCATAGACCAAATAGTCGACTCTACCTCAGGGTGCAAAACCCTCTGCTTCCTTGATGCGTACTCCAGGTACCATCAAATTGTGATGAAAGAGTCCAACCAGCTCGTGACATCGTTCGTCACCCCCTTTGGATCGTTCTGCTATGTCACAATGTTGTTTGGTCTGAAGAACACTGGGGCTACATACCAGCGCTGTATGCTCAAGTGTTTCGAGGACCTCATCGGGCGAACTGTTGAAGCCTATGTGGATGACATCGTGGTTAAAACCCAAAAGGCTGACCACCTCATAGCCGATCTTGAGCAGACTTTTGCCAAACTATGAGCAAACAACATCAAACTCAATCCCAAGAAGTGTGTTTTCGGGGTCCCGAGGGGCATGCTGCTTGGTTTCATCGTCTCTGAGCATGGCATCGAGGCCAACCCAGAGAATCTCTTAGCCATTACAAGGATGGGTCTGATTCAGGATATAAAGGGGGTGCAGCGAGTTATAGGGTGCCTCGTCGCACTTAGCCGCTTCATCTCATGCCTCGACGAACGAGGTCTCCCCCTTTATCGACTTCTGAAGAAGGTCGATCACTTCGAATAGATGTCCAAGGCCCAGGAAGCACTTGACATGGTTAAGCATCTCCTGACAAAGGCCCCAATTCTGGTTCCTCCCACCGAGGGAGAACACCTTCTGCTCTACATCACGGCCACCACACAAGTGGTCAGCGCCGCCCTGGTAGTCGAGCGAGAAGAAGAGGGGCACGCCTTCAAGGTGTAGCACCCTGTGTACTTCATCAGTGAGGTACTATCCAACTCTAAGACCCGCTAGTCCCAAATCTAGAAGCTCCTATACGCCATCCTCATCACCAAAAGGAAGCTACGCCACTACTTCGAGTCACACCCGGTGATGGTCGTGACATCATTCCCCCTCGGTGAGGTTGTCCAAAGCTAGGACGCCATGGGAAGAACCACAAAATGGGCACTCGAGTTGATGGATCAGGGCATTAAGTATGCCTCCTGAAAAGCGATCAAATCCTAGGTGTTGGCTGACTTCGTCGCGGAATGGACCGAGGTCCAAATGCCATCGGCGGTCATCGACCAAGAGTACTGGATGATGTATTTCGACGGGTCATTGATGAAGAGGGGCGCCGGCATGGGGCTGGTCTTCATATCACCCCTCGGGGTACGCATGAGGTACATGGTTCGTCTCTATTTCCCCTCATCCAATAATGTGGCTGACTATGAAGCACTCATCAATGGCCTGCGTATCGCCATCAAGTTGGGCATCCGATGCCTCAACGTCCGGGGCGACTCCCAGCTGGTCATCGACCAAGTCATGAAGGAGTCAAGCTGTCATGACGCCAAGATAGCTACATACTACCGAGAAGTCCGACGGCTAGAGGACAAATTCGATGGCCTCGAACTCAATCACATCCCAAGGAGCCTCAATGAGGCAGTCGACGCACTTGCGAAGGCGGCATCTGGCCGAGAGCTGGTGCCAACAGGTGTCTTTTCCAACGACCAACACAAGCCCTCGGTCTGCTACGAGGGGTCGGAACAGGCCAATGATGGTCCCCCCAATTCAGCCTCGGGGGCTGACCAACCGTTGGCTCCGTCTGGCCCTGAAGTCATGGAGCTCGAAGAAGGCCTAGCGATAGAGCTCGAACCTCTGGTCAACTAGAGGGTACTCTACCTCAACTACCTCCTCCATGACACATTGCCGATGGACAAGACGGAAACTTGATGGCTCGCACGTCGTGCCAAGTCCTTTGTTCTTGTGGAGGGCAAACTCTACAAGCTAAGCCACACCGGGATCCTACAGCGCTGCATCCCCATCAAACAGGGGAAGCGTTTGCTGAGTGATATCCATGGTGGGGTCTATGGTCACCATGTCGCGCCTAGAACCTTGGTTGGAAATGCATTCCGATAGGGCTTCTACTGGCCCACTGTAGTAGCCGACGCCAAGCAGATCGTGCGCACCTATGAAGGGTTTTAGTACTACTCTCGGCAAACTCACCTCCCGGCCCAGGCACTCCAGATGATCCCCATCACGTGACCCTTCGTGGTCTAGGGGCTTGATCGGGTTAGACCTCTCAAGAAGGCACCCAGAGGATACACCCACTTGCTCATCACCATAGACAAGTTTACCAAATGGATAGAAGCTCGGCCGATCTCTGTGATCAAGTTCGAGCAAGCCATGTTGTTCTTCCTTGACATCATCCATCGCTTTAGAGTATCGAAGTCCATCATCACAGACAATGACACGTAGTTCACCGGCAAGAAGTTCCTTCGATTCTACGATGAATACCACATCCGGGTCGATTGGGTCGCCGTCGCGCACCCCCGAACAAAAGGGCAGGTCGAGCGCTCAAATGGCATGGTCCTATAGGGCCTCAAGCCTAGGATCTTCAACCGGTTGAACAAGTTCGGCGCACGGTTGGTCGCTGAGCTCCCTGCGGTACTCTAGAGCCTAAGGACAACTCCCAGTTGAGCCACCGGCTACACACCCTTCTTCATGGTCTACGGTTCCGAGGCCATCCTCCCAACTGACCTCGACTATGGAGTGCCAAAGATCAGGGCATACGATGAACAGTGTCATGCCCAATTTTAAGGATAAAATGGAGTGCAAAATCTTATGTGCGCCCAGAGATCAGTCACACACATAAGCTGACAAATTATGAATAGTATCATCACAAGTGTTTATTACATCACGAATAAGACAGAGTTATCACATAAATATAGCGGAAATAATAAAAGATCTCTCACGGAAGCTCCATTTTACAGGAACGTCGACTGGTTGACCACAAGTCTAGTAGTCCTCAGGAAAATCATCATACCCAAAGCCATCTGTTACCCATCTAGGATTTTTATCCAAGTAATGAAAATAAACAAGCGTAAGTACATGTCGTACTCAACAAGTGTAACATGGGGTTCATGAGGCTCAAAAGGCTTGACATAGGTTTAACAACGTTTAGCTTTTAGTTGTCACAATTTTAGCTTAAGAGTAGCAACAAGTTGTTTTAATTCCCAATGCAAAACACATGATCAAATGTAAACATGAATAATGAATAGCATAAACAGGTAATACTTAGTGTTCATCTAATCCGTAAATATTCCAAGGCCGCTTGTGACCATGAGCACGGCTGATATACCAGTTTTACACTCTGCAGAGGTTGTACACTTTCACTGTGAGTCATGATACCCATATGCCCGGGTTAATTACTCCCAAAACACTTCCAAGGTGAGCAGGCAGGGGTCACTATGAAGCCTTTCAAAGGTTCGTCTAACAAGTTAGGGCCATTAGATTCACTCGGCAAACAGTTATAGGAACCCCCTGTCCAATGGCACAATTCCTTTACGGCTATACACATAAGAGTAGAGGTTGTCCTAACCCAATTCGTCAAGCCATTCTTATGCCAATAAAGATAACCACTAACAAGCTAGAAAAGGTCCTCATACTGAGCTAAAGCCAAAGCCATGTAGCCCTCACAGTTGTACTGTAAGTCCCGGATGATCACTTATAGATAAGTTCATAGGGAGAGGAATCTGAAGCATTTAGAAACTTGCTAAACACTCCAGCCCCCTGTTTCCATGTTGCTAAAAATCATATTTTAATGTTTATTGCATATACCATTAGTCAAGTTACAAGATCATGGTTTAATTGAGCACTAGCAAAGCTACCCAAATGCATATCCCGTAGGTGACAAGGTAAAAGTTCAATTCTAGGAAATTCCTATCAAGGTGACACATGCAATATGAATTTAATGAATTAAAGTGAATAAGAAATAAGGATGATCTCAGGCTATACTTGCCTTGAGCAAAGTACTCCTGTTGGTCCTGCTCGTCAAAGTTGTACCCTTGATCTCCCACGAATTGCTCACCGTCTATACTCGATAACACAGCAACATACAAACATCCAGGAGCAATCATGCAAAGCAAACAAAGCCATAGATTATAACAGTACACCCACAGCATAGAATCAAGATGAAAAGTTTGGAAAACGAATCTACATCTCGCTACGAACACACAGACGCGAAGATCACAAAAATCGGAGCTAAAACGGAAAAGTTATGAATTAAACAAGATTTCCTTTAGTAAAATAATAGTTCAAATCTAATCTCAAATTTTAAAAGTTGAAAACCTAATTCACAGTAGTATAAACATGTAGATCACTTAACTATGAACCTAACACAAATTGAACGGATCAAATCAGAGTTAAAACGGAGATTTTATGGCTAAAACAAGTTGAGTGGCAAAACTGTAAATACCCGAAAACGTATTTTCAATCTAAACGAACCAAAATACGCTTTCAAAAATAGAAAACAGAATCTGAAATCGCGCTTTGGACTGCGGGTTGAATCTAAAATAATTGTAAGGGCTTTTTGTAAAACCGACGGCGAAGGGGTATCTTTGGTTTTGGGCCATTGGATTAGATCTGAACGGCCTAGATCTGATCTGGCGGGGAGAGAGAGAAGAGTCAGTCGGAACAGTGCCGACGGCAAGGCTTCCGACGGTGGCACCATGATTGGCTCGCCGAAGCTCGCGGTTTCCGATCTACAGCGCTCGATTCAACAAAAAAACACCGGGAGAGAGGAAGCTACGGCGGACTCACCGGACCCAAAAACCAAGAACGGGAGGCAGCAAAGACGGCACGGCGCTCAGTGGTCGGCGATGGTTGCGGCGGTGCTAGGGCGAAGCGCGGCTGTGGCTTGCTTGGGCAAAAAAAACCATGCGGTAGATGAGATAGGAGGCAGAGAAGGCGCGGGCGCTATTTATGGGGCCAGGTTCTTGGGCGTCACGGCATCACGGGGAGCCGTGGCAGCACTGGACACGGCGTCGACACGGGAAAGACTCCGGCTGGGATATGGGCAAGAGGAAGGAGGAGGGTCTGACCAGTGGGCCCAGGCGGTCAGCGGGCGGAGGAAGGTGCGCGGGTCAGCAACATGCGACTGGGCTGGTGAAACTAGGCCTCTACGGCGTGCAGGGAAGAAAAGCCGAGCTGGGCTGGCTGGGCTGGCATAGAGGAAAGAAAGGCCAGCGGCCAACTAGGCCAGCGGGAGGGCAAAGCTGAGTGGGCCAAAAGCAGGGGAAAGAAAAGAAAAAGGAAAATTATTTCTTTTCAATTTTTCCAAAGCAATTCAAAATACAATTTCAACTCAATTCGAAATCCGACTTCAAACCAAGCAATACAAAATATTATGCAACAGCATGAATGCACACTCATTGTTGTTGACCTTATATTTGGTTTTATTTTTAATAAAATTTTTATTTCATAAATTTGAATGCCCACAAAATGCTTAATTAACCAATTTCCTCCTATTTCAAAAATATGCAAAATTTAGGGTGCTACAAACAGGGAGCCGAGGCATCCCACTAGGATGCCATGGACCAGCTAGACGAAGCACGTGATGTCACACTCCTCCGCTCGGCCAAGTACCACAGGCGTTGTGATGGTACCACAGCCGATGGGTGCAGGGCCGAGCCTTCAACGTCGAGGACCTGGTCCTTTGACTCATACAAAGCAACAAGGACTGCCACAAGCTCTCCCTACCTTGGGAGGGGCCGTACATCATCACGGAAGTACTCTGGCCCGGCGCCTATAAGCTAAAAACCATCGACGGTGAGGTCTTCACCAATGCTTAGAACATCGAGCAGCTACATTGTTTTTACCCCTAAATAAATGCATACTTTTTCTTATCAGTTTTGTCATTGCAAACCCCGATCTTTTGTGACATCTGACCCCTGCAAGTGCGAGGGGTCGGGTCTCACTCGGGGGCTGGTTTGAGTACATTTATCCTGCGAACATTCTCTGTGCCTGCCCTCTTTTCTCACGGTCAAACCTAAGAGCTAGGATTTCGGGAACAAGCTCTGAGTAAAACTAGGCGGACTGCGAGGCACCTATGCCCCAGCGGCTACGGCGCCTTTGCTCACCAGCGTAATCAGAGCTAGCTCACCCATGCTCCAAGCTTTTATGAACTTAACTATGGGAAGGGTCGGAAGACACTAAACCTCTTTTGCAAAAAAAGGGGAGAAGGAATAAGAAGTTGTTTACTGTAATGAAATTTGAAAGCTTGTCCATTTGTTACAAGTTTCGCCGCCTGGCTTCCCTGCTTAACTAAATTGTTGCGCGGGATGTCCGCATCCTTTATATCTATAGGAAATTCTTGTTTTAGCAGGTAGCCCGAATCGACCGAACGGCATGACCATTGCCAGGAAACGGATGGGACGAGCTTCCCCTTACAAAATGATTTCATCACAAAAAGGGACTGATGTATTCATGAATACAAAAAACTATTCACACGGGGGCTCCCCCACAACTTAAACGGTTACATTTGCTGACCACTTCTACTCTAAATACTACTGTGGCCGCCGCGCCACGCTCTCCATCGACAACGTCCTACTGCTCCGTGGGATCCCTGAGGGTGCCGTCGTCTGTAATGTCAAGCACCATGTCAGTGAATGTGGTGTCTTTGCTGGGGCGTCCAGGGACTACGCCATCGTGATCAGCCACAACCCTGACAACGGCGCCTCGAGATGAGGCAGCTTCCGGATGGGGATGCTGCCCGTCGAAGTATGGCTACCATGGCTAGTGGATGTCTCCGACATCTCATCAAACTTGATGAATTGGCCGACCTGAGCGGCTGCAAGGGCAAAACCCCCCATCGGCATAGTCCTGGATGGCTTCCCCACCGATAAGGCTCGCCCAGAGAAGATTCGTCGGAAGAAGTCTCAGTACGGCTCCCTCCCAATGAAGGCCTCGCAGATGGTGACAAAGCCAGCGATGTGCAACACCATCCAGTGCTCCTCCTCCTTCGGCAGAAGCGGCCCCTTCTTGGCAAAGGCGGCCAGCACCATCTCATCTATGTTGGATGACTTCCAGCTCGACATCGCGCTCCGAATTCATGAGCGGATCTATGAGTTCTCCTCTCCCTTGCTTTACCCTCTATCACTTAGGAACCGCCGTAACGCACGAACGCACTCCGCGAGAAGTAACAAGGAGGAGAGGCAGTGGCTCAAGAATAGGCGGAGGCACGGGATGAGAACCCTCTCTCTTCCCCTATTTAAGGAGGAGATGTAGCAGTTGGAGAAAGGCGTAGGATTGGGGAAAAAAACCCTCTCCCTTCCCTATTCAATGCGGATGGGAATTTGATGGCACGCGTCTTGACCGACAGGACACGCCTCACTCGACGAGATGGTGCCTAGTCAAACAGGACGTGGTCTGGGCATGGCCCACCACTACCGCACGTCGGGCATGAGAAACAAGGCGCAGCCGCATGTAGGCAGCTCTCTGCCTTCCTAGACAGGACCTGGAAAGGCCCAATGATGGAACCTCCATCAAGGGGAGACCAACGGACCTCCTAGGTCGATCAGATGGCCTAGGCGAACGCCGAGCGATGGGAAACGGCCGTCGAAAGATAAGCACCCTTATTTACTTACTTTACATATCAATTTCACTATCAAGCCTCCGACCCTAGCAACAATAGGGGTGTGGACATCGCTCGGGGGCTGCCGAGAGTGTCTACTCGTTTAGACATTCTCTTCGTCCGACCCCTCCTTACATTTAAAAACTAGAGGCATGGTGTGCGGGTGTAAACTTTGAGTAAAACTGGTCGAACCGCTAGACCCTACGCCCCAGCGGCTAAGGCGTTTTTGTTCACCAGCGTGATCGAATTCTTTGTCCCAGCACCCCAAGCTTTAGTATCCGCCTTCTCGAGAAGGGTTCGGAGGGGTCTACCAGCGGAATCTCCTTCAAGGAGAAGCTGTCAGGTCACCCAAGTCGATCGAACGGCTCAGATCGCTGTCGAGAGACAGAAATGAAAAATTGCGGTGCTCGTGTAGGTTACGCCGGTCCTATCGCAAACATCGGACCCAAACCCCGCACGGACATGTCTAGTAAGAGCTCCCTGTCACTCACATCGAACAAGAGCCAGGGGAGAAAACACAGATGAGCCTCAGTGGCCTTCGCCCAACCTGCATAGAGGCGGATAGGGTCATCTCAACCTTCTCGTTTGATCCAGCCTCTAGCCGAGCCCATAGATCCCCATTGAGGGGGAATCTATTGGAAGGCGGGTTAAGGAGCAACAGAATGCCACCCAAGGACTTTTGCCGACCCTATCATGAGCGACAAGACCAGATTCCGTTCGAACATCCCTATTAGCGAGCTCATCAAGAGAGTCACTCGAGCCATCGAGGCAACTAACATCACCTCAACCCCTCTGGTTGCGAAAACCATAGATGAGGCAACGGTCACAAAAATGAACCGACCCTTGACCAAATCCCTGCCACGCGTGGGGGCTCGAGGAGAGTTGGACTTACAAAGAGGCCAAGTGCACGATCGCAGAACGATAGCTAAAATCCTAAGGAAGGGGTACATGCGAGTATGAAAGTAGTTCCGCTATCCCCTCTTCGGTCTTCAGTGACAATCGATCCCAGCAACCGCAAGGGGTCAGATCTCACTCGGGGGCTGATAAAGGTATAAATACCTCCTTTTTTCAAAACAGTCACTGCGTCGGACCTCTTCCTCACATTAAAGTTAGTGGCTAGGTTTGTGGGAACGAATAGCCGAGCATGCCTGGTCAGACTACAAAAAACCTATGCCCCGGCGGCTATGGTAACTTTGCTCACCAGCATAATCGAAGTTTCGCTCTTACACACCTCGGGCCCTATGGTCTTAACAAATGGAAGGGTTGGATTGCATGAGCCCCTTTTTCGAATGCAAAAAGGGAGGAAAGCAAGTTCAATCAAACAAAATGAAACTACGAATTTGTTTTTAAGATACAAAAGTGCTGACACTTGTCCATAGATTACAGATAATATCCCTCAAACCCATTCGACTAACTATCCCCTCTAGGGAGAACTATATCTTCAACTTTGCTCGCCAGGGTTTCTGCAAGAGGAGCCACCACCGCTTCTATTTCATCCAGCTCAGAGGCTTCATAGCCCGGCGCGTAACCGAGGCTCATCGCCTCCAAGTCGATGCTTTCATCATAATGCGAGTGGGTGATGGCGAAGGCTTGGGTGATCCCTGAGCGAAGTGCTTCCTTCTCCAGCTGGCGCACCCGCGTTGTGATATCTATTGCACGGGCCATGAGCGAGCTGGTCCCCTTTGCCTGCACCACCTGTAGGTCATCATAGAGTATGCCAAGGGCAACCTTCAAGACATCGAGCTCGTCGCTCTCCACCTAAAGAAGACTCCTCGCCTCAGCAAGATCCGTGGCTAGTCCAGCAGCGACACCCTCGGCCTCCAACTTCTAGGCTTTCATGGTTCCAAGCTTGGCCTAGAGGGAGCTGATCCTCTGCTGCGCCTCATCATGCTCTCAGATGGCCTGGTCGCGCTCCTCGCGGGCCACGCTGCGCTTTGAGCGGAGCCTCTCCATAGTATGGCGTAGCTCGTCTTGCCCCTTGCATAGCCAGGCGACCACCTCGGTGTCCAGTTTCACCCTCTACTCTAGGGTCGCGGACCTCTCCTCGGCTCCCAGCCTAAGATCCCTCTCCTTCTCAGCCTCGGCCAAGAGGTCGATGATCTACTAGTAGGTCTCAGCATCCCGCTAGAGCAGCTCGTCCCGCTCCTTCCACACTCTAATGGCCTCCTCCTCATCCCACCATGCCATCTCTGATAGTTCATCAAAGGACTTCTCGGCGTCCTCCACATCCCGGCAGGCCTCGGCCTCCCGTCATCGAAGATTATCCGCCTCCGCAGCAACGGGAGTCAACTCAGCCACCCTCTATCAAAGCTGGGTGATCATGTCCCTATGTAGCCGTGCCTCATCAATGAGGCAGTCCCAATCCTCCTTATGCTTGTGAAGGAACCAGGATTTCTCCTGGCTGCGAGCAATAAGAGACTGAAAAAAGACGGTGGTCAGAAAATAAAAATAGATGAAGAAAGAAGAGAGCGAGAAGTAAGACTAAGTGAATACCCGGCCGGTGGGAACCATGATGTCTTGCAGGGCACCCCTAGCCTAGTTCAGAGCTTCCAGCATGATCGTGATCCCCTCGTTGAGACTCTCTCCCACTCCATGCCCTCGGTGGCATCATCGAGGGTGAAGAGTTCCGACGACGGGTCACACAGACTCGCCTACCGGAGTAGGGGCTCATCCCGCGTGGGCGGGTGGCTGCCCCCCAGTGTTAGGACCAGGGATAGCTCCTTGCCAATTTCCTCAACAACCACCGTGGTGTCCGAGGGGGCCTCAGCCACGACCCCCTCCGTCCTACCCACGACGAGCGTCGTCTCTGGGGCCACTGGTAGCACGGAACGCGCCACTGCCTCGGGCGCCACCACCGTAGCTTTTGGCTATGACCCATCCATCATAGCCACCGTCACCTCTACCTCCATCGGCGGGACCTCGTCCGGCTGCACCACGCCCACCGTGGTCGACACAATGAGTACGGCCGGCAGCTCCACCCATCCTGACATCGGCAGTGAAATCACTTCCATCGCCGATTGCTCGGTGACCTTAAAGGGCGCTCCCTCAGCCTCATAGATCGCTTGACCCACTGAGGGCACGGGCACCACCACGGGTGGCGCCTGACCGGCCGATGAGGCTGTGACGCCGGCTCCGCTCTCGCCCGAAACAGGAGCGATGTCAGGCGACGGCCCCTGCCTTGCCTGAATGGTGACGCTCTTCTTGGGCGCCAGCGCTAAACAAGTGCCCCGTCTAACCCACCTCCCGGCACTATAGAAGAAACAAAAGGCATGAGTCATGATGACAATAGGCAAAAACAGAGAAAAACAGATAAAACAGAGAAGCTGGTGACTTACGTTAGCATTGTTGAGCGGTGGAGACGTTTGGGGGACAAACCCCCGAGCCTCTGCTCTACCTCATTAGGGTGGGACCATTTTGAGCCTGCCCCCTACTCCTAGGCAGAGGGACCTACCTCCCTTGTGTCCGAGGGCGCGGTAGCAGAGCCGTCCCCCTCCACCGACACCTCAGGCGCGGCGACAGATCCGCCCGCCTCTGATAACTCTTGAGGTGCGGCGGCGGGGCCACCCCCTATGCTGGCACCTCACACACAGCGGCAAACCCACCCACTCCTACTATCTCCTAGGGTAGGCCAACGGTTTGGCCCGTCTCCACCGGCCCCATGGACGTGCTTTCCCCTGCGTGGAACAGGAAAGGCCCCTACGCGGACGAGTGGATACCTGTCAACGTATCCTCACTTGCCGGGTCATCCCACTTAGTGTTGACAACTACCTCGTCATCCTCCTCCTCCTTGTCATTGTCATCATCATCACTGTCTGTCTCCTCTCCTCGCTCCCATGCCCGCAACTTCTGTTGCTTCTTCCTCCTCTCATCCTCCTTGGCCTTCTTCTGCCACTCGGTCGTGGTGCGATTCACCACTGCCACGAGCAGGCCCTTTGGCAGCGGGGCCTAGCAATCCATAAAGATGAGTCTCTTTGGCTGGTCCCCCTATCTCAATATTAGCATCAAGGGGTCGGGAGTTCAATTAAAAAGGAGGCACAGAGAAACAGAACTTACAAAGTCAATGTACCCCGGTTCTGGCCGCATTGAGGGATGCCTTGGCACTGGATACACAAAATCAAGAACGGCGTCGGTGTCATCCCATGAAGGCTCCATCACCTCCTTGATGCGCTGCGCCACTTCAGAGGGGGAGAGCGCTCCCTCGACGAGCGTCGTCCCATCGAGTGATGCTCCGAGCACCATCATGTGTAGGGGAAGCGTGCACCTCATCAGCGGCGCCACTCTCTGCGTATGGTAGGCGCCGATGATCCCCGACCCCTTCATGCCCCTGTCCTTCATAATTCAGATGGTGGCAAGATGGTCCTAGATTTTCTTCTTGTCTTTATCCGGGAGCCCCCACTTCCTCCAAGATTCTAGGACCTCTTCGATGAGGCGCCCAGTGAATGCTGGCAAGGGGCGGCTGCATCGTCCTTGACATAGCACCAATGTGAATGCCACCCCTTGTTGGAGGTCGACAGACGCATCGGCGGGTATTCATTTACTCAGTTGTTGTGGAGCTAAATGTCGGCGCATCCCATCGACATGCTCAGCTCTTGCCTCTTCTCCTTCTTCTTCAAGAGGGTGACGGTGAAGGAATACTGCCATAGGTCGAAGTGGGGACTAATCCCCAAGAACCCCTCACATAGGGTGATGAACGCCGCAATGTGTTGGATCCCATTAGGAGTAAGGTGCTGCAGCTCCACCTTGTAGTAATGTAGCAACCCTCGAAGGAACTTGTGGGCGGGGATGGCGAATCCCCGCTCATGGACGTGAGTGAAGGACACAACGTAGCCTTCGAGTGGCGATGGCGCGTCCTCATTGCCGGGAAGCTGCAAAGAAGGTCGCAGCGAACGAGGCCCTCTAAGCGCTGGAGGGTGACATCGGATCTACACCATGGCTCCATTAAATGATTGGGGTGGATGGATGCGAACTTGACGGCAGCTGAGATGCAGATGCGGGAGGCTTAGGCGATTGGCGGCGGAGGTTGTAGATGCAAAGGCAAGGAGGCAATGTACGAAACTATGGGGGCGAACCCTTTGGTTTTATGGGGGCGACGGATGTGAGGAAGGCAACCATCCGCCTGGATCTCCGTGCCTGCCACGATTCACCACCACATCACCACGTCGGATATGCGCCCCCAATCCCTATCCTTTCCCACCAAAGTTGCGTCGGACATTTCACCTTCGCGGACAAACCAGGACTCTTTTCCAGCAAAAGGATACGAGTCAAAAAAGTGTTCCTCTGGCCCTCCTGGACCTAGGAGTTCTAGGGCTGGCCCATCAACGGTTTCAACGACCATCCCAAGGCAGCCTTACGATGAAGGATGGGCCCGCGAGTGGCCAAAACCCAAGCACATGAGTGCCACAAGTATCTCGACACACGATTGAGTCTCAGTCAGGCTGACTCTTGCTAGATCCCCGTGAACGGGATACCAAGGCTCCAATCGAACTATCTAGTTATCAAAACACCAAATTGCACAGCCATACCCACGAAGGGTCTAAATTACCCTCTGGGTGATTCTATCAGAATCATCCGGGGGCTCGGGGGCCACACCTGACGGGTGCGCTCGCGCGCACCCTCTGGTGAATCGAAATACCCCTCGGGCGATTCTATCCAAATCACCTGGGAGCTCAGGGGCTACACCCATTGAGTGCACCCTCTGGCAAGTCAAATCACCCCTGGGTGATTCTATCCGAATCACCCGGGGGCTCGGGGTCTATTGTCGAGGACCGAAAACTAGGGTACCCAAAGAGGAGGAGCTAATAACCATCAAACATTGATGCTTCCAAACAGACAAGAACGCAACTACACTTCTTGTCCAAACAACCAAAGGTTGGCTCCACCTCGCCCGACCCCTGAGGGCTGGCTCTACCTCGCCCGACCCCCAAAGGCTAGACTCTGCCTCACTCGACATCTGGGGGCAGACTCTGCCTTGCCCGACGACTGAGGGCTGGCACTGCCTCGCCCGACCCTTGAGGGCTAGCACCACCTCTCCAGACCCTCGAGGGCTGGACTCTACCTCACCCGACATCTAGGGGCAGACTCTGCCTTGCCCGACGACAGAGGTGAAAGCTCTAGTTTGGTTTTGGTGAATTGATGAAACCCTAAGTGCTAACCTAGTTTATCAAGTGATCATGAGATAGGTTGCACACTTCAAGTAGAGAAGCTAATGAAGATCATAACATGACAATGGTGATGTCATGGTAATGAACAAGTGCTCGGACTTGGAAAGAAGAAAGAGAAAAACAAAAAGCTCAAGGCAAAGGTATAAACCATAGGAGCTATTTTGTTTTGGTGATCAAGACACTTAGAGAGTGTGATCACATTTAGGGTTGATAGCCGTACTATTAAGAGGGGTAAAACTCGTATCGAAATGCGGTTATCAAAGTGCCACTAGATGCTCTAATTCATTGCATATGCATTTAGGATCTAGTGGAGTGCTAACACCCTTGAAAATATTTGTGAAAATATGCTAACACATGTGCACAAGGTGATACACTTGGTGGTTAGCACATTTGAGCAAGGGTGGAGAAGTTAGAAGTAAAAACGAGTTAGTGTCGCTGGTTATACAGTGACCGGACGCTGGACCTCTGAGGGACCGGCGCGTCCGGTCATGTGTAACAGTGAGATGCTGGCGTCAGTCAACCGACCGGAGCGTCCGATCGGTCAAGGCAGATGACCGTTGGAGCCAGACACGTGGCTGACTATGAGCGACCAGACGCTGGGGGCTCAGTGTCCGGTCAACTGACCGGAGCGTCAGGTCAGTCCACGTTATGTCCAGTGAAGGGGTATAATGGCTATATTTTGTGGGGGCTTCTATTTAAGCCCCATGGCCGGCTATAGCTCACATCTTTGGCCATTTCTCTTAGCCAAAGCCCTCCCACTTATTTCCATCATAGATTAAACATCTTTGTGAGATTGGGAGTGAATCCAAGTGCATTGCTTGAGTGATTGCATCTAGAGGCACTTGGTGTTCGTGTTTCGCTACGGGATTCGCTTGTTACTCTTGGTGGTTGCCGCCACCTAGACGGCTTGGAGCAGCGAGGATCGTCGAGCGGAGGTTGGTGATTGTCTTCGGCTCCGATCGTGGTGATTGTGAGGGGTTCTTGACCTTTCCCCGGCGGAGCGCCAAAAGGTACTCTAGTGGATTGCTCGTGGCTTATGTGATCCTCATCTTATGTTGGTTGTGCGGCACCCTATTGAGGGTTTGACGTGTGATGCCAATTAGCGCATGAACCTCCAAGTGAGTGAATCGCCACAACGAGGACTAGCTTGCTAGCAAGCAAGTGAACCTTAGTAAAAAATCATTGTGTTCGTCCTTTGATTCTGAGGTGATTGGTTTTCATTGTTATCCACACTTGTGATTGATTGGTTCATACATCTACACAGCGGTATAACCTTCTTGCCCACTCTTTACATTACCGTAAACTAGTTGTCAAGCTCTTTAGTGTAGCTAATTGTGAGAGCTTGCATGCTTGGTTGGTGTGGCTCTTTAGTTAGCCTTTGAGAGCACACTAACATAGGGTAGT